>NC_090934.1:134154772-134458450 GCF_040938575.1 Ambystoma mexicanum | reverse complement strand
AGGTATGATAGGCAGAAAGCACTCTTATAGAATTCGATCGTAAGCACGAAGGTTACATAAAAGTCTCTGCAGATCTGCCAACCCCATGGGAAACCCCCCCCCCCCCCATTTGGCAGACAGAAATACTTCCTCTCCGGCTGCACAACAATACTATGCATTCAAAATAACTGCTGAGCATGCACATTCTTAAGCTAGTCACTCAAAGGATTGCTCATTGTCCTCACCTTACTACTTCATTCACACTCCTTTTTAGTACATCATTCCCTATAAGCCCCGTCCTACAAGAACCAGAATGCAATATGATTTGAGCACAAAAGTCAAGGCGAGTTTATTATTTCACATCCAAAAAGGAACAGCTTTACACCCTCTTCCATGGGATGTACTACTTCCAAGTCATAGATGCACTGCAGAAAAGCCTGTGTAATAAGTCCCCTACCTGTAGTTATTATCTGAGATAAGCATGCAGCTTGCTGTAATTTGTACGTTTGCAGGTACGCAGAAAAGGCAAGCTATCATGACTTATGCAGAGCAGCTCCTTGAGTAACAGGTACTGTGCGTGGCAGGCATTCCTGCACCCTCATCAGTTGTCAGCCTTTCTAACACCATGTAGGCCCTCTGTGGAATGGAGGCTGGCCTTGGCCTCAGGCTGCACCCTGCTTACATTACGGTATACCTCCATGAGCAGACTCAGAGTACATAGGCAGCAGCAGAACATGATATCAGCCCTGTATGGGTTACTCAGCTTGTACAGCATGTCATTTGATAAACGTGAGGTCTTGAAACTCCTCCCTTCTAGGTCAAAGGCCTCCTCAGGCCCTCAGTCACTCAACAGCATTTACTCAGTGTCCCCCTGTGTTAAATATTTCAGTATTATCGGCTCACAGTGCTACTGTCTGCCTCCCATCTCCACCTGGAAGTCACGCACATGCCACGGGATATCTCCAAGGTTGTAAATATCACGCTTTCTATCTAGGTCTTTAAAAGGAGGTGCATGACATGTGTTTTACTTGTTCCTGAGAGGTAGCCCACTTTACAGCTGGGCTTGTAATATTCTCTCTTGCTGTTAGACAATGGCTCTCAGTATGAGTCTGCCGGTAACCCGCCGGTAGCACCGACGGGTTACCGGCAGACTCACCTTCCCGTTTCCCCCACCCAGTGGAGGAACGGTAAGTTCCCATTCCCGTGGAGTCCACCAGGACTCCACGGGAATGGGAACCCTGAAGCATCTTTAGCAACGGCGCCTGTGCTTCAGTGAAAACACCTGCTTGCAGGGGTCAGAAATATCGACAGGTCAAGCCTGCCGGTAGATCGCAGCCGCTACCGGCAGGATTGTAGTTTGGTGGTCTGGAAAAGGTCTGGAAAAGGTGCTGGTAACCATTGGCACTTTGTTCAGGAACGCTAAACGTACAATGAGGGCTAATGACTACTGATCTGCAGGTGTACAGGAATGAGTAGTGACTAAACCCCCTACTCAGCCCCACACGTCTACAAACCAACAGTGATCCCACTTAAAAAAGTGAAACAGACCACAGCACTGCAGGTTTAACGTTTTTGCCTTTTGTGTTAGCAAGGGCCGAAGGCAGGCTTTATTCTTCAGGAGGGGTGTGTGATGACAGCAGATAAAACCCAAACAACTTAAGCACAATGTTCCGAAATCAAAGAATGTCCATTCAATGTTATATAACAATATAGACCTTTCATTGAACAATACAAATGCAATCAACTAACTAGAAAACACTATGAAATCCCTTCCCTCTAAAGAAAACACAGAGAAGACAGACTTTTGTGAAGGGGTACTCTGGGTAGATGAAAAAGGGTGTTCAGGCACAAGATTAGCACAATGTCACTTATCAGAGGATATGACTTGAAGAACAAGGTAGAGAAGGGGACTTAAAAGTCACGATGGTCCCAAAAGTGGGACGGGCCTCTTCTAGTCTGTTTTGTTCTTGTCTCTGGGGTTCAACAGCATTGATCCAGGGTTGTTGGTGTCAAACCAAGAGTCTGGGCGCTTTCGGCACTGCAGCAGTATTGAATTGGGGAGGGGTGGCAGATGCAATGCAGTGCTGTTCAGCTGTGGCAATCGCCTCAGGGTTGAAGACACTTGGGTCAGCAGGCAATGTCATGTCAGGGTGCTGGAAGCCTCGGCAGCCTCAGGTGTGGAGAAGCAGAGACTGCCCTTCAGTGGTGGGTGGGCGGGGCTGGTTGTACACGGCATCAGGGTACTACAGCGGCATCAGCTTGATGCTCAAAGTAGCTGGTGACCCACCAACAGTACTGGGTTAGGGATGCTAGAAATATTGGCAGGTCTTAGATGCAGAAATGGCAGACCTTTGGCATCGAGCAAAACCCGGACATGTGGAGACAGTTCAACGTCAAAGTCAGAGAGGTTTCCGTGCAGTAGCATGGATGGTGCAGAAAGTACCCAAACTGGTCTTGATGCAGGTCAGAGATGCGGGGAGACCCAGGGATCACTTCCTTGGTTCTGAGGTTGCTGAAAGTCACAATCCAGGGGATCCAAGGCAAGGTGAGTCCTTCACTCCCACTGCAGGGGACTTGTCTTGCACCTTTAGGGAATCCTTCCCACAGTGAACAGGAGCTTGGTTACAGTGGAGACATTAGATAAGCCTTAGTCCAACATCAGTCACCCCCACTGTACCCTGGGTATAGTTAGGACACAGAACTCTCCTCTGCCTTTGATGCCTTCTGTCTTCACCTCTGTAGCAGAGGACTTTGGAAGGGACTGCACTCCCATCAGAGGTCGTAAGTGTATCCACATTCTTCTTTTGATGGCCCAAAGATGAATCAGAGACTGTGGGACATACTCTCCTTTTAAAGGCAAATGTCACAGGGGATTGGTCCAAAGCAAGCCTGATGTAAGGGGTCCAAATACAGTTTTTTGTAACAAAAGCCCATTGCCTTATGACATTAGAAGAAGAGAACCTTGCCTGCAGGCAGTGGAGAGGACAGGAAAAATAGAGAGCCCAAGAAGGTGCGACCCTTCCTTCAACCCAAGTACTGGTTCACAGAATGTATCATGTCGGAAGTTCCTATGCTCTGGGGTAGGGTATGCTCTCCCTTCCCATGGGAGAATCAAAGAGGCAGAATCATGGCTATGGTTCCGCATAGTATCTGTAGAGACAGTCAGCCCAGACACCAATATATAACAGTCATGTCATACCTAGGCCAGTGTGATATCAAATTGCTGTGGCTGTATAATTGTGACTCTTAGCAGTCACTATGCTACAACCTGGCATGGCTTTACACATTTACGTGCCACCAGACAGAATAAGACATGCAATTATTTTAAGTTAGCTCAGCGGTGCAGAAGACTAAAAAGCCACCTCTTCCAGCACGACCTTTGGGTTTCAGCAGCTGTTAGGGATGCACACACGACCTTTGAACCTGCACTTTGCCACTGCAGGTCTGGGGCTGTAGATGTTAGGAGACTGGTTACAGAAAAGACACATGTGTACTGTAATGTTGTCATGAAGAATTTATAAAAGTGGGGTCTGATTAGCAGGCCTGACTTTCAGAAACATTATTTGCCCTCATCCTAATTTATGGTAATGCACATTTCAAATATAAAAAAAAACATGTTGGGCTATTCCATCCTCATCAAATGGCATTCTGTCACTCTCACCCCTTTTTGGAAGGTCACCATTATTGATGTACAGTTGTAGGAGTTGAGGAAGAGATCACGGATTTGCAAATGGGAAACCCGGTACTATGTTTGGAAATCAGTCAAATCATTGTCAGTCATCTTGCACGTTAAAGTTGAATCTGTTTGCTTCAGAATCAATTACTAATATGACATAGCACTCAAAACTATATGTTAAGGGCAAACCAAGATTCTGTATCCCAGTAGTCACAATGCAAGTTCTTTAGACATATGCATATTTCACAGACCTAAGTAGAGGCAGAAACACTGAAGCAACTACATATGGCTGTAAAGGCGAAGAAGGCAGAACTTGTTCACTAGATAGAAACAAAACATTACATTTTTAGGAAATGTAAAACATGCTAAATTATTCAAACTCATGGTGTTTTACTGTTGCCAGCCTGGCATGGCACTAGTCCGTGCAGTATGTCTTTCGGCTTTTGCCCTCGGGGCTGCCCAACAGCAGTTGCGCAAATGTCAGCCTTGTTTAACGTTGGATTAGCCCAGATGCAAGAAGGCTGCTGTCTGGGAGATCGAGGGAGGCCTCGGTGGAAAGCTCACGGAAAAGGGGCAAATATACGTTTTGTAAGTTTTTATTTTTGATTTTCTATTTTTTCATTCATGCAAGCGCACAGCGCCCGTGGGCATCTAGGCACTAGGTACAGTGAGGACGGTTGAAAGAAGTATAGATTAGTTGAACAGGTGAGTTTTGAGCATTTCCTTGCCGTGGTCCACGTCGGATCTGCCCCCGAGTTCAATTTCTGTGCCCCATAGGGCATCTATTAAATGTAATGAGCTATGTGAAAATAGGAATGCAGTTTTGATGGGCGTTTTTTTGATAGGGTGACCAAGACACCAGACACTGGCATCACTGGAGAATTGTAAGCGGTTTTATTTTCCCTCCTTCTGATCAGCATTCCTGCTGATTGATCCGTTGCCAACGACGACACATGCACCCCTCCTCTCATCACAATCATATATCGATTCCCTCGTTCAATTTCTAACTTTCCAGTTGTTAGTCTGTCTGTTTCCTGTTCCTATTCTTATTTCTGCTTTCCCTACTTCTCCCCCGTTCCCTTTTCCTTTCCCCTACAGACCAAGGTCAGGTTGCACCGGGTAGGGGCACAGTATATCATATCCCAGAGAAGCCTCAGTGCAATGAAAGAAAACTACTGTTTGGATGCGTGCAGTTTAAAGCTTCCCCAACATTTTTGCATTTTTTCTTATTGATGTTGACAATGTTTTTCAAGCAAAAGACATCCATAAAAGTAGGCAATGACATAATGAAGTGGATTGGTCATTGCATACTGTGAAAGCTGTGCTATGCACCTCAATGCCTTCGGAGTTGTATGTGCGCTTTATAAATGAAATAAATAAATAAATAAATACGCCTTCCATGAATATTCATCAGGTAATTTATCCTTCAGTCCTGAAAGGCATTCGGAATTCTTACTTGTTTTGCAGAGCCACTGTTTTAGTTTTTGGGCCAAAATAGTACCCTCGGCAGTAAGATAGAAGCAGAAATGTGTCCTGTTGTCACTTTTAAATATGGTCCAGTCTTTTCACAAAAGAAGCACTGGCAAACCAACAGTTTTTTTTTTTTGCTAGGCATGTAGGCAGGCACTACATGGCCAAAAGATGGCAACAGGTGGAATATAATAGTAGTGCCTGGCAAATGGCCAAATGTTGGCTTGGTCAATGGTTGTTTTTAACAGGACTTGGGTGCAGAGAACAAATATTAATGAAGTGGCTGAAGACACACTTTGTTATGGCATTTTTATTACACTGGTAGCACATTTAAAGCAGAAGTTAAGCCATTAACACTCATCAGACTGCCTTGAAATTGCACTTGAAGGCCGAGGTTTGTTGTTACTGCTTGATAGAACTAGTTGAAAGGGGGGGCCCCAGGAGGATGTGTTTTGGGTATGGAGAGGTAGGTAGTGGAACGGCCATAGGGATTAGCATGGGCATGGGCAGACAATGAGTGGGTAAACAACCAAATAACACCCACACACTGTGTGTCCCTCCTCACACGTCATCTACCTGTTCTCCAAGGCACTGCTTTTGGTTTATAGTCAAATCTTGAAAGTATATGGAGATGTTCCCCGTTGACCAACTATAATCCTAAATAGAGAGGCATGCAAAGTTTAACATATATCTGATCACTCAAATGCAAGCTTACACATTCCTCCCTTACTGCCGTTCCGGATGGAGCCCTTTCCCTCTGCTCCCCAGCACCCTCCATCTGCGCTGGACCTCTACCACTGCTGCGCAATGCTGGGAGTAAGGACTTTGACATTGTGGGACATTTTGACATGATGCAGCGAGCAACCTTCGTTTTTATTGAAATAGCACTATTTGAACTGTGCGTGCTTAATTGGCCTGGAGAATTCAGCATGTTGCTCTCCGCGCTCTCCCCACTTGGGAATTTCACCTTTGATTATTTAATATGCCTGATGCCTTCCCTGACTTAGGCCTTTCTAAGATGGCTGTCTCCCTTGAGTTATCTGTTGTTTGCTTCCTTCCTTCTGGGCCAGCTCCTGCCTCCCTCTCCCATTGGTCGCCTTGTCCCCTTAAGCCAATGGCAGCAACCGGGAGGCGGGAGCCGGCCACACCGTCGAAGGCCCACAACAAAGGCCCTGTCTACCCCTGTCCACCACGGTACGCCCCCCTCCCCCCGTGACCCTGTGTCATGTCTCCCCTCACACCCCCTCCCCCAGTGACTCTGTGTCATGTCTCCCCTCGCTCCCCCCTCCCCTGTGTCATGTCTCCCCTTGCTCCCCCTCCCGCCTCCCCCGTGTCATGTCTCCCCTCGCTCCCCCCTCCCCCGTGACCCTGTGTCATGTCTCCCCTCACTACCCCCTCCTCCCGTGTCATGTCTCCCCTCTCTCCCCCTGCCCCTCCCCCAGTGTCATGTCTCCCCTCGCTCCCCCCTCCCCCGTGACCGTGTCATGTCTCCCCTCGCTACTCCCTCCTCCCGTGTCATGTCTCCCCTCTCTCCCCCCTGCCCCTCCCCTGTGTCATGTCTCCCCTCGCTCCCCCCTCCCCCTGTGTCATTTCTCCCCTCGCTCCCCCCTCCCTGTGTCATGTCTCCCCTCACTCCCCCCTCCCCCGTGACCCTGTGTCATGTCTCCCCTCGCTCCCCCCTCCCCGTGACCCTGTGTCATGTCTCCCCTCGCTCCCCCCGTGACCCTGTGACATGTCTCCCCTCGCTCCCCCCTCCCCCGTGACCCTGTGTCATGTCTCCCCTCGCTCCTCCCTCCCCCCGTGTCATGTCTCCCCTCCCCCCCCTCCCCCCGTGACCCTGTGTCATGTCTCCCCTCGCTTCCCCCTTCCCCCGTGACCCTGTGTCATGTCTCCCCTCGCTCCCCCCTCCCCCATGTCATGTCTCCCCTCGCACCCCCCTCCCCCGTGTCATTTCTCCCCTCGCTCCCCCCTCCCACCCTGTGTCATGTCTCCCGTTGCTCCCCCTTCCCCCTTGACTGTCTCTGTGCCCCATTCCCCCTTGACCCTGTGTCATGTCTCTCCTCGCTCCCCCCTCCCCCCATGACTGTCTCTGTGCCCCACTCCCCCCGTGACCCTGTGTCATGTCTCCCCTCGCTCCCACTCCCCCCTTGACTGTCTCTGTGCCCCACTCCCCCTTGACCCTGTGTCATGTCTCTCCTAACTCCCCCCTCCTGCCCTCCCCCATGACTGTCTCTGTGCCCCACTCCCCGTGACCCTGTGTCATGTCTCACCTCGCTCCCCCTCCCCCCTTGACTGTCTCTGTGCCCCACTCCCCCTTGACCCTGTGTCATGTCTCTCCTAGCTAACCCCTCCCCCATGACTGTCTCTGTGCCCCACTCCCCCCGTGTCCCTGTGTCATGTCTCCCCTCGTTCCCCCCACCCCGTGCTTGTTTTTCTCCCTGCTCCCCCCCCCCTTGTGAATGTCTCCGCTGCCCCCATGCACCCCGGATTTGTCATGTTTCTCCCCTCCCTCCAAAGCCCTTACCCCCCTTGCCTCTGTGCTGTAATATTACCCCCCGTCCTAAACCCCCTGCTATCCTATCTTAACTTTTCTCTCTGCACTACTCCACTTCCCACTCTGACTATCTTGGTTGCCCCTTATCCCCCTTATCCCTTTACCCTCCTCCTGTCTAAAGTCTGGTTCTACCCCAATTGTCGCCAGGCATAGTAATGCTACTGCTTGTTTTGTTCTCCTTTTTCACTTCCCTTTCTACCCTTTATTGTTCCATGCACTTGTACTATCTGTTATGATATGATAGTTATTTTTCACATTCTAATTTGTTTCAAGGACCTGAAAGAATGTAACTGTATTCTCCCTTGTTCCCTCCCTCCTTGAAGCGCTTTGAAACACATTGTGTATTGGCGCTATACAAATAAACAATCAATCAATCAATCAATGGTAAGTATGGTGATCTATCAGTCAGAAAGGAAAAAATAACAAGCAAAAAATTAAGGGCTAGGCCCGCCTCGGAGGAGTCTCTTAAACCATTGAGACAATAATGGAAAATTGAAATGAGAAAGTAAAACAGAGCCCATACCATATAGTTGGACCTTCACATGAATGAAATAGCATGAAACGTCAAAGGAGTAGCGCGTGCTCATATTGACAAAAAAGGTATCCTTGTAATCAGTTCATAAAATATGAAATCACCTCTATATGAGTCAGGAAAACAAAGATGAACAACGTCATCAGTCCTCTGTGTAATCTTAATAAACAAAGATATTCAAATTCCGAGTTACGAGCAGAGTTGCACAGTCTGCCACAGTCTGCTGCAGGAAGATGACGTCTGACGCAGGCCCGCTAACGAGGCGGAAAACCTTACAGCAATGTCGTCTATTGAACCCATGGACGTTGGCAAAACCAGCAGCGTCAAAGGTCAAGGTAGGCAAACAAAATGAATGTAACAAAACCAATAACAACATCACTGATTCACATGATACACATGACACAGAGGAGAGACACAATACACTCGATATAAATCCACAGCAACGTGTGCATATACCCTCCCTGTACACACAAGCAGCCAGGGCAGCTGGGTTATTGAACGAGGGTGATAGTCGTCCAGTCTCGTTAGAACCAAAACAGACGATAAAGTTGCTTACCATACCGAAGCAGGCTGAAATTCCGGCGCTGTTAGAAATGGGCCAAACATCTAACACCCCGATCAACAGTGACTCTGTTGAAATAAACGCAGCCGCCGTTTGACGTGACACACATGAACTGCTGAACGCCACGGGACATGAGTCTGAGTTAAAGAAAGGTCATCTCTCCAATGAGTTCTCGACCCTGGAACCAACAGATATACAAACAAAGGAAGCAATCATTCAAAAGTCTTCAGAAATGACTTCCGAACAAACACCAGACATCATGTCAACAGAGGAAGAGATCCACAGAGATGACAAAAAAGTCCCCCCCAGGACTTGTAGGGCAAATGAATGACTGCGCTGGCGTGGCTAGCAACGAAATAAAAGACGTGAAAATACATCCTGTCAATGTAAGCAATGCTGAGAAACCGTCGTTAGCAACGACGCACTCGAGTGCCTCCCCTGGTTGGCAAGTAGAAAGGGGGAATGACCTGAACGTCTCTGCGAGAACGTGGGGAAATTCGCTGTTTGATCCGGCTGCGCGCGAACCCCGCCTGACAGAACGTTTAAAGGATGACTATAACACAGTGAAGGAGAAGTTGAATGCTAGCTACTTAACGGCATCAAAACACAGAGCCGAAGTGAAAAAACAGCAGAGAAAAGAAGTAAACAAGCCTTCACTTGGTGCAGTACTGCAAATAAATGCAAGTACCCCGATCACAAAGCCAATGTCAACACATGCTGCTGAAATTGAAACTAGGTCGAAGGCTGGATTATATCCTGCAGTCTCCATTGCGAGGGAAAAAAATCCCTCGGCAGAAACAGACTCGACACTTGACTGTGTGACCAAAAAAACCAAAGTAAAAAAAGTGAATGCCGAATCATCCGACGAAAAAAGTAAAAAGGCAACAAAAGCAAGCAATGGACAAGATGCATCCATTACTCAGTTAGAAGAAGAAAGCATTGGGAGAACCAATGACAAGGTGCTCGACCAAATGGGAAATGAGGAACTTGAAACGACAAGCTAAGCCGATAATTTAAAAAAAAATCCCTTTTCCTCCTTTGGTATCTTTACAGGTATGGCCAAAATGGGGAACTTAAATGTGAAAAGGGAAATTCAAAAACTACTGGTCAAAAAGCCTTAAAGCGTCAGGCTTGTCCAAAAAATGAGCTAAAGAAACCAGCTCGGCAAACTTCAAGGAAGTTTATCAGAAAGTTAACAACACCAACAAAGACTGCCTTATTTGAACTCTCAAATCCTGATACAAAAACCACACACAATAAAGGACAAGGAAATCAAGAATCTGACGCAGTAAATGAGATGACTCTTCCACGACATCAAGAATCGGTGGAAAGAATTGAAAACCCAGCGGAAAAACGAAAATCAAATGAGACTAGTCTCAAAATCAGCTCACCTACTCAAAAAAATGTGGTATGGAAAACATCTCAAAAAAAGGATTCGATCAGCACAGTTCGCTGCAATTTTAATCCGAAACTGACTTCGAATCAGATGCAAAAATAAGCAAATGTCAGCAAAAAATCACTACCTAGGTGGCACTATGTAAAGGAAGGCTCACATTGAAACTGAGACTCCAAAATATTCACTCGGATGACAACAAGGTCAATTTAAATAGAGGCAATATAATGAAGTTGTTTAAGTGTATTCCATCTCTGCGCACAATCATTTCTGATGACATAAAAATTGTGGAATATGCGACAGAAAAGACCTCGGACCAAGTGTTGTTACATATTAACTCACAAGTGGTAAGGAAATCTATCTTAGATGCCAGAGACGACCTTCTATATTATGGTTTTCACCTCTCACTTGAACCACATAACGAGAGGGAGGGTGATGTCACCCCAAGTGCCAATCCCTCTTCTACAACAAGTAACGAACAGAGAAGAGAGGTAGTGAGAAAACAGTTGACATTTAAAAGAACTGATGGAAACGACATCGTCACATTTCAATATAAATATGGAAAGCGTGGATTTTTTCCCACTAAGAATCAGAATACTCAGTAGCAATGACAAGAAATAGGAAACAAAAGTTGCAAGTTACTATCATGGCACACAAGAGGTTTTCTGCCTCTGTTCAATAAGTTTCCTTTTGCGCTAAAAAACAACTTTGCGCTTTGCCTGCAAGAAACTTGGCTCCGAGACGCCCCATCAAGAGACGGATATACGATTATGCTAAATCCAGCGGGGAAATCCACAAGGAACGCCCTTTCTCTGGCCTTTTAACTATGGTGAAAAATTCGATAAATTGGTCAGTGATGGAGCCAGTAAATCCGAATATATTTGTCCAGGGTACCATAATAGAACGATTAATTCAAAAAACCGAGCCCACTTCTGAGCTGCTGCTAATAAATACCTATTGGAACCCAGCCATGATTAGTGACATGAAACATATTGACTCCGTGTCCACCATAATGGACGAATACATGATCATCTTCAAAAATGTGAAAATACTAATATGTGGCGATTTAAACAACTTATGGTTTGAGATGGGAAACGAGACTCAAAAATCCTGTCCTATCGCTTTTGAAAACTGGACCACCGAGGCTCAATTGTGGCAATCTGCATTGAGAAGTCGAAACTGTGTAATGGTAAATGGTAACGTCCAAGGCAATATTCCGCCTAAACCAACTTGGCATCAAAATCAGACCCGAAAAATTCTCGATTACATTTTGATGTCACAAAATCTAATTGACAAGGTGGAAAAATTGAATGTATTAACAACAACCAATAGTGATCACAATCCTTTGAAATTAACTTGGACGGAAGACTGCCTTCACCCTTTTCTGACATATCTCTCTGTGTTGAGTACAAATGCAGGAGGCAATAGACTGCGAATAAATGGGTCCCAGATTGAAAAGTTAATGGATACACTCTTGGTAACGACTTCGGCGCAAGATTTAACTATGCTCCCCTATTGAGTAAATTTGTAGTAAAATCTTATTCGAAAGGAACTTGCGGACACACAAACCAACACAAATACAGCTGTGCAGTGAAAACAGAAAAAAGAGCATTACACAGGGATATAAGAAGCCTAAAAAAAAAGTATGACATCGACGTCAGAGCAGCTATCAAACATTGGCGACAACGTTACAGAAATTGGGTAAAATCCTTTGCAGCATCCAGAGACCAAGAACGAGCTGAACTAATTTTGAACCTAATAAAAAAACACAAAGCTCGTGAAATATGGGCAATTTTAAACACTGGAAATACAAGATGCATCCCAGTACTTGCAAACAAAGCAGCGGCAGAGACATGGTAAAAGCACTTTACCAAGTTATTTAAGGACTCAGAAGTAAAACAACCAGCAATTCATGATGAAAGTGACAAACCATGGCATGTCTGCGAATCGCAGATAGACATTGAAAATGCAATTAAACAATTGAAAAATTCCAGAGCCGCTGGACCAGACGGCATCACTAATGTGATGCTGAAAAAAGAGAAAGAAAGGTGGTCAAGGTTCATTGAATCCTTATTTAGAAAGATCTCAGTTCTGAAGACGGTGCCTACGTCATGGCGGACTGCAGTGGTTTTACCAATCCACAAAAAGGGAACTCAGGCTGATCCGATAAACTACCGACCAATCACCCTTTTAGATACGATTGGTAAGATCTTTGACTCATTTCTGCAAAAAAAGCTAACTATCTGGGCCTTACATGCTGGAATCGGCGACTGTCGACAAACAGGGTTCAGAAAAGGCGTTGGGACAGAGGTAAACTTACTTCTATTAAACCTCTTAAAATTGGAGTCCCTGAAAGGAGGAAAAAAGCTATTCCCCGCCTTTGTGGACATGCGTCAAGCGTTCAACAGAAAAAATCACAAATTGCTTTGGCAGAAACTGACAATGTGGCAATGCCCGCCAGAAATTTTCAATCCTGTAAAATCTTTACACAAAGGAACTACAATTCGAATTTGGATGAATCTTGATGGAGACATGACAAACACCATACCAACGATGAAAGGGGTAAAACAAGGATGCCCCCTGGCAGCGCTGTTGTTTAAGTTGTTTATCTCTGATTTACCGGCAGAGCTTAAATATGTAAAGTGCTTCTCCCCGAAAGTAAACGAACAGCCCATCAGGTGTATCACATATGCCGATGACTTGGTACTGGTAGACTGCACTCAAATAGGATTACAGAGGTGGCTTTCAAAATTAAATGAATACTTGACAAGAAACAACCTTGAAATAAATACTACAAAAACGAAAATAATGCAAATTGGATCTCAAAAACTTTCAAGAAATAAAAATTATAGATGGAACGCTGCAAGTGACATAATTGAAACATCAACATATATACGGTACCTTGGAGTCGTATTCAGTACATCAATTCGAGAATGGCCTTGGCAACAGGATTTGATAAGCAGAATGACCATGTACACCCTGCAAGGAGCTAAATTGCATAACGACTAAGGTCAATTCTCAATGCGCCCAATTCTATCCTTCTATACAAACAAAGTGGTGCCGGCAATTACATTTGGCGCAGAGGCGGCAGGGAACCTTGATTCCAAACTTTGGTTGGTGCTTGAAGGCCCTTTTTAGCGAAAGCTACTCAAACTGCCACGATAAGTCTCAATGACGAGCTTGCGCTACGAACTGACAATAAACTCCCTCCACAGCATAGTAGTCTGGAAATCATGTGCAGCGCTGCGGAAAATGAGAGAAACCCCCACGCTACCAGCATACAAAATCTTCAAGCCTAGACCGCCTGGATTAAACCCAAATATGTTAACAGACTGGGCTAATAAATTGGATAAAATACTGGCGACCGCAGATATAAAGAAAGAGTCGCTGCAGGTACATTCGCAACTAGTAAAGAAACGACTACAAAACTGGAGTTGGATTAAAAACCTTTAGAATAGAGCAGCACTACATAGCGCAATCCATCTTGGAATTGCAGAATATGAGCTAGATGCACAACCAAAGTATCTATTAAAATGTCCATCTCGTTATCATCGAGATCAGTTTTTGCGGCTTCGGCTTAATGCATTGAAAACAAAAGAGATGCAGTGGTTAAGGTGAGATAAGGAAATCAGACATTGCAAAACTGAAATCGAATCTTCAAAACACTTGATCACAGCATGTTTGTCCATCTCAAACCAAAGGCTGCTTTATCTTGGGTTTTCGTTTCCTCAAAACGGAAACATGGATGAATGGTGGAATCGGGTAATATCAGGGCACAATACAAAAATAACCTGGGCAACTATTGACTTTATGGATGGGATCCTGAAGGAAAATGAATGGCCCACAGGACACAATGACTATACATCCATACAAATGTGGAAATGAAATGACTGATTAATTGCCGCTCTTACACAACGAAAAGGCATGAAAAATTGTGATACTAGAAATGTCAGTGGGATTCATTGATTCAGCAATGTTACAAAAGTTTGTATAAACTAAAGATTACAATAAAAAAAAATGAGAGGGACAAACGAACAAAAAATACGTGGACTATGAGTAAATAACGTACCTCACCTACTGGTGTCGACGCAAGAGAGAACAGTTATTCTGAAGGTGCACACAATTATATAAGTATGTCTTCTCATAGACAGAAAGAGTCTGGGAGTCGTGCCTGGTTCATGTAATGAGGGAACAAAAGGCATATAGAGGAAAATGTTAGAGCTGAAAGGTGCAGCAACCCTGGTGATGCCGCAATGTGGTCAGAATTATGCAATAATAAAGATCCCCAGGCATTGCTGGTGTAGGCAGTCTAAAAAAGGGGAGTAACTGACCTCTAATGGTGTGGGTCCCGTGTCTCGAGGTGAAAGGGATAAATCCCACTTGGAGGCTCAGTAACCACAGGATGCACAGCTAAAGTACGTGTAACGAAAAGTCAGGTAGCAGGGAACACGTCGTAGTGCGCGGCGTGTAGCCGTGATGACATCACGCGCAACTATGCGCATGATGTCATCAGTAAAAGAAAAAAAATGTCGTCATAAACAAACCAGGGACAAATTGAGAAAGAGTCCAATTCAGCGTGGGATGGCAGAAAATAATGACAAACAGTGACAGACTCACAGAGTCAAAAAAGTTCGGAAGAGTTGAAATGACAGGCAGAAACCTGTCATTGGACCATATAATAAAAAGTATAAGGCAAACAATAACGAGGTTGATAAATTGATAATGGGAAAACTGGTAAGAGACCCGGATATGGTGCAGCTGGTTCCTGGCCAATTTGTTGATTAAGCTGCAACCCCGAAGTGGGCCAATCGGGATTGAAGTAAAAATATAAAATTCTCAAAATAAGGCCTGGGTGATTCAGACACCCAAACAAGGGTGGAAGGTGGAGCGTTCACAGCTAGGCAGTGGCTTGTGCAGCTAATTCCTTGCAAATGTATAGATTAAGCAGTAACCCCTGTGAGTGGGCACAGCAGGCATAAAGTAAAATTTAATAATTCTTGAAATAAATCCTGGGTAAATTGGGATTATAGTAATGCATTCCGAAGAAAGAAATAGATGGTTAAAGCCATAACATTATAAATCACCCCCAGCTGGGGATAAATGCAGATGTTACATCAGACTGAATCTTAGTGACGTTCAAAGATCTACAGCACTCGTGAAAATCTAACAGAGATAGATGAACAGAGGCAAATGAGATGCAAGAGCACACAAATGTTCATACATAATCCAAGATAATGGATACAAACATTGTTGGATATACTTATTAGAGGCCATCTCATATCCTTGAGACATCCCATGAGTTAGGAGTTATCTTTTTTGCACTGGGACAATTTTTTCCCTGGTTCTTATACGAGGCCAAACTGCACTTGTCATGGTGCAATAGTTTTCTAATGTGTCCCATTGTTTTTTAAAATCGGGCAACTTTGCCCAAGTGCTAATACCGTGCAAACATTGCACTTGCACTATTTCAAAGTTTCTGTAATCTGGCCCCAGGTCTTATCCAAGGCTCTGTTCTTATTTGTGTCCCCTTTCTGTCCAAAATTATAAACTCCTGTTGAACTCATCTGTTATACTACCTTGCTTGAAGGATGTTCGGTTTACAACTATTCTAAAAAAACCTACACAGGCCCCAGAAATGTTGACAATTCTCGTCCTATTACAGATTTTCCGTTTTTGTTGAAGATATTCAATCGGATTACCTACCTGCAGCTCCAAGACCATATAGAACATCATGGCTTACTTATTACCCGCCAGTCTGGTTTTCGTGTCTCGCATAGCACGGAACCAGCTCTGATAGATCTGCATATAAATTTGACAGAAATAGCCGAGAAGGACAAGCTTGCTCTCTTGGTCTTACTTGATTTGTCGGCCGACATTGACTTGGTGTATCACTCACTCCTATTGGATAGGTTGAGTCATCTAGTCAAATGTTCGCTTCTCCAGTTTCTTGGTTTGCCTCATTTCTCGGTCCCAGAACAGCACAGTGGCTATTGGGCCCCCCAGAACTCCTTTCTTGTGGTGTACCACAAAGAGCTTGCCTATCGCCTACCGTCTCACACCCGTCCACTGATTGACATGCTTGATGATGGTGGTATAGTCTTTACAAATTATTCAGATGAAACTCAGGTTGTCCTGGAAGGCGCTGGAGATTACAACTCTGACCTTTCTCCTGTCCATATTGTTTACAACATGATCCAGAAGTGGATGATCTCTAACTCATTAGTATTGAATAACAACAAAACAGAGCTCATAATTGTAGGCTCATCTCAGAGAATCCAGAAACTCGAGGCAGGGCATTCTCATTTTCTTGTCCCTAACTGTATCATTGCTGTTAGTCCTTGCGTGAAAACACTTGGTGTCATCCTGGACTCTGGCCTAGCTATGAATCAACATGTTCCTCAGGTCAAATCTTCCTGTTGCTTTATGAACAAGCTCATGAGGCAGATGAAAATGTACCTATCTTTAGAACATAGCACCTCTTTGGCAGCTCGGTTAGTCAATTCCCGTCTCAACTATTGTAGTGGTTTACTTCCAGGTACCACTAAAAAGAATCTTCATAGCCTCCAAGTGGTTCAGAATAACGCAGTTAGAACAATTTGCAATTTAGGCTCAGTCAAGGCAGGATTTCACCATAGAATCTCTCATAAAATTCTAACATTATGCAATAAATTCCTTTCCAACCAAGCTCACAGCTACGTAGCTAATAGAGTAGCTAAGGCTCCTATTATTCGTAATCTCAGTTCTACCGACCATTCTAGGATTTTTGTACCACGGTACAAGCTTAAAAACTTTGGAGGTCATTGTTTTTCTGTGCAAGCACTGACCCTTTGGAGCTCCCTACCTGTCCCTATTTGTAAAGGTATCAAGTTAAAACATGATTCTTCAAATCCAATTATAAAAATTGCTTTCTGCCCGCTGTTGTCTTTCTGGCTCTTTCCTCTTCTTGCCCATCCTCCCTTTCAGCTCACTCAGGCCTTCAGGCGGGCTGCGCTTTACAAGAAATTGATAACATAACGCAGTAATACAGCCTTTGCTAATTACAGCGGCAGTGTGAAAACATTCAACAACACAATGCCCCACTCTCTCTGGTGCTTTGGGGACTTTGTCTTGTTGGCGACGTGCTAGTACATGTGTAATGCTTTTTGTTCCTGCACTCGGCTCTGTCTTTCCAGTATATATATATATGCACATAGAAGAATAAGCCATTTGAGCCAAGTCACAGCACCACCGAGTAACCATCACTGGAAAGTCACCTCCAGTTCACAGCCAATGAGCAAAGCATTGGAAGTATGCAAATTAGCACACATGCAAACCTTTAGCTGCAGCAAACGTCTTAGTCTTACAGGGCAGTTCTTTTCATAAATACATTTTTCAATCCATGCTGACTTGCATACCCAATGCTTTGCTCATGTGTGTGATAGAGAGAGACAGTGATAGAGCAAGAAGGAGAGAGATTCCCCCCACATTTGCCCGAAGCTCCCGCAAACTCACAAAGGAGAACCTCACCACATTTCTTAGCACACTCAAACCTGACCTACTGGAGACTGCAGACCAACACTACGTCACTACCATCACCAACGCTATTGACACCATTGCCCCCTTAGTTGCTAAAAGAGCTAAACCAGCCATCCACACCAACACCTGATATACCCCAGAACTCTCTACCCTCACAGCGGAAAAAAGACTTGCTGAGTCAAGCAGGAAACAACAACCCTTCTGTATCTTCCAAGCGTGCCTTCTCTACCCAGTCCAACAGATATAAAAATGCCATTTTACACGTCAAGGCCGCCTCCTTCAAAACAAAAATTGCCAAAAATTGCCAAAAATTGCCAATGCCAAATATTCGAAATAACTATTTGCTATTCTCAAAAAACTAGAAACTCCAATCCTCCAAGTCTCTATGATCCTCAAGGACTCCACTTGGTAAACTCCGTACAGACAGCCTTAATGCACAAAATCGATACCTTAAAAGTGGAAATTCAGGATAAAAAAGCTAGCATTCTGCGACAGCCTTTAGCCCACTCACATGCCCATCGAAAACAGCAGAGATGCCACACCGTCCAGCTTTAATAAGGTCACTATGCAAGAAACTACGCAAGAAACATTGTGTGAGTGCTTTCGTGGAGTGCTTTCGCCTGACTGCCTGCTCCTGGACCTACTCGTCAGCTGCTGACCTTGTGGATTTGCGTGTACTCTCCTGAAAGCTTTTCTAAAAAAAAGACTTGTTTCGTGTTGACCACCCCCCCTTGCCAGCGTGCCTCCTTCAACAGGCACCTGCGCGCAATTTGGCATGCGCACTCGTGTGAGTGCATTTGTGGAGTGCGTTTTTTGCCTGCTCCTGAACCTTCTCGTCAGCTGCTGACCTTTTGGATTTGCGTGAACTCTCCTTAAAACCTTTCTAAAAAAAAGACTTGGGGCCTCATTACACGGATGGCGGTAAGGTTTTACCGGTACCGGTATTTTACCGGTACCGGTAAATCCTTACCGCCTTACTACGAGGTCCCTTTGCGGGTTGGGGAATTTAACGCCTGCTTTTTGCAGGCATTAAAAACCATCCTGCAAAGGGACCAGGGAGCTAATTACGGTACCGCAATTGGGAATGGGGAAGGGCAATGGTGGAAGGGGGAATTACCGCCCGCCAACCTTGGAATAGGGCGGTAATTCCCCTTTCCACCAAGGCGGTGCCGGTATTTTACCGGCATGAACCATGGTGCTAATAGCGCCATGGTTCACCGCCATCCGTGTAATGAGGCCCTTGGTATGTGATCATATCTCTGAGCAAACAAACTGCTATTGTAGTTTTAAGTGGGGGGGATAAATTAGCGTTTATCACCCCCAGATTATGCTGCTCGCAGCGTGCACAATCCGAATGCAGCCTGCACAGGCTGCAGTTGTCATGTAACTCTAAGCTTTCTTGCAAAAGTTAATGCTGCCCCACACCTGTGCATAATAAACGTGCCCAGCCCAGGTCCAGGAACAAACTGCACGTGCCCTGCCTGCGCAGTGCACTGCTGCACATCCTCAGCCTTCTTTCAGTACGAAGTAGAAGCTAAGCTAGACAGCGACGCGTGCTCCAGTGAGTGAGTCACTGTCTGACACCGTGTGTTAACTTATCGAGGGAAACCGAGTCACTTCCAATAGTGTTGTTTTACAATGTGAATCTCCCGTTAGTACTGTAGGTAAAGTAATGCTCCTGTTAACTCCTTTATTAATGACTTTGTTTATTAACTAAACTAGATTTTGCCCGACTTTGTTTAATATCACTGATGCATACTTGTTATTAAGTTTCAACGTCTAGTCATATTCCTGTTGTTTAAATGTTTGTGTCTCCCAGGCCCATCCAGTTAGCATGAACGCCTCTCATTCTGCTGTTTTTCCTTTCATCATTGATCACGTAGTCACTGCCCTCATTACCGCCTGTGTAATCTCCGTTGGAAAGCATGTGTTTTGTTTTTGCCTGACAGCATCACAGCACGTGCTGTTACCGTGTGGCAGCAACGCTCTCTTTTATGCAGTCCAGTCCATTCGGCATTCCGGGAATCTTTCAATTGTGGCTGCCCACCTGGTGGTAGATTGCATGGAAAGGAGTCGCGAGGTGGGCATCTCGTTTAAACAATACGCGTGGCTGCTACCTTTGAGCCAAAAGCTCTTCCCGTTCTGGGAGTTGCAGTGTTGTTGTCCTCGTTGGCAGTCGTATGCACCTACAGTGAGTTAGTGCACGCAGAGTGGAGATCTGTGTGCGCCCGAAGATCTTGTGCACCTTGTGGTCTTGTGCATGCGCGTGGTGGAAAGAATGCACTTTCTTGGCTTGAATAACAGGCAATAGTGACTTGAATAACAGTTAATCAGACACATTTGGGCCACCTCAAACCCCCAGTCTCTGGGGAAAACAATGTATGTAGGGGGCCTTATTTGTGCTTTAACATGCTACTTTTAGGGAGCTATAATATATCTGCCTTCCCATCTTTTTCTTGTTCTGAATTCTTCTTCAACACAAGCATTGGCAAGCCAAAACTTTGCCTTTTGTATAGGCATTTATCGGATGCTGCCATCATATGTCTAGTTAATCACACAATTTAACAGCTGAGGTCACCTAATCACCATGTAGTAGTTTCAAATATTTGATTCCCAAAGCGCCTGTGCCCTTAAAAAGTAGACAGGATTTAAATAAATGCACTGTGTCAGTAAAGCTTGTTTTTAATATGGAATGCTCAATAGTGACATCAGCAATGGCATTCTGTAAGTTTAGAACTACCTATCTCTGTTGTAATTAAATATAAATACCACAATATTTGGTTCCTGCTGCCAAATGTTGAAGCTTGTGTCACTTTATCCTGAGTGGCCAGCTCCTAGGAGACCAAGGGGGATTTAGCCATTGCGGGGAGCCCAGCCCTGGGCGCTATGATGTGATGGTGGGTTTTAAAGGAGATAGCCCTGGTAATGTGCCATGATGGCCAGGCAACGCAAGGGCTAGGCATGTGGAAGGTTGCTGACCCAATTAACCATCACTGGGTTTTGTGTTTCCACTGCAGAGGGACTCAGACCAAGGGTGTTGAGACCACTGGTCTCCATGGTGAGCTACAGAAACACTGAACAGCCTGAGGAACTGTGCAGGACATCCAAGAATAGCACCTTCCACCCGTCATGTGTTTGCAGGGCCCAAGAGGGTTAAGTCATTGCGAGTGGGTGGGTTAGAGTAAAGCCCAAATGGCAAGAGCGTCTCTCTGGGGGTGTATAACCCTAGAGCTTGCCCCGAGATTGGTCTTTATTCCGTACCCCATTATTGGCTTCGTGAATCCTTAACCTCACAGAGAGGCAAGACCATGGTTGGAAGAAGAATCATCACAGGTGTCTTCAAGAAGAGTAGGAGTCAGGTCATTTTGCAGTACAGAGGTAAATAGACCATTCCCCCATAAAAAGAATGCCAGAGGGTTGCTTTTCTCCACACATCATTATAACACGGGCACCATGAGAAAGACTGAAGGAACTGGAGAGAGCAATGCAACAGCGATAAGAGAAATGTTGAAGGCCATTTTAATTGTTTTTCTTGTAAATGTTTCATTCTTTGTGGGAAAACATGTAGGACTGGGATTTAGATCTTTGGTTCGGACACCCATGTGGCAAGTTATCTGCACCCCTATACTCTACACAAGCCGTGTTGAATATTGGCTGGCTGGCCTGGGCATTTCAATGACTCAATCATGCCAGGGTCTCCTGCGCCCAAACGGGGGTCGCCTATGCCAAACGAGAGCTGCGTTGGAAGGGGAAAATGACTCCTTTTTGCTATGCCTTTAGGCCCTTCCGGATCTTGAGTGGCATGGCTACTATCCCTGCTCTGTCAGTTTGATGGGAGTAGAAACAGTTACTAAATAGGAAAACAAGGAAAGAGGAACAGCTATTGAAAAGTGATAGGGAAGAGGGAGTTAAACCCTCATATTTAAAAATGAATGATACTTTTCATAAAAGGTGAAGTTGTTCAAAAGGGGCCATTTCTGGCACATCATTAATATAGGCCCTCATTACGACCTCAGCGGTAGCCATGCTGCTATTGGCGGCATGGCTGCTGCCGAAATCACGTCCGGGTCAGGGTCCACAGAATGAGGAATTTCCGGGCCATTCCAAGTTCGGAAGGCCCGGTAATTCCTCCCTCCAAGGACCCGGACCCGGTGCTTCCCCATTCCCATTTCAGCCCCCATAGGGCTGAATGGGCATGGGAGAGGGAGCAAACAATGGGCCATTCCGAGTTGCCCCGTTGTTTGCTCCCTCTTCCCCTCGCGGGACCCGGTAAGCACGCCTGGTTTGACCAGGCGTTGCTTCCTGGGTCCCGCGAGGGGACCTCGTAATGAAGCGGTACGGGGTAAACAGCGCTGGCACCTTTTACGGCGCCGTTAACCCCGTACCGCCAGGGTCGTAATGAGGCCCATACTGTCCTTTCATGAATGGACACACTGGACCAGATTTTCAAAGTGTTTTTGTCGCAAGTAAGGAGATGCCCTATTCACAAAAGGCATCTGAATTAATGCATCTTAGAGGCCTGATCTCTCTCAAAAATGAGCCCAAATTAAAAAAAGGGCAGTTCTTTTCATTTGTGCTCATTGCTGTAATGAGCAGGTCAGGAGGGGCTCGACAGCGGCGCAATCATTAGTGGATGACAGGCTCCCAGCAACCGCATGGTTCCTGGGTGCACATATCACAGAGAGGAGCCCTTACAGAAAAGCCTACCCCTGACAAGTAGTTGCCATCTACAGCTGCTTGCGCAAGATCACACAGGTCCCATCTAATAGGATCCCCTTTTCTATGGTCTTCCAGAACAGCTAAGAATGGTTGCATATGTGGCATGTGAGCTGGCTCTATGCCATCTCTTTTGGAGAAGGAGACTACTTCCTTGAGTCATGGGGAACAGAGGGGAAGGAGGGTAACCATCTGAGACTTGCAGAGGCATGGGGTGAGGGTATTTCACTTATTTTGTTGGAGGTTCAAAAATGGATCAGGTGTCCTACATTTCTTCACTGGTGTACAACATTACTTTACTTGACAAAGTAAATGTCAACAGGGATGAGATTTTGTCCAATGAAATTATGTGCTGCTGATTTTTGATTGCCAGTGATTAGCACATTTAAACCCACTAAGCACCGTTCCATGCCTTTTAAATTCATACCATTAGAGGGATCTATGGGAACATGTTGAAAAACAAATTTGAAGCCCAAAATACCGAATTTGTTTTAATTATTTTAACCCATTTCATCACATATATGTGCAATGGGGCTCGGGACCCCCGCAACTGCCGCAACATACCCCTCCACCTTTTTTATGAACTTAACCCACCCCCCACATATATATGGTGAAATGGGGATCTCGAAATTAGCTATTTTGGGCTTCCCAGTGATGGGCTGAGGTATTTCAGTATGATCCCCAATATACACACTGCTATTTTAATTTTGTGAAAAGTCGAGTTCTTTGACTAAAACACAATAAATAAATAAATAAATAAATAAATAAATAAATAAAGCAAAGTCCCAAGGTGTCCCCTGTCCCCCCCAGATTGTATGGGTCTCCTACGCCCCTGCCTGCACAGCGTGCCTACTTCAACAGGCATCCGCGTGCCATCGTGCGCACGCACTCGTGTGAGTGCTTTCGTGGAGTGCTGTTCGGCTGTTCAGCTGAGCAGCCGAGCAGCCTCCCCTGTCAGTTCCTTAGCTCTGTAAATCAAAATGTGTCTTCTTGAAAGCGCAGTATAGATATCATCCTTTCTCGCGCTGTGGCGTGGTTTCCATCTGCTTGCGGTTATGGAACCCTGTACTCTGAAAACTGGCATGCCAACTGTGGTAAATATCACAAGCATGCCGTCTGTTCGACCAGGAAACCTCAGCGATAAGTGCCATGATGCTATACATTCGTGTGAAAGCAATTGGTCTAACTTTGAAAAATGTGGGAAGATGAAGTGCTACAAATCATTAGGAGCCGACATTCGCTGCTATTATGCCCCTATACACTCAGCGCCTCAAAAAGATTCTATTTTGTCTGTGGCTGCGTTGGATGCCAGCAGAGGTGTTGCTAGGTCTGGAAAAGACCCAGGGCTACTCTGATGCCAGAACTGTGGGGACTGGGGGCTAGCTAGCCTTTTGGTTGTAGCTCCTGAAATTTTATCCTGGGCTTCAACCAAAAGATCAGGGGCTCTAGTCCCCTTTACCCCCCACCTAGCAACGCCTCTGGATGCCATTTTGGCTGCCATTACATCAATCTCCGATGAAGAGTTGTTGGCCCAGTTAAATCTTTCTACAGCAACCAGTGCTTTACTATTCTTGGAAGGTAAATCGCAAAAGCTGAGTTCCTTACCTACTGCTGCTAAATCACACCAAGTTTTGCTGCATACAATCGATGGTACGGACATCCCCTTACTCTATTCACAAGCATTAATGTCAAAACTGTCTGTTGTTATTCCACAGTGTGTTGCTCCCCTAAATGGAACTAGTCCTTTGAATGAAAATTGTTTAAATGTATTTGGCTATTTGTGCGCCAGAATTGCACAGGACAAAATGGGAAAAGTAAATGGCGAGGTGCCACTCGAATTTACTGATTTTATCAGTACAGCTCAAAACCTAAATGCACCCGTTGAATGCCAGTCTGAGTCATTACTGTCCCCTTTGAAAGTTGTCCCTGATCCCTGATACACAACTAGGAGAAAATGCTCCACATGACACATTGAAGTTATCACACTCTCCGATCCTATACCCCGATTCCACTTGTTCCGATGCCAATACTACTGTTTTATCTAAGATATCCTTTGCTAAACCCACTCCCCGTCCCTCTTTTGGGTTTAAACCGCTACAAAACTCATGCTCTGAACTCACTTTAACAGCGATAAATAATGGCATGTACACCCTTATCGTGCAATATGAAGCTTTAAATAAGAAAGCTGAAACTCAACAAATGGCCTTAGATACATTAAACTCTCAAATGGATAAGCTTGTTGTTGCTTGTGCAAACATCCCAATTGACAAACTATTGCAAAGTGTAACCCCGCGGATGGGTTACACTCATTCTAATATGGACAGGATTATCCCAAGGGACGTGATCGTGATTGATCCTTCAACGGATACTCTACCTGTTGAAAGTCTAGATGAAATGCTAGTCCCAACTCTAAGTTCCTCATCACGAGGTGGGCAGTAAGGGGTTAACTTACCGCCCTATTACGAGGTCTCCTTGCGGGACCCGCTAAGGATGCCTGGTTTGAACAAGCGTCCTTAGCGGGTCCTGCGAGCTGCCCAGCATGCTAACAACGGGCCCGTCATTAACAGACCCGTTGTTAGCATGCTCCCCATTCCCATTGAGCCCTATTGGGCCTCAAATGGGAATGGGGATGATCCGGGTCCGGGTTCCCTGAATGGGGAAATACTGGGCCCTCCAAGGTTGGAATGGCCCAGTATTTCCCCATTCAGGGAACCCGGACCCGAGTTTGGAGGCAGCCATGCCCTTGTTAAGGGCATGGCTGCCTCCAAACTCGTAATGAGGCCCAAAAGCTCTGATGTGTATTATTAAGGGATACACTCAGTGACAGCCATCCACACCATTGGGACATGCCTGTGTGCCTGACCCAGAGAGTTTGCAGCACCTTAAGTGATTAAACCTCATATTCCTAATCTATAAGTGTGTTTTTCTCCAATTGGTGTGCACATATAGGCATTTGTACACACCTTGGATGCTCTCATTTCCACAGACATGCCACTCTCTATTTCTCTCACTACCTCACTCTCATGGATTGATCACTCTCTTCTCAATTAAAGCTCTCTTCTCCTTTAACACTGGCACACCATGTACCACCTCCTGCCTTTAAGGTCATCCGACCCATGAAAAAAGTGTCAAAGGCTGCCTTTACCTCCACCTACTCCCCTCCTTCTACTCCTGTGGCTGACTCTCACCCTGATATAGCCCTGTCTAATTTTCACCTTTCCATCTCCAACACTCTTGACATTCTTGCCCGTCATGAGGGTACAACTGAAGCCTGCCAAAAAGTGCAACTCTTGGTACATCTCCGATCTGGCTGCCCCTAAACGCAAGTGCAGATCAGTGGAATGGAAATGGGAATCTTCAGGTACACCCTGTGACAAACTGGCCTCCCGTCTTCTTCAAAGGTAACATAGACTCTGCATCCACTCCAAGAAAAGAGTCTACAATCATGGCCGCACCTCAGCGGAATCTAACAACACAGCCAAACTTTTTAAAGTCTGCACGGAACTGGACCACCCCACTGCAGCCGCATCTTCTACTGCACCCATCCAGGCCCTTTGCTCGGCCTTGGCCTGACATTTCACTTCCAAAACACAGGGCATTCTGTCCTCACTCTTTTACGCTCCCACTCCTGCATCAACATCTCTTGGGCCCCCTTCGGCAGCCCCCACCCTTCCCCCTCTTCTCTCCTCTCTCTACCCTGTCACACCTGATGAGGTCTCTAGACTAGTCTGGTCTATGAAAGCCTCTTCCAAACAAGTGAACTCCCCCCCCTCCAAAACCATCAAGGACAATATTGACACTCTCGCTCCAGCCTTGGCCAACCTCTGAAACCTGTCTTTTGCCACTGGAATTTTCCCCTCTTCTCTCAAACACTCTCTTGTGCACACTCTGCTCAAAGAACCCTCTGCTGACCCATCTGTTCAGGCAAACTATCGCCTGACCTCCATCACCACTTTCCTGGGAAAATTCCTGGAGAAACTGTCCATTACCCAATTAACCCTCTACACTGAATCTGTTGGTTGTAGTCATGACCATTAGTCTGGCTTTAGAGCATCCAGAAGCATGGAAACGGCTCTTCTGATCACCTGTGAAGACCTGCTCTCAAATTTTGACTCTAACTCTCCCTCTGTCCTTATTCTTCTTGACCTCTCTTCTGCTTTTGATACAGTAAACCACAACATCCTGATCACCCGCCTCAGTGATACCCTGGGTATCACAGATCCGATTCTGGCATGGCTTGCCTCCTTTCTCTCTGACTGGCCCTCCCATGTGGCACTTGGGTCCTTTCTCTCCTCTATCACTCTCTCTACTTGTGGTGTCCCCCAAGGAACCAACTTGTCCCCCTGGTTCTTCAATATCTAATGACCTCCTTGGTCCTCTGGATCTCTACCCCTACCTCTACCGTTCAGTGTTATGCGGATTGTATGCAGCTAACTTTCAGGCTACCCTCAGCCTCCTCGTCATCATTGCTCATCCCTGACTGTCAGTCCTGGTGTCCTGCTAACAATCTCTGCCTGAATGCCAGTAAGACAAATATTGTATTCATTGGGACCCCTGCTCTAGCTTTCCCACTTTCAACTAGCTGGCCTCACTTGGCCCTGCACCCTCACCTACCAATGAGGCAAAAAATCTCAGATTCATCTTCGACTCCACACTTTCTTTTCTCCGCCAGTTCAGATATCTCCAAAAAGTCCCACTACCAACTACACATCCTCAGACGTATTCTACCCTTTCTTACTTTCCCCCAGAGGCTCACCCCCTCGAGGGCCCTGGTTCTCTTCAGGCTTGACTATTGCAACAGCCTCTTTTTCAACCTTCCTACGTCTTCTCTCTGTCCTCTACAACACATCCATAACAGAACCGCGAAACTTATCCTTGGCCTCAAGCCCATGGACCGCATCTCTCTGGTGCTGAAATCCCTCCACTGGCTCCCCGAGGCTGCAAGGATCAAGTTCAAGACCTCTGCATAATGCACAAGGCTTTCTAGGGCCGGGGGCCCAAACTATCTAAAATGCTCTCTTCTAAATTCTCTCCCTCTAGAGTCCTCTGCTTGTCCTCCACCAACTCTCTGCAGGTAAGCTGCTTTCACAAACAGAGATTTGGGGTAGATCTTAATCCTCTGCAGGTGCCTCCATCTGGAACAGCCTCCCTGCCTCTCTCCATCTTGAGCCGGAGCACCTTAAGTTCTGGAAACTGCTCAAGACCTTCCTCTTCTCTTCCTCATTCTCTCTCCCTCTCCCCTGCTAACCTCTGTTCTTTTTCTCTACTCTCCTTCCTCCTTCTCCCCCCTAACTCTGCTCAGTTCTGCTGACTGGCTGCCTGGTTCACCTACAGAGCCTTACAGGTCCCAGGCTCCCCAACAATCTTTGCACTTTCATCCAGGCCACTGCACTATGTTTAGTATTACTGCACTTTCTGCTTACGCTATATGAGCGAGGCAACCTCCCTGCACTTAACCCTCTGCCCTGTTGGACTGGACGTGTTTGTTCCCCCACCCCCTCTCTTGCTCGCACCTCTGTCTGTACGCATGCATTAACTAAATGTACTAGGACTAGCAAGTTCATCTGTTCTGCCCTCCCCCACCTTTTTTCTGCACCACCCGTCCCTAGCTGGGTCAAAACTGTAACACTTTATGAACTTGCACTAGGAGAAATGATATCAGGCCTAGTATGCTATTTTTTCTGTTTAGATCATTAGGAAACTTCAAGACGTAAGAATGATTACTGTATTCTCTTGTTCCCTTCCCATCTTGTAGCGCTTTGAAGTCCTCCACCTGTGTATAAATGATTTATAAATAAACAATTACAATTACAATTTACAATTACAATTCTGGCTGAACTTTCACTTCTGATTTGGTTATTAGTTTGTTTTGGCTATTAGGTGGCACTGAAAGTGCTACCTTTAAGCTGAAACTATTGTCATTAAAATAAGAGCTTTAACATAAGAGCTTCAAATAGGGGCTTTGAATGAGTGTCTCTAATGCGTTTCAATGCAGATGAGGATAGATTTGTGTTGTTTGGCTATGTGTCCAACCCATTTAACGTCCATCACTAAGTCAAATCTTTATGCTTTTACACCCATTCCCACCCATCTCCACCGAAACCACACCCCTTTTGCACTCTACTGTGTCCTGAATTTTTCTGCCATTTTTACTTCCAAAATGGCGGCTGCCATATGCTAATGTCAATAAAAAGTTATTTGACTTGTTTGATGCTTTAAATAATATTTACTACAGCTTTTATGTTATGCAATATATTTAATGTATTTTAAATTAAAAACAAACAAGTTACTGTTACAATATGTTTAGTGGAAAAATGTCTCTGAAAATGTACATGTACTGATTTTTGGGTGTTGTTCTTGTTTTTTGTGATGTAAGGAGTACCTGTTTAAATGTGTTAGTGATGTCAGTATGATGTGTTTGGGTCTCCAGTCTGTGTTGTTTCCCCAAGGCCGCATTTTATTTCATTAGAAGAGAGAGGTAAGGATGTTTATTTATAAAATGTGCACTGCTAATGTGCTCTATGGTGAATAAGGGATCCACTCTCTGTCAGAATTGCCTGTGCTGCAACAGTCCCACTCCATGCTTCTTTGTGCATGGAGGGGGCACTTAGCTGCTGAGCCCAGCAGCAGGTTGGGCAAGCCATGCCAATGCTAAGCACCCCATGAACTGCCAAAGGCTGCATGAGCCCCTCCAGCATGGCAAAAATGGTCTGCAGGTAGCCCACCACCTGGTCGGGGAGCTGCTGGGCCGGCTGCCATGTGCCTGCAGCTCCCATTGCATTTAGTTAATCGCTTCACAACCCGAATACGCCATAAACTACATGAGGGCTCTGCCCCAGGAAAGGTTACTGGGGAAACAGCCTCCATGAGCAGTTTAATTTACATTTGAATTTGTGGAGGTGTAGTGTGGTTCATAATGGCGCTGTAATTTGGTGCAAGGTTTCACATGCATGACACGCAATTCAAACCATGGAATGCATACATTGTGAACTGCATAAAGGTTTGGGAGGGAGTTCTGCTCAGCGCTGGTTGGCCGCTTGGAGCATGTTTGGGTGGTGGTGCTGTCTGAGGATGGCTGGGTCAGCTGCTGGGTTCGGCAGTGGCAGGAGCATCCTGAGCAGCATCGTTTGTTGTTGGGGGTTATCAGCAGTGTTGAGGCACTGTCTTGGGGCCTCATTACACGGATGGCGGAGAACCATGGCGCTATTTGCGCCATGGTTCATGCCGGTAAAATACCGGCACCGCCTTGGCGGAAAGGGGAATTACCGCCCCATTCCAAGGTTGGCAGGCGGTAATTCCCCCTTCCACATTGCCCTTCCCCATTCCCATTTTTGCCCCATAGGGCTCAATGGGAATGGGGAAGGCGCTAATTACGGTACCGCAAATTGCGGTACCGTAATTAGCTCCCTGGGTCCCTTTGTGGGTTGGTTTTTAACGCCTGCAAAAAGCAGGCGTTAAATCCCCAACCCGCAAAGGGACCTCGTAGTAAGGTGGGAAGGATTTACCGGTACCGGTATTTTACCGGTACCGGTAAATCCTTACCGCCATCCGTGTAATGAGGCCCTTGGTCTGATATGATCCTGTGTGGCTGGAGGACAAGAGTGCTAATGAGCTAAGGCCATGGCTAACTGACGAGATGCTCGCTTGCCTCATGCCCTATTATAGCAGAGTGCAAATAATGCTTCAGAGGCGGCACTCCAGTTTCAGCAAAACTATAGACTTTGACTCCTGGGGACTACAACTATTACAAAGGATTTACTAGCCCATTCCATTGCACATCTGCTCATGTATGTGTATTGCAAGTGTTGGGTGTCTTGACCCACGTGCAAGTAATCATGCTGCAACATTTGGTGCTGTGGGCTTAGAAAATTCAAGATGGCGGAAAACCCACATGCGCGCCGAAATCCAGGAAAGCTGCGCAGTTTGTGCGCCCACCAAAATGGTTGCCTCACTTGCCACCCACCAGTGCGAGAATGAAAGGCCGGGTTGCCATGAGGGAAATGGGTTGCCAAAGGAAAAACAGTAGCGCCGGTTAGCTTCAAAGCACTTTAAAACCACCATTGGACTACCCGCACAGTAGTCTGAAACCATTGGGAATGGAAATGCTGATTGCCAAATGCAACTTAGAATTGTGGGGAATTCATTTGTTAAATCCCAAAAATGGGTGCAGTACCAGTACTCACCACTATCCAAAAGCCGGCGTTTTAAAACCACCCTGTGTTTCTCTGAAGGCAGGCTCAAAATGCCTATTTTCAAACATTGCAATATGTGCAAAATATTCACTGAACACCAGCAGACATTTGGCAGAATGAAGTTTTGTGTGCTTACAAAATCTGGGAAATGAAGAGCCCAAAACAATGTTTATAACAAGACTGGCTGAGCTGTGGATTGCAGCAGTTTAAGTTGCACTGGATTAAAGACACTAAAATCGAAAATGTTTAGATTAAATGAGTGACCTATGTTTGGTGCCACATGCCTTTGTAACTGTTGAAATGTCATAGTTTTGCACTTAGAATCAGCATTCTAGCTGCAGGTGTAAAATTGCAAGTTAATTTAAAAAGCAACAAAAAACATGACAGTTAGCTGAAAGTCTGGCTTAAGGAACTTGATTTTGCTTGACAGCTACCCCCATCAGGAGTGAAACTTGAGTCACAACTGTGTTCCCAGGCCAATCTGCCTTTTGCTGGCCACACTAAGGATATGCCATCTATCTGATAATTGAATTACCTGTGCTCTGCAGGAGGGTGAACATTGCAACTCCCTTCACCCAGGCAGAGGGTTTATTGAGAGGATCATAAATGGCTTCCTCTTGAACAATGAGCCTTTCAGGACCCAAGCAAATCTTATTTTGCTGGGGTCGTAAAAGTGGCTTACTCTTGGCAGAAACTGGGAGGGGGAGAAACTGGAGACAGAAGCTGGCTTGGCAGAACTGGATAAACCAGTATTTCCACCATGTGACCTAGGAAACCACACCCCTTTGGAGCCAGAACATAACTTTAAAAAGATGGATCATTCATAGAGCGGACATGTGAAAATTTTATAAATGATACCATAATTCTTGTGATTTTTCTGCCCACAGTTTAAGAGGTTTTTAGAACCGGTGGCATGTTCAGGGGGGTGTCAGCGGAAAAGTGGATATTACTCTAAATGTATGCATGTTAAAAATCTGAAACTTCATCAGTTAATGTCCATACTCCCTGCGCACATGTATGTAAAGTTGGGTCAATGTCAGAAATTGAAAAATCAGTTAAAAAGTCAATTATGTGCCATTTCTGAATGCAAGCTCCTAGAAACAGCAGATTTGGGACAGAGTATACCTCATGTGATAGGTGACATGGGTATGTAATTTCAAACAACTGTGTAACTGTGAAATATGGATTTTGATCATATATAGATTTGGGTGCACAGATGACAGAGGAGTGTCCTATCTGCAAGCCATAAAATGACATCACTCTGACACAACTTAGTTCCCCAATCAGGGGAGGAATGAAAGCTGGACCAATGACAAGTGAGAGGGGCAAGTCTAGTGATGCTGCATACACACCCACTTTTAAAAACACATAAAAGCAGACAGACAGGAAAGATAGAGACCTTCAATTCCATTTGCTGCAACGTACTCTGCCGGACCATACAACATCCAGAGATCCAGACTTCAAATTCATCAACCTCCAGAAAGCCAAACTAGAGACCAGACCAGAGAGAGAAAGCAGTGCTGTACCCAGAGAGAAAGCAGTGCTGTGCCCAGAGAGAGACCAGAGCCCAGTCTAAAACCCTGACCAGATCCGTGACGAGGCCCATTTAATTCAAGAATATAGTGTGAGTACCCAGCAGAACTGTGTAGAACCAATCTCTTAGTTTAAATTCATCTAATTCAATCTATTTAACCTAAGTAGAACTGCCTGATAGCTCCAAATCTGTCACCTGTCATTCTAGCTGCAAAATCTGTCACTTGTCATTTTGAGCTTTTAAAATTTGCAAAACCAAAAACGACCCTCACAAAATCGCTCATATCTCCGCGACCGTTTGCCTTAGAGACTTGTAGTAACTTTCCTTAGAAAGCTTAGAATCGTGGCTTTCCTGCGAACCTAGAACCGTATTCCTACCCCCTATAGTTTTACCGCAATCGCGGAACACGCATTCGCGAATTTTACCGCGATTTGCAAATTTCTTCACGTGTAAAAACTGCTGCTGCTTGCCTTCCATTTGCCAGAAATTCGTTTAACCTGCTAACTATCCCTGCATCATTGCTAGTGTGAGCCTGGACTAATATTAACTAGATACCACTCACCCTGAACCTCTGAAAGGGAATTAAAAGCATTTCCTGCATATTTCTCATCCATTGCTAGCACATATAAAAGCATTTTGCCTGTGTTTTCAACTTCTGTAGTGTAAGCTTGCTGGGGTGAACTGAATTACAGTTGATTGCATTTCTGAGAACTGTGTGCTTCCTTCCATTTCCTTGCATTGCATCAAGGGGGGGGAGGGGATTGCCAGAGAAAAGTGATTACATTGTTTTGTTGAAATCATATTGAGTATTTTCTATACTGCATTTCATTCATTCAACCTTGCATTTCCTTGAACCCTATAAAGCATTCTCTACCACATTATACTTCTGTACCTATTTACCAGTGTGCTACCTTATCCATTTCATCTCAACTCATAAGTGATTATAAAGAAGTGTGCTAGTGCCAGATTCTCCGTTGTTAATATTTATCATATCAGATTAAGTGTGATATTCAATTATTAATTTATTATAAGGTGTGATATATATATCTATTGTTTAAATTATCAAATAAACCTTTTAACTTGCAAAACAGAACTACTTCTTGGCTCAGTGGGGTCAGGAGGGTTCCAAGAGAGGGGTGTTATATAGGGGTAGTCATCCAGAACGCATGAACTGGACATAAAGATATATCAATAAGGGTTTTCATTCAGTATTATAGACTAGGCGTTGACTTAGCTGTAGTGTTGAATTGAATCCTCTTACAAATTGGGGGCTCGAGCCGAGACGTTGGGTTAGATTTACCACTTGTGCAGCTTAATACAGTGTGCTAACTGACGGGATACATACATCCGGTCGGATCACCACGCTGCATTACGCTGTGAAGCATTCCTCAAAAGGGACACTCCAAGAAAAGTTCTGTTCTGCAAAAATAAAATACTAACTTCTGTAAGTCAGGACAGAGACCAATCTCTAGAATGACGACCTTGGTAGATATGAAAATAGCCAGAGAGCACTTCTTACATAAGTTATTTGTGAGAGGTGAGTGGACTCACCAGGACCAAACAGTCTGGTTGCAGGCCATCATGCAACAGGTCACGGAAACAGGGTCAGATATATGGAGAGATCAGGGTCCCTTACATGTGGCCCTGAGTGAACTATATATGGCTCCTAAAGCCAAAGAGGAACACAATAAGATTGCCAGGATAGCAGCATACCTGTACCTATATATGGGAGACATGCAGGATAGATGTGCTGAAAGCCAAAATCTGGCAAATAGGCAACAGATGGTGTTAGAGAAGGTCCAATCTGACCTGGTCTCTTCTGAGCAGAGGCTGCAGAGGAGCCAGGAGTCAGAAAATGACAGCAGACAGTACATCACTAAAATAAAGGAGGATATGGATGTGCTGCAAAAGGAAAAGTCAGAACAGGATACCAGATTTCTGGCCTTACAGAAGGAACACCAAGACAGTTTGGACTCCTTACTGCAGAACCAGAAAAAGTTGGAGCAACAGATCAATTTCAACAGGGCATGCGCGGAGCAGGTAGTCACCCTGCAAAGCCAGCTCGATAGAGAGAAAGAGGAGAGCAATAAACTGATTCTGAAAGACCTGGATACCCAGGCAGAGTTTGATGAGGAGCGCCAAAAAGCTGTTGCCCTTCAACGGCAAAGGGACGACCTGGCGGCACAAATGCAGGCTCTTAGTCAGGAAAGAGACGCCTTAGGCCAGGAAGTCTGCCATTTAAAAAGAAAAATGGAAGAAAATCACCTGGCCCACCAGGGACTGGGTGACCTCCAAAAAGAACACCAGAACTTGTTAGAGCACGCCAGGAGGGTGGAGGATGCTCTAGCAAGAAAGGAGCAGGCCAATAGGGACACCGCTCAGGAGGTAAACCTCCTGCAGCAAAGACTGGCCCAGTTCTCCAGGACCAACCAGGAAGCACAGAGGGAAAATGAGGCCCTCTGTCAACACAATGATAGGCTCCAACAACAGGTAGCGATGCAGGAGAGACTGATAGAGTCTAGTAAGGCCTTGACCGAGGAACTGAAAGCACAAATGCAGGCTCTTGCATTGCAACAGGGAGCAGGGGCGGATAGAGATGAGGTCCGCTGGGAAGAGAGACTCCTGACCATAACCGCAGGAGCCCTAACACCAGGGGCCATCATCTCCCCCAGTCCCTGGACTCTACCACCCCCATGTCCCCTGGCGCACATGAGCACCGGGCCACAGGGATGGCAGATTACTATCCAGCCAGAAGCATGGGGCTCATAGGCCAGTACCTCCCAGGAATGGATGGGCGGGCATCTGGGCATGGGCACCCAAGCATGGTGCAATTCAGTGGGGAACCCCGGGAGAATAGGCCCATTAAGGGCATTCTGAAAACCTCTGCCCAGTTAGGTCAGTGGAGGGGGTACCCAGCAAATCCTGGCAGCAAGGAGGAATCTGAAGACTCCTCTGAACTGCGCAGGACACAGGAGACCAGGTCCCCACATTCTGCCAGCCATTCCCAGGCTCGCAGAATCCGGGAAAACCTGGAAGAACAGACGGGAACCTCTGGGAGCAGTGCCTCTGAGTCTGAGGACGAATGGACAAGGGTTACCCGAACCAAAAAGGCCAATAAGGCAAAAAGGGCCTTGCTTAAGGACCCCTTAAAGCAGATTAAGGCGATCAGGAGCGTCATCACGCCTTACCATAAGAACGCTAAGTATTCTGTTTGGGAGCACTTACAGTTGTTTGAACAAATGATGGAGACTTTCCATTTGAAGGACAGCCAAAGCTGTATTCAATATGTAAAGTGGATCTTCTCCCCGGAATACTCCAGTTTCTTTGCGGGGCTGGAGGACCAAAATCATTTAAGATGGTCCACCTATAAGGCGGCCATCTTGAAACATTTTTCTGTTCACAGAAATCCTCAAGAGGCTCGCAAGGCAGCCTACAATTTGCAATGTGGGGAGGATCAGGCCCCACGAGAATTTGTGCAGGAGTTAAAGCGTGCTTTTGCACAGACCACAAGAAGGGTGCGCACAGATAGTAGAGAGTTCATTAATACGTTTTTTCATGCCTTGCCCAAATACCTCATAACCCAGCTCGTGAGGGATTTTCACGAGAAAAGATCCTTAGACTGGGTCATTGAACAGGCTACCCGGATCTATGAGGTGCAGAAACCGGTAGATAGCAAAAGTAATGCCCAGAAAAACCCCAAAGCCAACAGCACCCCTGCTGCTGCCAAGGTGGCAGAGGTAAAGGTCACCCCCGTTTTAGATTTGGAGATGGGGGGGCCTAAAAACCTACCTGCACCTAATAATGCTAGGCCCAGAAGGTCCTCGGGCCAGTCACAGACAGGGAGCCAGGGAGGCAGCCCCACAAATGGGGTCCCTCGCTCTCCTGATTATGTAAGTCCCCGTTACAAGGGAAATCGACCCATCCTGGGTTATGTGTGGACTCCTCCAGCCCAAGGGGGGGGATCCAGCCAAGCACCTAACCCAGGGAACTTCCCTCCAAACTTCCCACAGGAGGGCAGAAATTTACCAAACCCTGGGCAGAACTTTTTCCCCAGGTATCCACCCGACTTCCAGCCCCAAAATCATCCATCCTTCTTTCCCCAATTCCCTGAGCCCAGACCACTGAATCCGGGAGAGGCGAGGCCAAGGGTGGAGGGGTACCCAAATCTTCCCAACCCGGGGTATTACCAGAGGAGGGACAGCTACCCTTCCCGGGATCAGCCCAGGGGAGAAAACAGGGCCCCGTATCAGCCTGAGCGGGTTTCCCAGTTAGAGCGCCAGGTTCAAAACATGGCGCGGGATATGGGTCATATACTGAGGACGCAGCAGAACCCTCAGATCAGCATGCCGGCGCAGAACGCACCCAACTCTGGACCTGGTGCTCCAGAACAATGACGGGGGCAGCACCCCGATAACTCACCGGTTCCCAGGGAGGAGGCACAAGGGGAAGGGGGGTGTAAAGCCTTGGAGGAAGCTTCCTTCCTCACTTGTAAACAGCCCCTGGAAACCCAGGAACCGGAAGCAAAATCTCTTGCCCCTGAAAGTCTGCCTCCTAAGGAGCAGAGGGGGGGTAGGAGAAACAAAAGACCCAAACAGACTCAGTTTGAGGAGGAGGTACAGATCTTCCAATTTGAGGGAGAGGGATCCTCAGAGGATCCTGGGAAAAGGATCTTCTCCTTCAGAGAGGGGGGAACTCCTCCCAAAGAAAAATGGGTCCCTAGGGATGCAAATCCAGACTGGGGAGATGTGGAGACTGAGCTACCGCCGCCCACCATCTCATCCCAGAACCAACAGCAAGAAAATCCCCTGGTTCAAACCCATCCTGGTGACTGCCTCCAAAAAGGGGGGGGCGGCCCAGAACTGGAGCCAGGGGAACCCACAATGGCTCTGATCTCCAGTTGCCAAATTTTTCTTTCAGATTCCCAAGGCTCTCCACAAGATTCTGCCCAAATCTCTTCACTAGCGATGTCCAAAACCAGAAAATTAGCCCACCAGTTGTCCAAAAATGTACATTATCTGTGCCCCCTTGAGGAGAAGGAGGGAAGATATTATGCCCCGGTACAAGTACAGGGGCAGGGTACAATCTCGGCACTGGTGGACACTGGATCTCAAGCTACCCTTCTGTCCAGAAGGGCCTTTGACGAACTGAATGCAGGAAGGGGAGAGAATTACCAAATTCCTCTCACCTCTCTTCCTGGACAACTACAGAACTTTGACGGGAAGGAAATTCCCGTTGAGGGGACTGCAGACTTGGACATTAAGATCGGGCGACACAAGTTGAAACACCCGGTCATAGTTGTGACCCCAGAGGGCACTCCTTGTTTACTAGGGAATGATCTCCTGAGAAGGTTGTCACCCCTAATAGATTGCGTAAACAAGGTCCTCTGGACCCAGACTAGCCGACCAATAAAATTAAAACAGAGTGTCAACCATGTTAGTTTAAACGGCACCTGCCACATGGTTGAACAAAAATCTGACCAAGTAGAATTTCACTTCCAGAACAACCAGATTCCAGACGTGACAGTAATAGCAGTAGGACAACAGACTAGTGATGGGGGGTCCTCTCTATTTCTGAAAATCAACCTTCCTTCCAGTTTAAGGTGGTATTCCACGCTGGAAGGAAACACTCTGAAATTCTATACCAATCCACAATCTGAAACTCCCACTCCTATAGTCCAGAAAGATGTGAAATCAGCTCAGAGCCTGGCTGATATTCAGCAAATTGGAGAGCAGTTGTTCATCCCTGTTCAGTTAAATGATGGGAAGGACTCTGTTCTCGCTCGAGTGTGTGTGAACAACGGTAAGAGCTTCATCAGCGAAGCCATGTTTCGCCAACTCCCAAAAGATCCAGCCATTCCCACCTTCAAACTGATAGACAAGTGGGAAATGGACCTGGAAGCACCTAATTCCAAACATCTCCTGCCAAGCAGGTGTATGCTCAAAATCTTCATTGGCAACAAGAGCATAGTCCACAATTGTTGGGTCGTGCGAGACGTCCCTGCCGCCTTTTACTTAGGCAGTGACATTCTCAATCGCTTTGCCATTAGTTTGGACCTAATAAACTTCAAAGCTTGGTCCCGATTAGCGGATAATCCCATGGGCTTTGATGATCCAGAAAAAGCATTTAGGTCAGCTCAATTGCTACCTTATGCAGTTGAAATTCAGGTAAAAGAGGAAGTCACCATCCCAGAAAGGACCCGACAATTCTCCCTGGAAGTGAAAGTTAAAAGGGGACAAGAGTTGAAAAACCCTGATGCTTACATACATCTAAATGCTTCTCTCCAACAGCAAGGGTTGGGGGTAAACCCAACTCCATTAGTCAACATAGAACATGACACCATTCCAATAGAGGTGGATAACAGCGACTTAAAGAGTATTACTCTAGCCGCAGGCACCATTATTGGAATGGCGGTTGATGACCGACATTTCTCCATTGATCTTGTAAATGAACTGTTAGGACCAATCCCCAAGGACTGTTTTGACAGTGACAGTGATGACAATACAACACCAGACAGGAATTTTACCCGGCATGGGGGGAACTTCCTGGTGTACACTTCCTGCCCTTATGGTAAGGAAGATGTGACTTGTGACTTCAGGAGGGATGAGGTGATTTTCCAGGTCCATGAGGGCTGCCTGTCCCACCTGAAGCCTCCAGTCCAAATCAGCACTCTGACCAGGGACTTCTCCACCCAGCTGGAGGAGGCCGCGGAAATAGTCAAACCAGAAGTCTTTCCAGGCTTCAGGCAGATGGTGGAAGAGAGAGTCAACCTAGCTGATGCCTGTGTGACTCTGGAACAAAAGCAAAAGTTGAAACAAGTTTTCTTGGATTTCCAAGATCTCTTTGCGGTAGACTCATATGACTGTGGTCGCACTGACATCCACACAACAACAATCCCCACGGACCCTGGCATGACTCCTGTGTTTGTGAAGCAATATCGCTTGCCTCTCGCATCAATGGAGTCCCTTACTGAAATAATTAAGAACCTTGAGTCCCGGGGAATAATCCGTCCAGTCCACAGCACCTTCAATAATCCGGTGCTTGGAATATTGAAGCCAAACGGCCAGTGGAGACTCTGCGCCGACCTCAGGGAGCTCAACAAACGGGTCCATACTTCCCGATGGCCTCTTCCCTACATTGACCAAGGGCTGGCCCAGATTCAGGCGTCACAGGTATTCACTGCAATAGACCTGACCAATGGATACTGGACTGTGCCTGTCAGTAGGGAGGACCAATACAAACTGGCTTTTACCTTTGGGGGCCAGCAGTACACATGGACCCGGACTCCCTTCGGATACCTTAACTCCGGAATTGAGTTCAATATTTTCCTACATAAGGCCATGCCCGACCTGGGTGCAAGGGGTAACCTGGCTTATGTAGACGATGTCCTCATCAAAAGTTCATCTGTGGAGGAACACATAGCGGAGATCCGTTATGTTCTGACACAGTTGAGGGCCGCCGGAGCAAAACTTTCCTTTCAAAAAGCACAGTGGTGCAGAACCCGTGTTAATTTCTTGGGGCATGAGATTACTCCTCAGGGTCTCTGTCCCCAGGAAAAGAAAGTGGAAGCACTTCAGAAACTGAAAGACCCCACAACTCTGCGGGAACTAAGGAGCCTCCTTGGACTGACTAATTACAGCAGAAAGTTCATTGAGGGCTATGCAGAGATCACCAGACCCCTGATTCATCTCCTGAAGGGGGGGGTCAAGTGGGAATGGGGTCCAGAACAAGCCGAGGCAGTAAAACAACTCAAAAGAAGCCTCTCACAAGCGCCCTGCCTAGCTTACCCTGTCAGAAACAAGGAGTTCTTCCTGGAGACGGGGTTCTCTAATACTGCTTGACGGCAGTATTATACCAAAAGTATGACAAGGTCAATAAAGTAATCTCCTATGCGAGCAAAACTTTATCCTCCGTGGAGGAAAAATTCAACGATTGTGAGAAGGCACTCCTGGCAACGGTGTGGGCATTGAAGAATTACCGCCCGTTTATCCAGGGGGAACACATTATAGTGGAGACTCCACACCAGCCTCTGCAATATCTCCAAAGTGACAGAATCCGGGCCGGAAATGTGAGTAATTCCCGAATTACTTCCTGGATTCTGTCAATGCAAGGCTTTCCTGTGGAGGTCCCATATGGCCAAAACAAGAAGAGTCCCCTCGCGCAAGGTCTGGCTGACTTGCATGATTGTGCCAGAGAAAACTGTCTCGAGGACGAAAGTCTAAAAATCAAGGACAACATGGAGGCATACCTTAATTCCCCACACAAAGTCTTTGAAGAGGACAAGTGTGAGGGAATGCCCACTGTGTATGTGGATGGATGCTCTTACCATGTTGACAACGACGGGGAGAAAGAACTGGTGGCCGGCGTAGGGAATGCATGGGTGAATGTGTCCCCAGAACCCTCCGCTGGATACAAAATTGGTCCCCGAAGTAGTCAGGTGGCAGAATTGATGGCTGTGCATCAGGCCATCCTCACTGCTGTCCAGCATCAACTCCACGAACTGGTCATAATCACAGATTCGGATTATGTACGGAACGGGTTCGTGGAGCACCTGGTTAATTGGAAAACCAGAGGCATGTTATGTGCTAACAACAAACCCTTGAAACATGGGAAGTTGATCCAAAACATTGATGATCTGGTCACCTCGAATGGGATGACCATCTATTGGAAGAAGATCAAGGGTCATTCCAAAGTAGAGGGACCAGACAAAACTGGAAATGACTTAGCTGATCAGCTGGCCAAAACCGGGGCCATCCAAGGGGATCTAATTGAGATTGAGTCCCTGTTGGGGGAAATCCAGGTCACTGCCATCACTAGGTCCCAGACAAATGCTCACAACGACCTTTCAATTGCACAATGGAGTAAGGAGACCCCTGATGCTGATTTGATCACCGCTCAGAAGGGGGATCCAATAATTGGTAAATTTTACCAGCACCTTGAGGACCCTGAGAACTTTCCCCTGACGGATACCGATTATATTGGGAAAGAGGACCTAAGAGTGTTGATGAAATGTCCAAAAATGTTCCGGATCCAAGACGGTTTGTTGGTAAGGAAATCCAAAGCTGGCCACGATCAGTGGGTGGTTCCTACCTCATTCCGAAGCCTGATGTTAAGTCACGCCCATGATGCGGCCACCGCCGGTCATAGGGGGTTTCACACAACATTGGAAATCTTAAGAGAGGTTGCATACTGGCCACACATGGGGCAGGACCTCGACCAATACTTGAAGGGGTGTCTTGTGTGTGCACAATTTCAGCCATCATCCCTCACACACCGGGCGCCTTTACAAAAGAGGGGAATGACACTGCCATGGTCAGATTTACAAATCGACTTTGTAGGCCCTGTGATTCGCTCGGCTAGGGGGAATAAGTACATGTTGACTGTGACATGCTTGTTCACCAAGTGGGTGGAATGTCTCCCAGCCCCAAACTGCAAGGCAGAAACGGCAGCTGCCTTGATGATTAACCACATCTTTTCCCGTTTTGGTCTACCTCAAAGGATTGAGTCAGACAGAGGTAGCCACTTCACCAGTGAAGTAATGACAAAGATGTGGGAGATACTGGGGGTCAAGAGAAAGCTGCATATTGCTTATAGACCAGCTTCTTCTGGGGCAGTAGAGAGATATAACCGGACAATTGTGAGCATATTAAAGAAGTTTGTGGCAGATTCTGGGCCAAGTTGGGATATCCGATTACCTCTGGTCCTAATGGCTATCAGATCTACCCCTTCATCTGCAACCAAAATGTCACCATTTGAGTTGATGACTGGGCGCAAGATGGTGCTTCCTCAGCATTTGCTCTACAGGACCCAAGAGCAGACACTGATAAATGCCTCCACTACTCATGAGTATGTGGAGAATTTAAGGAAACACCTCCAACATGCTTTTGCTTACGCTCAGCGGAATCTAGAAAGATCGGCTGATAGCATGAAGACCCATTATGACCTGAAAACTTTCAGGAAGGAATATCAGGTGGGAGACCGGGTCTATCTATACAACTTCCAAAGGAACCAGGCCAAGCAGCGCAAATTCTTGCCTACATGGAAGGGACCATTTGAGATCATCGACAAGATCTCCCCTGTGGCCTACAAGATCCGCATCCCCAAAGGCGGTTCGGCAGAGGGGGAAGACAAGTGGGTCCACATAAACCAGTTGAAATGTTGCCATCCCAGGCACGCTCTGCAACAACTGGAGGAATCCTCTGGAATCCTAGCGGGTACTGTCTCAGACTAATTCAGTTCCAACCATAAAACATACCACATCTAGTCTCTAAAATACTGTGATTTGCATGAAACTGTCTCTTAGTTATACTGTTTTTTTTTTTTTCTTTTCAAAATAAGAATGTAATGTTTCGTTATGATAAAATGCATATGCCGCCCCACTATCTCAACAGTGGTGGAAAAACGTCTATGAGTAGGTATTGCCGCTCTTCCTTTGTCGTCCTAGGAGAAAGAAGACCTTGAGACTGGCCAAGGAGGACGATCCGGAGACCGGGAACGAAGATCCAATGGGCCCAGTGGACCGCCCAATATTCACATCAGGACCGGCGAGGAGAACCGATCGATCAGTACCGGATGGAGAAGAAGATGCTGAACTGTGCCATCTACAGAACCGGAAGAAGATTATGCGGACAGACCGGTGCGTGGGTCAAAACCCTTGTGCACCCGACTCCCCGTCGACTCAAATTCAAAGTGCAGTCGAGTGGGGGGGCTTGTTGGGTGTCTTGACCCACGTGCAAGTAATCATGCTGCAACATTTGGTGCTGTGGGCTTAGAAAATTCAAGATGGCGGAAAACCCACATGCGCGCCGAAATCCAGGAAAGCTGCGCAGTTTGTGCGCCCACCAAAATGGTTGCCTCACTTGCCACCCACCAGTGCGAGAATGAAAGGCCGGGTTGCCATGAGGGAAATGGGTTGCCAAAGGAAAAACAGTAGCGCCGGTTAGCTTCAAAGCGCTTTAAAACCACCATTGGACTACCCGCACAGTAGTCTGAAACCATTGGGAATGGAAATGCTGATTGCCAAATGCAACTTAGAATTGTGGGGAATTCATTTGTTAAATCCCAAAAATGGGTGCAGTACCAGTACTCACCACTATCCAAAAGCCGGCGTTTTAAAACCACCCTGTGTTTCTCTGAAGGCAGGCTCAAAATGCCTATTTTCAAACATTGCAATATGTGCAAAATATTCACTGAACACCAGCAGACATTTGGCAGAATGAAGTTTTGTGTGCTTACAAAATCTGGGAAATGAAGAGCCCAAAACAATGTTTATAACAAGACTGGCTGAGCTGTGGATTGCAGCAGTTTAAGTTGCACTGGATTAAAGACACTAAAATCGAAAATGTTTAGATTAAATGAGTGACCTATGTTTGGTGTCACATGCCTTTGTAACTGTTGAAATGTCATAGTTTTGCACTTAGAATCAGCATTCTAGCTGCAGGTGTAAAATTGCAAGTTATTTTAAAAAGCAACAAAAAACATGACAGTTAGCTGAAAGTCTGGCTTAAGGAACTTGATTTTGCTTGACAGCTACCCCCATCAGGAGTGAAACTTGAGTCACAACTGTGTTCCCAGGCCAATCTGCCTTTTGCTGGCCACACTAAGGATATGCCATCTATCTGATAATTGAATTACCTGTGCTCTGCAGGAGGGTGAACATTGCAACTCCCTTCACCCAGGCAGAGGGTTTATTGAGAGGATCATAAATGGCTTCCTCTTGAACAATGAGCCTTTCAGGACCCAAGCAAATCTTATATTGCAGGGGTCGTAAAAGTGGCTTACTCTTGGCAGAAACTGGGAGGGGGAGAAACTGGAGACAGAAGCTGGCTTGGCAGAACTGGATAAACCAGTATTTCCACCATGTGACCTAGGAAACCACACCCCTTTGGAGCCAGAACATAACTTTAAAAAGATGGATCATTCATAGAGCGGACATGTGAACATTTTATAAATTATACCATAATTCTTGTGATTTTTCTGCCCACAGTTTAAGAGGTTTTTAGAACCGGTGGCATGTTCAGGGGGGTGTCAGCGGAAAAGTGGATATTACTCTAAATGTATGCATGTTAAAAATCTGAAACTTCATCAGTTAATGTCCATACTCCCTGCGCACATGTATGTAAAGTTGGGTCAACGTCAGAAATTGAAAAATCAGTTAAAAAGTCAATTATGTGCCATTTCTGAATGCAAGCTCCTAGAAACAGCAGATTTGGGACAGAGTATATCTCATGTGATAGGTGACATGGGTATGTAATTTCAAACAACTGTGTAACTGTGAAATATGGATTTTGATCATATATAGATTTGGGTGCACAGATGACAGAGGAGTGTCCTATCTGCAAGCCATAAAATGACATCACTCTGACACAACTTAGTTCCCCAATCAGGGGAGGAATGAAAGCTGGACCAATGACAAGTGAGAGGGGCAAGTCTAGTGATGCTGCATACACACCCACTTTTAAAAACACATAAAAGCAGACAGACAGGAAAGATAGAGACCTTCAATTCCATTTGCTGCAACGCACTCTGCCGGACCATACAACATCCAGAGATCCAGACTTCAAATTCATCAACCTCCAGAAAGCCAAACTAGAGACCAGACCAGAGAGAGAAAGCAGTGCTGTACCCAGAGAGAAAGCAGTGCTGTGCCCAGAGAGAGACCAGAGCCCAGTCTAAAACCCTGACCTGATCCGTGACGAGGCCCATTTAATTCAAGAATATAGTGTGAGTACCCAGCAGAACTGTGTAGAACCAATCTCTTAGTTTAAATTCATCTAATTCAATCTATTTAACCTAAGTAGAACTGCCTGATAGCTCCAAATCTGTCACCTGCCATTCTAGCTGCAAAATCTGTCACTTGTCATTTTGAGCTTTTAAAATTTGCAAAACCAAAAACGACCTTCACAAAATCGCTCATATCTCCGCGACCGTTTGCCTTAGAGACTTGTAGTAACTTTCCTTAGAAAGCTTAGAATCGTGGCTTTCCTGCGAACCTAGAACCGCATTCCTACCCCCTATAGTTTTACCGCAATCGCAGAACACGCATTCGCGAATTTTACCGCGATTTGCAAATTTCTTCACATGTAAAAACTGCTGCTGCTTGCCTTCCATTTGCCAGAAATTCGTTTAACCTGCTAACTATCCCTGCATCATTGCTAGTGTGAGCCTGGACTAATATTAACTAGATACCACTCACCCTGAACCTCTGAAAGGGAATTAAAAGCATTTCCAGCATATTTCTCATCCATTGCTAGCACATATAAAAGCATTTTGCCTGTGTTTTCAACTTCTGTAGTGTAAGCTTGCTGGGGTGAACTGAATTACAGTTGATTGCATTTCTGAGAACTGTGTGCTTCCTTCCATTTCCTTGCATTGCATCAAGGGGGGGAGGGGATTGCCAGAGAAAAGTGATTACATTGTTTTGTTGAAATCATATTGAGTATTTTCTATACTGCATTTCATTCATTCAACCTTGCATTTCCTTGAACCCTATAAAGCATTCTCTACCACATTATACTTCTGTACCTATTTACCAGTGTGCTACCTTATCCATTTCATCTCAACTCATTAGTGATTATAAAGAAGTGTGCTAGTGCCAGATTCTCCGTTGTTAATATTTATCATATCAGATTAAGTGTGATATTCAATTATTAATTTATTATAAGGTGTGATATATATATCTATTGTTTAAATTATCAAATAAACCTTTTAACTTGCAAAACAGAACTACTTCTTGGCTCAGTGGGGTCAGGAGGGTTCCAAGAGAGGGGTGTTATATAGGGGTAGTCATCCAGAACGCATGAACTGGACATAAAGATATATCAATAAGGGTTTTCATTCAGTATTATAGACTAGGCGTTGACTTAGCTGTAGTGCTGAATTGAATCCTCTTACACAAGTCAACGTACACATCTCTGATATTTTGTTTTATATGGTTCTTCTTTTCCCCAACACCTGTGTTTTATAGTGACATTGAATGTATTGTTCCTTCTCAAAATGAATGTCTTTACTCCCTGAAAACCAGGTGGTTACCAAACATGACGTAGATTTCCCAGTACTGTATTTTCTGTAATGTAGGAGGATTTTGCCTCAAGGGTCCGCTACTACTTTTTGTATTTCCGCCAACATTACTTTCCTTGGTGGGATTTGCGGTTTCTCTTTACCCATCATGGCAAAGCGGCATACCAACCCCACTTATTCCTAAAATCAGGAAAATACTTCTACTCGAAAACAGACACAGTGGAGTCTACCACCTTTTTCCACCCACATATGTTAACTGATGTGTTCAGATCTGTGGTACCACTAGAGCAGTGCCATGGAAGGAAACTCTGTTATTGCCTCTGATCTGAAGACTGTTCTCTATTATTGGGTGAAAATAATTATGGATTATAAGAGCTGAGTGCCCTCGGTTTAATCGTGCACGCGCTTAGGCTTTGATGTGTATTATTAAGGGATAAACTCGGTGACAGCCATCCACACCATTGGGACATGCCTGTGTGCCTGACCAGAAAGTTTGCAGCACAACTGTTTTGCAAGATGCTGCAGCAAGGACAGTGCACCATTCCACCATGTGAAGTGACATTCTCGAATTTGCAGTGCTACGATGTTCCTGCTGGAAGTACGAAAGACAAGGGGGGTTTGGTGCACATCTTAGGAGCCTCAGCAGGGCGGACGTCAGGGTCTTTCAGCCTTTTCAGATGAATGAGGCCTCAAGCCCATGAGGGGCTTCAACAACATCCCCCATGTTGCCAGTCAGCAGTCTTATAAAACGGTAATATATACATTTCTTTCTGGGACTTGCAAATGCACTTTGAGCACTTGCAGATGGCACTTCCCACGGGTTATGCAGAAGTGTTCTTACCTGGTTGCCTTTTTTTATTGTTTAATCAAAAATAAGATTTTTACAATATTGGTTGATCATTCACATATTTTTCACATTTGCGTCATCTACTTATGTGTGCGTTTTTATCCTAGGTAAGTCTGTTACTGTTGTTTGTGTGTTGTTTGTTGTCCGTATATGTCTGCTTCATTGAGTCACACATCAGCGTTAAGTAACTTGCTGTCAATGCATTCCAAAATTTTGGCTGTGGCGATTTGCCAGGCTGTTCGGTTTCCGCCAATGAGCCTGCACCACCATGTGTCTTCTTCTTGCAGGATATCGAGTCCTGCCATGGCAGACATGTATCGTTGTCTGATTTCCTTGGTTGCTGAACAAACCGTCAAAAGATGTCGTATTGTTTCTTTTGGCGGCGGTACGGTGTCATGGCAGAATCGGCAGTAGGGCGTTGGGCTGCCACCTCTGATTTATAGTATTTTGTTTGTTTTGAGTAGATTCAGACGTGCCCGTAAAATTAAGTTGTGGGCTTGTTTGTTTGGAAATTGCCTTATTAGTTGTGGTTCGTTTCGTTTTGTGGTGTTACTTGGCAGATGTGAGGCGAGCTGTAGTTTTGCTGTGGTGTCGTTTGCCTTTGCCCAGTCCGCATATTTGATTTTGCGCAGCACTCTGAATGGATTGGAAATTAGTTCTTTTTCGTCCGATGCAATTGTGTGTAGCAAAGCTTGATTTTCTCTTTGCCACTCAGTCAGCATCTCAGACTTTTGCGCGTCCATCTCGAGTTTGATCATTCGGAATATTTCGTTACTGTTATCCATTCTGCATTTTCTGAAAAGCATGATGGTGGTGCAGCTCACCATACATTCTAGAGACTGAAGAGTTAGTTCGCGTCTGATTGCCACTCCTGAAGTTGAGTTAGGAAGTTTGAGCACCTGTCGCCAGAACGAAGCTTCAAGTTTGGCCCATAGTTTCTTAGGAATGGTGAGCATTGCTTCAGTGCCATATGTAACAGCGGGCACAACTTTCATTTTGTAGAAATTGATGGTTGGCAACAGGAAACATTTCCCGAATTTACTGTCTGTGGCCTTGGCTTGGGCCACCAGTTTATTGATTTTTACATTTTACATGCAATTCAGCTTGCATGGTGGTTTCATGCTGCAAGCTGTCCAAGTGGACTCCTAGATATTTAAACAATTTTACGATTTCAATTTTTGTTTGACCCAGACGCCAATTGAAATCTGTGTTTTTCCTTTCATGTTTTTGAAGGATCATGATTTTGGTTTTGTCTTTGTTGATGTCAATGTGGTTGTTATTTGCATACTGTAGGAGGCCGTTTAGTTGGCGTTGCAGCCCTATTTGCGTCTGGTCAAATAACATAAGGTCGTCCACGTAAAGTCCTATTGTAGTATTGTAAGTCGTATTGTAAGTCGTATTGTCCTATTCTAGTGTTTCCAATCTTAGGAGGAAAAGCTCTTGTTGTCTCTTCAATTGTTTGAATGTCTCCAATGTACGCGAGAAAGAGTGCTGAGTCTAACGGACATCCTTGCTTTACTCCACGTGTACTTGGAATTTCAGCGGATAAATCGCCTTCACGACTCAAGCGCACTCTCAACGTGGTGTTACAATGAAGGGCTTGTATTGGAGCTAGCATGTCCTCCGGGCAGTTCCAGGTTTTTAATTTATCCCACAAGCGGGATCTTTCGACACGGTCTAACGCTTGTGTGAAGTCTATAAACACTGTGAACTGACGTTGATTCGTTTGGAGGGCTTTGCCTTTTAAGATGCTGAAGACTAAGATGTTACAGGTGGTCCCTGCATTTTTTTAAAATCCTACTTGGAGATCGTCGTTGCATTGCGCAGTGATAGCCCATGATTGAAATTTTTTCAATCGAAGTGTGGCGTATACCTTGCCCATGACGTCTAATAGGGCTATCGGACGAAAATTTGATGGATCCGAAAGGTCGCCTTTCTCATAAATAGGTATGATCGTTGCCTTTGTCCATGTTGTGGGTATAGATCTTGAGTCAGCGCAGCGCTGAATGATGGCACTCAGGAAGGCTGCCCACTCATTAGGATGTGACTTCAGTTCGAAGTTTGTGAGGCCGTCTGGGCCTGGGGCTCTTGAATTTTTTATTTTTTGATTATGTCCAAGATGTCGTCTCTATTTTCTAGGTCGACCCACTTCTCGACACCTTGACATTGATCTTTACTAGTGTCCACTGTGACCGCTTTAAACACGGTTTCAAAGTGTTTTTCCTATGTTAGTTGGTCGATGTTATTCAGGATTTGGTTGTCCAGTGGTTTGTCTATGGGTCTCAGGAGCGACCAAAATTCTCTGGTGTTGTTTGTGACCAGAGCTTTTGTAATTTTCTCAGAATCTGACTGATACAATTTGTGCCTAAGGGAGCTCACCCAGGTTTTGTAAGCTGATTTTAGGTCTTTGATGTTTGCCTGCACATCTGGTGTTGGGAGTTGGTTTTTTGCTGAACGCAAGGCTCTTCTGTAAATGCATCTCCTGTCGACGAGGTCTTTGTTGTAAGAGTGATTTGGTTTTGATCTCCTCTGATTTCGTTTTTTTTCGCCTGTATATGTGGTATTAACAAGGGTTGATAATCGATTGCATTATTTGTTTTTAGTTGTGCATTTGCTGTGTATTTTGACGTTAAGTCATTGATGGTCACGAAACTCAGTTTTAACCTGGTGCCTTGGGCTTTCGGCTCAAAATGAAGATTTGGTTGGATGCATTTCTTACTTGTCAGTTGCCAAGATGTCTCTAGCAAGTTATGATCACTTGCTAGTGTGTCCTGTACGTTGAACGAGTTTGTGATGTGTAGCATTAATTGAGAGACAAAGATATAGTCGCTCGTTGATTCGGAATTTCCTCGCTTCCAAGTTGGCTTACGATTTATTTGTGGAAACGCTCACTCAAATTGTGTAGTCCATGTGAGATGGTGAAGTTGAGCCAGATTTTGCCTCGTTGTTCTGCGGCAGCATTTGCATTAGTTGCTGAGTCTTTCTGTTGTGACTAGCAGACTGCATTTAGATCTCCACATAAGATTATGGTGATCGTTGGATCTTCTGTCATTGCTGCGTCGATTGTTCGTTCACACAGAGTGATGAATTTATTTGCGGTCATTGCTGGCGGATTCCAGTAGGTGTTTATGATTACAGCTTTGTTGAGTGGAGCTTTGTGGTTGTTTTCAATTTTCCAGACAAGTAGGACTGCTATGATTGATTGGTTTGCAGTTATTATCTTTTTAATGGATGCTCCGCAACCATTGCGGCATGTCGTCATCAATCCTGAGGTTGGACGTCCTGTGCAGCCTCTGGCTGCTGGGGCTAAGAGGACTTGATAGCCATTCAAAGTTGGAGTATGTTGCAGCCATGTTTCTTGGAGGCAAATGATGTCGTATTCTCCAAGGTTTAGCCCCCCTGGTTGAGTAAGATACACGTGGCCTTGCGTGTTCCATGAGCTAAGTGTTGTTTTTTGCGGACGCTCCTCTACCTGTTGAGTTGACAGTGGCTCTACGATCTTGGATGGCTATTTGTTATGTTGCGATGTGAGGGCTTTGGGTAACCAAGCCCATATTCCTCGTTTATCATTTTGTGGTGATTTTGTCGGTTGGTGAGTAAAAGTATGAGCAACGGTTTGTGCAGAGGTTCTTGTCATCTTGATCACACTTTTTTGTGACCGTTGGTGTTCTTTCTCTTTTTTCTGATTGTTCGAGTTATTTTTGCTTGTGAGATTTTTCTTTCTCTGGGCTTCTCTGATGTGTACTGCTTCATCTGACATATTTAGACCTTCCACAGGTATGTGTGCCTTTTCGTTTCCGTGATCATTTTGCTGTTTTTGTGATGACGCTCTCTTGTCATGTGTGTTGTTGTCAAACTCGGGTTTCTTGTGTCTTTCTGTAACCTCATGGTTTTTGTTATGTGTTTGCATTCCTGCTTGCTGATCTCGTTTTGTTGCGTCTTCCACTTTGAATCCACACTTTTATATGTTATGTTCGTTTTTTGGATCTGTTTATGGGCGAATGCTGATTCAAAATGGAGCAACGCTGATGCTCCGTGACGTGTGTGCCAGGGATCGACAATACTTATATCTTCTGATTGTAGCCCTCTCAAACTGCCAATTTGATGTAATATTGACAGTATGGTTCTTCTGTTTAGAATGAGTTCTTCTTTGTTGCTGGATCTTTGGGTCATTTTAATTGACCATCTAAAGTTTTTCCTTTTTTGGTTGGAGTAAATGTTGTTCTCGGAAATGGCTCTTGTTTCAGAATTGTTATCGGGATTTGTTCGCAGTTTACTTACTCTTCATCTTCTTTTTGGTTGCAGGTTGTATTCTGCAAAGTGATGATTTATTGTTGCCCTTGCGCCTTGTCTCTGTGTTACTTCGTGTTGATGTTGTTCTTTTGATTCGCACTGCCGCTTGTTGCTTTTGGGTGTGTGGTGGAGGGGTCTGGGCCTTCCTTCTGTGTGTTGTCCCTTTCTTCTGTCTGCGTCAGGATATTTGTTTCTTTCGTCTGGACTGTGCCTGGCGTCCTTTTGGGTCTCTGTTTTTGTTATCCTCTCTTGCGATACATTGGTGTTTTGTGCTTGTGGCTTTTTGTATTCCCACAGCTGCATTCTGTTTAGTAATCGATTTCGTTTTTCCTCTAGTGTTTCGAAGTCTCGTTCTTTATGGTCTTTAGTATTGTTTTTTTTTTCTCTCATGGGAGTTGCTTCGTAAACTGAGCGATGGTTTTGCTCTTTTATTTGCCTACTTAGAACTGGAGTAGTTGGTTGGTTTGAGTCGTCATTTGGATACACACTTAGGTTCATTAGTGTGTTGTCTGGAACCAAATTTTCTGCTGGAAATGTGGCGTCTAATGGACTGTCATTGACTGTGGTGTCCGCCAGCGGTACATCAGCGAATCCGCCTTGTTGTTCCTTTTTAGAAGAAGATGGAATTGGGACAATCAGCTTGACAGTGGTCGCAGTAGGGGGTGCGCGTTGACTGTTGCTTGTGGTACTCTGAGGCCCTGTATTGGTAGTCAATGTCACTGTTAAGTCGCCAACTTTTTCTTTATGGTTATGCGATTCAAATATTGCATACAATGTTTCTGGGACCTCATTAACAATGTTATTAATTGTAGTTGGTTTCTTTAGTACTAAGACTACTTTTTCGACCTTTTTTGTTTGCTCAGTGGTTACTTGGTGTGAGTCATCTGATTTGTTATTAGCGCCCTTACGTTGGGTCGATGCTTCTAAAAAGTCTGTCAACTTGTTGCTATTCAAGCTTTTACGTTGGGTCGATGGCTCTAAGTGCTCTGTCGACTTGTTGTCGTATGTTAGGTCTATTAATGTTCTTGTTTGAGTACTTGAGTTCTTTGTGTTGTGTCCCTTGGCATTTTTTGTTTTGTGTGATGTGTTGCTTGTATTTTTGAGTTTATCTAATAATTCACTTGTCATTTGCTTGAACATCTCCTTGTTGTTTTTGTTGTCTTCTTTGGCGGTTATGTAGCCTTCGAGGTGTAGCACTTTTGTCAGGATCATGGCTTGAGTGACTTGTTGGTCCTTAACTGTGTCATTTATTGCCTCGTACAATTTGCAGAATGGGTTGAGTGCAATTGTTATGGGTGACATGATATTTAACAGGTCTTTTTATTTTTAGCATGCATACCAGGTTCTACTCAGGACCTGGTGTCTGTGGCGTTGAAGCTCTACCAAGGGTTTGTATATGATCACTTTGCCTTCTTTGTGGAGTTTGTAGCACAAAGGTAGCTCTTGGAAGTTTGAGAGGTGAAAGGTTGACTGCTAGGGGTGTGGAATGTTTCCTTTTGTCATGCTTGTTATGCTGTAAATCCTGTTCTGCTGAAGGAAGTGCTTCGTTTAATGATACTGCGTTTGTGTGATTTGCGCTAATCGATTTCTCTTTTTTTATGGTTTGTTGGATTTGGTACACTGTTGATTTCTGTCTCTTGTGGCAAGCTTAGCTCAATTTGCTTAGGCGTCGGGGTGATGGAATGTAGTGCTCTCTGACAACATGATTGCTTATGAGCAAGTTCTAATTCTGTGCTCTGTTTTTTAGCGTCAGGCTTCAGTGACATCTCTTTCACTATATTGTGTGACAAGTTTGTTATTCTTCTCACATTCGCGGGGGATATGTTGTCTTCTCCATTGTGCGGTGTATTAAATTGATTCGGCAGTGGGGGGCTGATAAGGGGTTCTCTGTGTTCATGAGCCGTTGTATCAATAATCGGTGCATTTTGATTAGCCCGTGCTTCTGAAGGTTTTTCCGACTTCTGAGGTTCTGAAAATTCTGGTGGCTCCTGCGTTATCTCTGGCAAGTTGTTTAGTTTACGTTGCTTTGCGTGGGGAAATGGTTCTCTCACTGCAGCCAACATTTCAGCATCGGACAGTTCACTATATTTTTTGGTTTTTGTGAAGATTTGTGATTCGAAGAAGTCTGTCAAGTATCGCATCGTGCAGACTTTCTTTCCTTCTGCTTAACTTGTGTTTCTGATGGTACTGTCTTTATTTGAGTGCTGAGAGTGCTTGTTAAGCACCCGTGAATGTACTGTTCTTTTTTTTTTTTTGTTTCCTTGAGCATGACGATGGTTTTTCACTATCTTCTCTTGATCTTTTTTTCTGTTTTCAGCTGATTGATCCAGGCAGTTTTGCATGTTGTCTTGTCTTGGTGTGGTTACTGTGGCATATGTGTTTAACTTTTCACCATTGGCGTGCACTTGAGCTGTTATTAGCTGAACAGCCTCTTGTGATGTGAATGTCAATGTCCTGGAGGCGTTGTCGTTTCCTTTGGCTGCGTGAGCCACGTGATCCTTTGTTTTGCCTTTGGGCTCGTGTACACGTCTTGGCTTTTGTACTGCCCCCTGCAGACCCGCGTCCTGGCCCGACACGGCGCACTGGGGCTTCGGTGCATTTGCTGGACATCTGGGCTCTGGCCTTGCCACCCGGATGCCGTCCTGTGTGGCCCCGCCCACCACCGCAGAGCCTTCGCTGCCTTGCCTCATCCCCCCTCCGGGAGAGTATGGCAAAAGCTGCGAGGCAACGCTGGGTGTAGAGGCCAGGACCCTCCGTGACGCGGCTCCGATCGGCAGCGCTGGAGGTGCGCCTCCTGCCTCGCACGGCATTTCTTCCCCCTCGGCCTCGGGTAAGTCGAGTTCTTCAAACAGGGATGTGGAGGGGCTGGAGATGCCTGGGGGGGGTAAAGTCCTTGTGTGTCCGGTTAGGGCGTACGCTCGCAATGTGAGGGACATTGGTGAGTTGTATTACACCGTTTCCTTGTGTTAATGAACCATGTCCTAATCCCCTGCTTCCTTTCTTTGAATTACGTAGGCGACGGCTGTCTTGATCGTCGCAGTCGCCGCCAATGACAACTGGTTTAAATGGTTTTAATTTTGTTGCCATTTTGCTTCTTGGCTATGTGAGCCGTGTGGGGAAGTGAGGGGTGGGGGAGTGGAGCTATATCTCAGTCACAGTTAGTGTGTCTTACCGTGAATCAGATGCATGTAGACGGGGTCTATCGTGTGCAACCGCTGATGTGATTGTTGTCGTTGGGCACCCTGCGGCACCCTCGGTCTCCCACTGGGCCACGACAGACCACTTACTTCTCCACTTCCTCTCTGTGCGCGCTCCACGCCGCAAATGCTGTTTGTGCTGATAGCAGCCACAAAGGGCCGTGCTGCTCCTCCTCCAATAGTCTCCATAGTAGACAGACTTAAAAGTTAATGGAGTAGCCCACGACAGACCACTTGCTTCTCCACTTCCTCTCTGCGCCGTGAATGCTGTTTTGTGCTGATAGCAGCCACAGAGGGCTGTGCTGCTCCTCCTCCAATAGTCTCCACAGTAGACAGACTCAAAAGTTAATGGAGTAGCCCATGACATACCACTTGCTTCTCCACTTCCTCTCCCCCTACCTGGTTGCCTTTTTACACTGGTTCTTGCACATCAGCCACTTGCTAACAAATGAATATCTGTAGCTGTTCAGTGGGTACTGAGTGTGTAACTCCCTGATGGCTGGCCGTTTCGTGATAATAAGTAGCTACACAGGTTCGATACCCATGTCCGCGCTTAAAAACATCTGGGTATTAAGCATAAAGACAATGTGCCAACACCCTCCTTGATGGCATCTGTGGATCAGGCACGCAGAGACTGGAACCAGGAGGCAGAGAGGAAGACAGGAACATGGACTGATTTTCAAACATCCGCTTTATTCAGACATCAGAAATAGCAACACTGAGTTCTCAAATTCGCTGCCTTTTATACAATTTGCAGTTGGCCCAATATCTCATTTTATGATGCAATCTAATTTTATTGGGCCTGACAATTAAGGACAAACCCTCATATGCATATGATTTGCTTGCTTAGCTGCCACTCACTAAGTTCCAATGTCATAACTCTGCATGCATGCTAATTAAATGTGTGTGAGATTCTTCTGACCTTTATTATAGATCCTTTGATGTCTAGAGAAAGAACATCCTTGGCAGCCTCTTCGAGGTAATTTTTTCAGGCGATAGCATGCTTCTCTGCCAAGAAGTCTACAGCTGCAGTGGACTGCCTATGAACCCAACACAATTGTTGCTAGTTTAACAGCTGTCTACTCTATTTGCCACCTTCCCAGAACACTACATGGCCTCCCCGGCTCATCAATGACAGAATTGCTGACAAGAGGTTTGAGCAAACTATTCCAGATATGTTCTAGCAGCCATTCTGTTTTTCTAACAGCGTCTGAATATTCAGCTTTTGTACCAAATGGTAACCTAGTTTGGAGCATAACTTATTTTATGTCCAGTTCTCAGACTAGATTTTTGATGTTCATAATGTACGTTCACTACCTGAGATACCCTCCACTGCGTGGGGCATTCTGACCCTAAAAATATATATGTCATCCTAAAATGTGCTTTTTTGCTTTTAAAGTGCTACAATTCTGATTTTTGCAACACTGGAACTATTGATGATCCTGACAAGTTATCTGCATTCACTTTGAGGGGAATGAGGGGAGTGGCTTTAACACCTCCTCTACAGTCCCCCCTCGGCCCACCCCTTTGCTTCTACTCCACTATTTTGTCAAGCGCTTTCTGAACTACCTTGGGCAGTCCCCTTTTCATAAAAAAATAAAAAAGAGGAAATGATCGGTCCCTAGGTCACCCTTCTCTGCTCGCCACATCTCCTCCGCTTTTAAAATGTGTTGAGCGGCATCTTCATCATCCCCCATAGTGTCCAACACTTGTGTCCTGATATTGTTGAAAGGTGCCCCATTGTGCACATCATTATCTAGTTTTACTCCATGGTACCCTGCCTTGAATCACATGCCCCCGGCCTGGTCTGCCACAAAGGCAACAAGTAAGCTATTCATGTCTCCTACTGTCAAAGGAACCCTAGCTGTCTGTTTCTCAAAGGCGTATATCCACTTCCCAGCCCCAGCAGTAAAGGATGAGTGTGTCTTGATCAAATAGTTTGCATCCATCTGCGCCCATGGCACATAGTTAGCCCTCCCAGGTCCCTTGTGTATCAACGGCATTTGCTTGCCTAGTCCTCGACCCGCTCTCTGCTTGCCACTTCCCTTTTTCCTTGCCACCGCTATCCGGACAAACCTGCTCATCAATCGCGTGCCTCACAATCTTTCTACCTGTGGTGTAATTTGTGGAGCCCCTTGTGCCTCACCTCCCTGTCCTCAAATTCTTCCACACTTTCCCAGTATCCTTCCTGTACCTCTTGGTGCCTCCTTGTCTGACCTCACTGTCCCATAACCTGCACTTTCCGCCCCTTGATTTCACTCACTCCCACCCTTCTCAGACCACACACTCACACTATTTTCACCGGCACTCCCTTGGCCACCACCAAGTTCACAATAATAGCTCAAGACACTAAAACAATAAACTAAAATAATAAGCTAAAACAACAAGCACTACTTTTCCTCTTTCCCCCACCCAGAATATATTCGGCACAGGAAGCTGAGCCCTCTAATTACACAGAGCTCCTACCATTTTATCCTCCTTTTCACAGTAAGAAATGGTGCCTCTTTCTCCCCTTACTCAGAGAGGATCCCATACTCCTTTTTTCCTCCTTATAATCACTTTACTTCTATGTTTGCGGTTATGGCCTGCGACCCTGGCTTCAGCGGAAAACTAGGGCTAGATTTGAATATGGCTACTACTATCTAAGATGGCATTTGATTCCCCATGTATACTACGGCAAGAATGTGCATCACCCTCACCGCACTATGGCCCCTAACAACACCCTCTTCCCCACTGTAACCTCCCCTAGCACCTGCTGCACATTCCCAGGCGCCTGTTTCATCTGAAAGTGCTGCAGGGCCTGGGACATTCATCCCTACTTCGCACCACACCGTGGCTGGCTTTCTCAAATAGGAATACTGCCCACGCACCCGACATACACCCTTAATTGCACCACCCACCTTACCCTCTCTCACTCTCATCCTTTCTCACACACTCTCGCTTTATTACCATCTCACTCTCGCCCTTTCTCTCTCATATTTCCTCTTACTCATTATCGATGGGACCGTCAATCAATGGCTTCCTCCCTTGCTCTATTCCACTTCTCATTCTGTTTCACACCTGCACCCCTTATCGCATCACCCTTTGAAACTCTTTGACAAGATGCACCCTGGTGCCTATAAATGTAAAATACAAACAGCAGTAAACCCCAAAACTGCTGGCATTGCCAAGACTAGTTTTTAATTAGCACCGGGACGATAACCTGCAGACTGCATCTCCTGATCTTATATTTAATAATGTTGTCATTTCATTGTCAGGCACAATCTATATAGAAAAAGTGTGCATGGCTGCAGGAAAGTCCGTACCTCCACCTTCTCCCCACGCCCCACGCTGTACAACGCTCTAGCCACGCCCCCTTTACTATAAACATATGTGGGCGTCACCCCAGTGCCATCGAATGCCTTGCCCCGCCTCAGTCGACTCCTTTTCAATTTCATCTGACATGTGGCAGCCCGCTTCAATTACTCTGGATTTTCTCTGACACCTGCTACCCCCTTGCAATTAGCCGGAGCGCCGTGCATAATGCAGGCCGGCGTCTCCCCTTGTGATGGTGTGCGCTCCACTCGCAACGCAAGGCGGCGAGGCCAATAAATCGCGGGTTCTCGCGACGGGCCCGCCACGTGGGTCCATTATTTCACCAGCTGCCAGGGGGGCGGGGGCGCTGTGCTTACTTTTCCCACCACCTGAGCCCGAGTGAGTGCTCAGAAGCCATAACACACAGCAGCTGAGGAGGGCCGGCGAGCATCCATCTCCAGGCGTCATGCTGGGAAAAGGGGCGGTCAGGATTTACAGTCAGCATCGCTTGCGTCTCCTATCCTGACGTCCTCCCTATGGTTGATGTTCAAATACATTGACGGGAATGTGTTTTTTTGAAACTGTTCCCGTTTCTGAGCAACCGGCGGAGGCATGATGTGTAACAGGAGTGATCGCTCTGCGTGGCTTTAAATCCAATATTGTTAGACTCTGCCTTGGCGAATGATGGGGGCGAGCCAGCCGGGGTCGTGTAAGATGGAAGGGGGCGGGGGTCAAGAGCTAGTGCACATCGAAATCAAAAGAGCAGCCTGCTTTTCTTTAACGCCAAGGGGCACTGTTGGGGGTCGCCGGCCATGTCCATCCGGCGGGCGACCCCGGGGTGCTGCTTCCTCACAGCACATTGTTGGGGGGTCGCCTGCCATGTCCTTCCGGCAGGCACCCCCGGGGTGCTGCTTCCTCACAGCACCCAAACAGGCCCAGCGCCTGTGGGAGTTTGGGGCCTGCCATGTCCATCCGGCAGGCCCCGTGGCACTAGGGGACATCAGCGCCATCGGGGTGGGGGCACAGCCTGCCAGGGTCCTGACCATGCGGACCTCGGCCACTGTCCTGGCACGAGAGTCCCATGGCAACAGGGCCCGCAGGCCTGTACCTCCCACAGGTATGCCTGCAGCCTACATCCTCAATGAGACACGGACTCAGACCAACCTTCCACGGAGTCTGCAGCCGTTCTGTCTCATGTGCCTGCAGGGGCTCCTTTTATTAGCTTGGGCCATGACACAGTCATGGCCCATCTTAAAGGGGCAATACACGCAGGAGGATCACACTCCTCCTTTTTCATAACAATAAACAAACGTTGCTGAGGCAAACATGCATCCCCCTGTTACAGAACGACAAACTACTAACCAATTCTACACCCACTCACCGGGTGACAGTCGAGCTCAGTGAGCTGCCGGAAAAATGCCTGCAGTTCTCCCATTTTACAAAACCCTTTATTAACCTGGGGTTCAGAACAGCACATGCCGGAACAATACCATGATTGGTGGCTGGCACCACATGCACACCCTGCAACTGCGGGACCACAGCTTCACATCATAGTTCTTTCCTGCGAGCACTTGAAACATGTAGTTACTATGCAGGTTCACCACATCAAAGCACACAAGATTATTGAGTCCTCCTTGCGCAATTGCAGGACCACAGACCAGTTCGCCCTTCATCAGCTTCAGTTCAGGAGTCGCTTCCAGAGTCCAGGTCCATTGATGGCATAATTCACGGCCGGCACGACAGCACCTGGCAGGTGGTGCCAGGGGCCACATCGGCATGGGTCCTTGATGTTGTGGGCAACTCGGGCATGAGTCACTTCCCCCAGATCCCAGTCCCTTGAGGGTACAAAGCACAGCCAGCAAAGCCGCACCTGGCGGATCCCAGGGGCCACATCGGCCTAGTCCCCTGTTGTTCAGAGCAGGGTAGTGGAACGCAGGTCGCGGGCGTCCATGCTGCTCCTGAAACTGTTGGTGGGAGGCGTTGCGGGATGGTGCTGTAGGTCAGGACAAGAGGTGACAGGGTATTACTTACCCCCCCTGCCCGCAGTGCTCCCTCAGGCCGGAGTGTCCCCTTCCTCCCGGGGTGTCAGAGGGCGACAAGCACTCCTGATAAGCTGCAACCCATGCCCTCCCCGCGGCACGACGTCATGGTGTTGGTTCGGTCAGACACTAGTTGTTGGCCGAACTCAGGGAGAGGGCCGGAGGTACCGCCCCCAAACCCACGTTGGCCTGGTCTAACAATGGTATGGCAGGGAGGGCGACACCAGTGGCCTGCAGTCCAGGAACCTTGGTGGCTAGATGTCGAGGCCACCTGTGGGATAGGCAGGGTGGCTGTAAATCCCAAAGAGCATGAGGGTGGAAGTCCCACATTGGCCACAGGGTGACCACAGTTGGTGTTGGGTCCGTGCCACACTCCGTTAGCATAGGGCTGCCTTTTATCTTCTCTGCTCCTCAGGTAGGTCCGGGCTGCAAACGAAACCCGAGACGTTTCCATTCCAACCAGCGGATGCTGCGGGGTTTGGGCCAGCTCCCTCCTCGCAGCCTGGGCAATGCAGCCAGGGTTTGCAGGCTGGCTACCTCCCTGGCTTTCCCCGCCGGGCCCAGGATTGTGCTGGGGCGGCTGCAGGTGTTCACTTCGCTCCTACCAGAGCACGGCAGTAGCACTTTGAATCGGGTTACCTTCTTTATGACACCGCTGCAGGGCCCGGAATCAGGCTGGGCCTCATTTCACTTCCTGTCTGCTCTGATGACAGGAGCACGCAGTCTTTACCACCGGTAGCCCAGGATCACATAAGGGAGAGCCACCAGCACCCATGGCGAGAGCAAACGTGGGGCCTCTATCCTTTGCCTCAGTCTGGAGCCTGCATCACTCCCACCGCCCAGCGGCCCGGGATTTCCCACGGCCGCTCTCATTCCATCTCTGTTGCGGTGGACACCGTATAGGTGTGCAGGTCCACTCCCCCCCTGGTCGCACAAGCACCCTCATTGCAGAGGGCCGCGGCCAGGTAGGATCGCAGACAGGGCCCCTCTGCCCCCTCTGTTTCAGGGCACCTCCACTGCTTGCTTGGTTGCGGCATCAGCCGTTTCGTCTCTTTGCGGCTCAGGGGGCGGGACCAGCACAGCTTCTCCCTGTTTCGCTTGTGGAACGCCGCCGGGGCACGATGAGGGTTCCTGTTGGCACACCTTTTGCTACTGGAGCACCTCCCTCCTTTCCAGCAGATAGCCCCAGATTGCGGTATGGGAGGGGCAAGTCTTTCCCTCTGCTCTGGTGGAGGTGCTTGAGCAGGAGGCGCACACCCGAGGTGTAATCCAGGTGTTCTTTTTCATTCGGCTGGGTTTGCCGCGTTAGGCAGGTTGCCTCCTGCCTCTACAACATGGAGAGGCACGCTGGTGCAGGCCGTCTCACGCCCCTTCCCACGGCGAGTCTACCCCCTCCAGTCTTCTTGTTCGCCATGGCCGACATGCCGGCCTCCTCCATGCATGCAGCGGGGCCTCCTCCATGCATGCAGCGGGTGCTGCAGGGAGCTGCTCGTTGGGCCCTGCACGCACTGCGGGGCCTCCAGGCGGATTCCCAACCCCGGCCGCACGAGCGCCCTCTTTTCCGAGGACCGCGGCCAGGGTCCTTCTCCATCCGGGGACCGGGGTAGCATAACTCCTCGGTGTGCAGCGGATGCCGCCAGGGAGGGGAGTGTCACTCTCACTCCTTCACTTCTTCGTGGCGGATGCCACATGGGCTGCAGGCTGGCTTCTCCCCTGGCCGCACGAGCACCCTTGTTGCCGAGGGCCGCGGCCGGGGGGGACACACTGCACCACTGAGCCCGTTGTCTTCCAGCAGGCATCCACTCCCTTTTTTTTTTCTCTTCCTCGGTTGATGTTGGGCCCACCTCCCACAGGGATGGGGTGCCGCGTCAGCTGTTTTGTACGGCGGATGCCGCCGCTTCGTGCGGGGGCAGCCCCTCCCTGCCACGGCCAGGGATCTTGATGCGGCCTACGCCGCCCTCTTCATTGTGGCGGCCGAAGCTGCGGGCATTTCTCCCATTTCTCCCTTTCCTTGCGGATTGCGGGTGGGGGAGGGGCAGCGCCCCCACGTCGCGGCTACCGCCGCAGATACTTTCGTGGAGACAACATCCCCCGCCCCCCGTTCATGGGGGGCAGACCCTCCTCCGAATGCGGCCGACGCCGCTCGCGGTTCGGGCCTGCCTCAGCTGTACGGCGCCCCCCTTCCCGCTGACACCTTCACGGCTCGCGCCGCCTCTTCTCTCCTCAGAACAATGAGGTGGGGCAGCTCACGCGGCCACCGCCGCACATCCCCCTCCGCACGGGGTGGAGGCAGCAGCTCCTCCTCCCAGGGCCACCTCTCATTGCGATGGGACTGCCTTGCGCCTCCCTCGGGAGACGGGCCGGCAGCTCGCCGTAATCATTTCCCATTTCGCGGGAGGGGCCGCTAGCTCCTCTGCAGCCGACGCCGCTTCCCCTTGCGTGCGGCTAGCACCGCACTGCGAACCGGGGCACCAGGCGGCCCGGGCCCACGCATCCGGGCCCTGGGCCACCCCAGCTCCTCCATACCTCAGGCGGCCGACGCCGCTATGGGCTCCAGCCCTCGTCGCCATTGTTGGGGGTCGCCGGCCATGTCCATCCGGCGGGCGACCCCGGGGTGCTGCTTCCTCACAGCACATTGTTGGGGGGTCGCCTGCCATGTCCTTCCGGCAGGCGCCCCCGGGGTGCTGCTTCCTCACAGCACCCAAACAGGCCCAGCGCCTGTGGGAGTTTGGGGCCTGCCATGTACATCCGGCAGGCCCCGTGGCACTAGGGGACATCAGCGCCATCGGGGTGGGGGCACAGCCTGCCAGGGTCCTGACCATGCGGACCTCGGCCACTGTCCTGGTACGAGAGTCCCATGGCAACAGGGCCCGCAGGCCTGTACCTGCGGCCTACATCCTCAATGAGACACGGACTCAGACCAACCTTCCATGGAGTCTGCAGCCGTTCTGTCTCACGTGCCTGCAGGGGCTCCTTTTATTAGCTTGGGCCATGACACAGTCATGGCCCATCTTAAAGGGGCAATACACGTGGGAGGGACACATCCCCGTACCTCCACCTTCTCCCCACGCCCCACGCTGTACAACGCTCTAGCCACGCCCCCTTTACTATAAACATATGTGGGCGTCACCCCAGTGCCATCGAATGCCTTGCCCCGCCTCAGTCGACTCCTTTTCAATTTCATCTGACATGTGGCAGCCCGCTTCAATTACTCTGGATTTCTCTGACACCTGCTACCCCCTTGCAATTAGCCGGAGCGCGGTGCAAAATGCAGGCCGGCGTCTCCCCTTGTGATGGTGTGCGCTCCGCTCGCAACGCAAGGCGGCGAGGCCAATAAATCGCGGGTTCTCGCGACGGGCCCGCCACGTGGGTCCATTATTTCACCAGCTGCCAGGGGGGGCGGGGGCGCGGTGCTTACATTTCCCGCCACCTGAGCCCGAGTGAGTGCTCAGAAGCCATAACACACAGCAGCTGAGGAGGGCCGGCGAGCATCCATCTCCAGGCGTCATGCTGGGAAAAGGGGCGGTCAGGATTTACAGTCAGCATCGCTTGCGTCTCCTATCCTGACGTCCTCCCTATGGTCGATGTTCAAATACATTGACGGGAATGTCTTTTTTTTTAATCTGTTCCCGTTTCTGAGCAACCGGCGGAGGCATGATGTCGTGTAACAGGAGTGATCGCTCTGCGTGGCTGTAAATCCAATATTGTTAGACTCTGCCTTGACGAATGAAGGGGGCGAGCCAGCCGGGGTCGTGTAAGATGGAAGGGGGCGGGGGTCAAGAGCTAGTGCACACCGAAATCAAAAGAGCAGCCTGCTTTTCTTTAACGCCAAGGGGCGCCCCTTTATCCTCTTACAAATGCCCAGACTTGACCTTGGGTGGAGGATGGTGTGATATCAATACTTTTCTGGAGACCAGGAGCCAGATTATAGAAATGTTTCACCGGTGCAAGGGCAAGGTTGCACGGTGTGCCCTAGTGCAAAAACCATCGAGGCCATATTCGTAAAACATATGTACCTTGACAAGTGCAATTTCTATTGGTATTAGCTAGGACAAACCTTTCTCTAGTGAAAAATCATGCAAAGCTTGCCCTAGTGCTAATAAGTATTTGCAGGGAGGGCAAACGTTGACCTGGTGGAAAGGTGCATTAAAAGTGCATGTTTTTTGGAATGGGGCAATTTTTGCCCTTGTGCTTATACCACCGAAAATTGCACTTGTTACAGTGCAAATGTCTTCCAATATGGCCCGCTGCTTTTTGCACTAGAGCAAACTTGCCCTAGTGCTAATATGATGCGAATGTCCACTTGCACCCGTGCAAAGTTTCTGTAATCTGGGCCCTGAAGGCCAGATGATTGCCCTCTGCAAGCAGTCCCGCCCCATCGGCAACAAAAAAATGCAACTATGTGTATGTGTTGTTTATTTTAAAGGCTTGTAAAAACCAATACAATAAAAAAAAATACAACTATTCAAAACAACACAAGAACATAGATCCACAAATACGTACACTAAGGAAGCAGCTGCTGTCCCAGACCCCCCTCTTTGTTTGCTGCACTTAATTGAGTTATAATATTTGATGGGAGCGTCTCAGCCTGTCGATTTGAGTGCCTTTGTGGCTCTTTATCAAAGTAGGGGTTTGAGGTGATTTCTGTTTGTTGTCGCTTTGGCGTGACTGAGACCTACTTTTTTGCCAACTGAGTTGAAATAGATTTCAGTTTATTTGTAACAGATATCCAGTGATAAAGTGGTGAAGTGCGCTTTAACTTCATTAAAAAAATAGTTCCGGAATGGTGAAAATGGTTGCAAAAAGTAGTGGAGCTTTGAACAGTAAAAGATCAAAGTAGTGGAACAGCGCTCCTGAGTGTTCCCGCTCACTTCGACCACTGCTTGCATCCTAATTTACTACTTTCGGTTAGGGGTGTTTGGTCACTAGAGGTTGGTTAGATGACTCCCCTCTTTTGGTTGTATCTTAGGTGGTTATATGTGGCAAGTTTAAGACAAATGGCCTATAGATAATAGTGACTCAAAAGGACTTGTGTGGGTAGTATCAGGGTGTGTGTGGGGCTGGCAGGGTGCAGAGTTTGATCGTTATGAGACCAACAAAGCCGATTTTTAGCCGTGAATGTTTATAGAGCTCTCTTTTTTTAGTTTTGGCTTTTAAGGTGGTGCAAGCAGTGAGAAATAATTATTGGCACAGAAAGAACACGTGGGCTTAGCCACTTTTCGAAGCATTCGTGGAGGGATACATATATACATGCATCTAAATCTGTGTCACATAAAGTGATTTTAAACAGCCATTTCTTTCTTCCTGAAAAAGATTGCTGCCTGAAAGCGAATGGGCTAATTGCAGTTTTCAATAGCTAATCCCCCACACTAACGTGAGATGGGGGTTTAGATTCTATTAAAGACAAGGAGGCGATTATTATGCATTACAATCTTTACTCTGAAACCACAGCAGCAAAGAAAAATACTTTTACAAACAAAAAAGTTTATACAACAGAACTAGATAGAGTTCAATGTCAATGTATGGGGAACTCCCCAAACCATCATGGAGGACAGGTCATGCCCTGCAGGGGACCAATGAGCAGGGACCCTCTTCTATATATGTCCATTACTCTAACTCCAAGCCCTCTTTCTGCAGCTGTCTTGCACCAGAAGTCCAATGAAACGGTTGAACTGCGTAGCGCGGAGAAAGAATCCATCGAAACTGGAGATCTCCACCTTCCCGCAGCCTGAATCTATGCCGAAGTTCTTCTGGATAGGACTTCTCACCCAAAATCACGGACTCCACAACTTGTACCTGCGAGCCACACTCCTGATGAGAACCTCAACTCGTGGCTGTAATAACAACAAACAAGAAGGGTGGGTGGTTGGGAAAAACAACAAACCAAAGAATGTTCTCTCTTGAACCACCTGGGTACATGCGTGTCACAATTGTCATATCATATCATATCCAGGGTGGGTGGGTGGGATAATAATCGCCTCCTTGTCTTTAATAGAATCTAAACCCCCATCTCACGTTAGTGTGGGGGATTAGCTATTCTATGACAAGACAGGAGGCTCATATTATGCAAGTTGAAAGCCCTTGCATCTTATTAGTACAACACGATCCATACAATAGAGGCAATATAATAAAATATAATAAAATAATAGGAAAGGAAAACATTTTTATGCTTTCATGAAATCAATCAGCTGACCGCAAGAAAATTGACCAAGACTAGTTTGCCCGAAAACTGTCTTATAAGGCATCGTCAAATGCAAGAAAACAGGAAATTGTGCCAATTCCAGTGTTCCTTACAGGCCGCCAAAACCAACTGGTTAAAGAGCGGAAAAACCCTTGAACAAGTTTTCCTATACTAATAGGTTAGGACAAAAAAACTCCTCTGTAAAAAACACCTCTGTTGTCCAAATCAAACATTTAAAACATTTAAATTAATATCATCTTTGGGGTCCTAGAAAGCAAACCAAAGAAAATAAGCACAGAGCTCTCCTGGCGATAAAGAAAAAGTACCCCAAAGGGGGAAAGTCTTTTAGGTTCCATCCCATGCATAAAAGGAAGATATTGCATTAGGATCAAGGCATGTCACATAACTACACTGGGGAACCAAGAGGGAAAGACAAATCTTCAAAAAGGTAAAACGTGAGTAAGAATCATTTTATAAATTTGTAACAGGACGACCCATCCTGAGCAGAGCTGAAAAGCCATAGTCTTAACCCACAATTGTCCTCAGACATATGTGTATACTAAGGAGGGATGTCCTCCGGAGGCCGAAGCAGAATGGAAGAGAGGGCCCCACCTGAGAAGCTAAACCTGTCAAACCGCCAACGCGGAGACCGTCAGACCTTCCGAACACTTGAAGAAGAACTCTGCTACCATGACAAGAAGCAGATATTTACAAACCTGAACTTTAAGAGGCCAAACCTGGCAAGGAGAAAAAATGTATCTTACATCCAATCGCTACCATCATAGTGACATCTAAAACCCCCATGTAGATATGCCCGGTGCTTGAACCTTGTTCCCTCCTCTCTGGTGATAAATCCCCTAGAGGATCAAAAAAACTAACCGAAGGAGGACACCTAATTCCAAGTCTTAGCAAGACTCTATACTGCAAAGAAGTGATCACTAAATAGTTAAACTGAAGCTGCACACTAGAAGAGGTCTAACCTCTATTCAGTCAATTTGGAGAGCCTTGAAGCTCACAGCACCCTGAGCTGGCACCTTATTGTAAAAACAAACTCTTGTGAAAACCCAAAGGTCCACCTGCCATGCCGGTGACTAGGAGACTCAAGTCATTAACAGAATATAAATATCCCAGCCCTCTGGGAATCGTACTGGCAGACACCTTCTGATAGTAAATGTAGAGACGCTAGAACACATTGTGATAGAGGGTCATAATAACTTGGAAGGGAGATTAGTATCACTCCCAGACCCCTCTATCTCACCAAGGGATATTGAGCCTTCACAAATGAGGAGAACCCTCCCCCACTTAACAAAGGGAAAGAAACCTTGCAACCCAGAAGAAGGCTACCCTGAGGACCACATTACAACCCCGCATTTAACATCCTTAAGAGAAATAAATATACTCTAACCAACCCCCTGACCGTGGACAGGCTCCGCTTAAACTGTTGAAATACCAGGAATTAGCGCAAAGGAAAGTAACTGACGGGAGGGAAATGCTTAGTGCGAGTCTGCACTGGCCCTGAGTCAAAACTCCTGTAAAAAGAAAACCAGAAAAAAACCATCGGGCGATACTCCACGTGGTGTATATCATGATACAATATCCCCCAAAGATGACGAGCATGGGAATGAGGGGGAAAAATCTCAGGGAAAAAAAGATCAATGCCTCGGAAATGCAGGTTGTGAAAGAAATCTGGGACCACTGTCCCCTCAAACCCGAGATCTGAGTCTCTGTATTCGTGTGAGGCTGACTGGCCACTAAGGGAATCAGGGAAAAAAGAAAAAATGAAGCACATTGCCCATAGCAAAACAGTACTTATACAGTACTACGAACCCTCAGGTATATGAGTGGGGCATATCACTATTACGAACGGTGTGTGACGTGAAGAGTTCACTTATCGATCTCAGCAAAATAAAATACTTATTTAGACCTCTCCAAAATTAGGAACCTGCATCAGTAGGGTCAGCACGAATGAGAAAAAACCAGCACCCTAATCGGTGCACTGTAGAAAATGTATATGTTTATATATATATATACACAACCAAAGAGATTAAGCAAAGCTCTTGAGGGTACGGAAGCCTGCCTGAACACCTCGAGCAGAGGAGAAAGTGCAACACACTGTTAGACGGTTAGTTGAACCACAGGTCAAGATTTGTGAGGAAAAACCATGGGGCAAGCGCCCTAAAGTTATTATTTGGCAAATCGTATATCTGATATCATCAAGTGTTTCCCAAACACTTTCTCCAAGTAGAACACGGTTGCTCAATTTGCCATGCAACAAAACTGAACAGTTACCCTCGAGCTGACCCTGTCTCCACCAACAGTTCAATAGTAAAAAGAATGTCCAATGGGACAAATAGTAAGGGAAAACCCCGTCCCCACTATAGAGAGCCTCAAGCCCTGCAGACCTCAACAGAGGCATAACGCATCATCTTTTTCTTCCTCATGATGGGAGAAAAATACATCAGCTTAATCAGCACAGGTGTTGGGTGGAGCAACTGATATCGGGAAAAGCAAGACCTAAGGAAGGACTGAGTTGTCCTGAAACTAACTACGATAAAGGGCGACAGAAGTTGAACCAAAAGACGAAGGTTAACACCAGTGTCTATAGAGGAAGGTACAACCCCCCACATGGGTCTGTTTTACCACAACCTCCACACACTCTTTTCTTTAAAGTACTTAATAAATTATATAAAATAGACATATAAAATATCCAAAGAAGAGGGGTTACGCCCTCACAGGGGTCCAAACCCCCGGCCCTTATATAAGCTGCTACTTACCGAGCTATCCGGGCCACAGACAATTCTGAACACGCCAATGTGTTCCATTCATCATTTAAACATAATGTTTAGCAAAAGAGAGCACTGGGCAAGTGCACCTTAACTGCTCACCCTAGCAGGGTGTGGCAACCAGCAGTACACGAGGGGGTCCCTCGTAGCAGAATCCAGGCAAAGCCTGAAACCAAGCAGGCTACGGTGTGCTTACAGAAATAATGACATCTGCCTTATGCAGCATCTAAACAGACTGCTAACCTTAAGGGAGGAATACCCTGAGCAATTGTGCCTTCAACTGATTGCCCGAGCAGGGCGTGATAACCAACAGTACACGAGGACCGAGGAAGAAACCCGAAACCAAACAGGTTATGGCACACAAACTGTTAAGGTAATCACCAACGCCATATGCAGCACACTGACAAAGTTGCCAACTTTAAGTGAGGAATACACTGATGAAGTGTACCTCAACTGCTCACCCTAGCAGGGTGTGGAACCATCAGTATACGAGGGATCACCTCGCAGAAACACAAGCCAAACCTGCCACCGAGCAGGTGACGGTACCTTTCTAGAGCACCTCCAGAGTGCCTGAAACTGGTCACCCCCGCAGGGTGTGGAAACCAGCAGTATACGAGGGGTTAACCTCCCCATAGAATTCAGGCAGAACCTGAAGCTAAACAGGCATTTACCAAGAAGGCAAAGCACCCTTCAGTAGGCGAACTGGTGTTAATATATACTGAAAATATCAATTTAAACACAAAGAAACTATCAATTTTAAATATATATATATATATTATATGAATAAATATAAACATTTAAGAGAAGACATATATATAAATACACATTCACATCCACATGTGAATACTGCCAAAGGCGGGCAGCGAACTGAGGCCCTTCGGCCTGGTAAACCTGCAAAGCCCTCCTTGAGCTATGCCTCTTGTGGGCTGAACCATAGATCTATAAAATTAAATGGAGAAATACAAGCGTTTCACTCTAAAAAGAGGACACAGCTGCCCTTTGCAGGAATGCTCATGGAAGTTACTCCCATCAAAGGAGGGCCTAGCAAACTGCCCCCCCCCCCCCCCAGCCGGATCCCCAGGACAGGCCTAGCCTGTATGCAAACAATGACAATGCGCATGTAAACATAAAAAACACACACACGAAGTGCGGGAAGTTAATGAGGAAAGGAAAACTGCAGCCTTTACAGTCATGGAAAAAAATGCACGCAGGTTTCTACTGCCGCTTACATAATGAACTTGTAGAAAACAAAAACAAACTTCCTCTCAAGTGAAACGAATTTCAAGCGTTCCCAAACCACCTGAGGGAAACGTGCTCTGGGGCTGGGGGCAGCTGCTAAAAATAACACTGCCTGGAGGGAAAGAATTTCACACTTAGCCGCAGCCTGATTAGACCACCTCTCAGGGCTGAAGAAAAATAAACAAACACTGCAGAAGCAGAAGGCTCCCAGCGGAGCATTACAAAGTATGAATGTGACCTGCAGGTCAGCGTTCGCAAACGAACACGGCACTCAGCCAGTTACCAACGGAACATGAAAAATACATGACCATTTCCACAGTACAGTGTAATAAAACACCAAACTCATCAATATAACATTAATAACATAAATAAATAGCACTCTAAACTCCATAATTCCACACTAAGAGAAGAACTAGGAGGAGTGAACTTAGCTGTGGATTTCAGCAGCAAAGAAAGAGGGCTTGGAGTTAGAGTAATGGACATATATAGAAGAGGGTCCCTGCTCATTGGTCCCCTGCAGGGCATGACCTGTCCTCCATGATGGTTTGGGGAGTTCCCCATACATTGACATTGAACTCTATCTAGTTCTGTTGTATAAACTTTTTTGTTTGTAAAAGTATTTTTCTTTGCTGCTGTGGTTTCAGAGTAAAGATTGTAATGCATAATATGAGCCTCCTGTCTTGTCATAGAATCTGCTCCCTGTCGAAAGCATGTCACATTATGGTGATGTGAAACAGCAACTTCTGCCTGCAAAAGCAGCAGCGGGAAAGGGAATTGTAGTATCTTGTGTTGGGATGTAGCTGCTCTGCATCAAGTGCACTGATGCAGGCAGTAGAATGGTATGAGGCAGCATGGAACCCTGCGGGGTTCAGGATTCCATGAATGGCAGTTAAGGATTCAGGATGGGAGATTACATGAAGAAAGATGCATATCCCTGTAGCTCCTACTCCCTCTTCATAACTTTACCCTGTAACTAATAAAACAAACTTCTATTTGTACTTACCTGCCTCCTGACTGGTCCCTGCATACATTAAAGAACCCTAAATACTACACGAATTGGTAAGTTTCTACTGTTCAGCTGCTCCTGCTGTAATAGACAAGTGGTCCTTTTCAACCACTCTATTTTAATCATTAAAACAACACAACACACATCCCTGAAATAAAGTACTTAACTTGCCCAATCTTTTTTTCTTTTGTAAATGAAAGGTAAAGAATAGAACAACATGTTATGAAATGTATAGGAATGATTTACCGAAAATTGTAATGCGTGAAGTTGCAATGTGAAATTATATGAATAAAGGGCGCATGTTTGTCAAAAGAAAAATCAAAACTGTTGGCTTTGCCAGTGCTTGTGTGCTGTTGATATATTTGGTATGTAAGTGGGGAGGGGACCAAGGACTCCACTCTTTGCAGTTTCTGATTTGGAGGGACAGGAAAGACTCTAATGTAAAATCTTTTGATATGCAGACTGCACTGGTGAAAGGAAGAAGAGGTGCCTGGGAAGTAGCAGAGAAGTGTAGAAAAGAAAGAAGGCAAATCTAGTGTGCCCAATATCAGGGCTGACTGAGCACACCATTGTTCAGGGAGCACACACAAAACGAGGGGGCACTTCTGCCAAAGAACAGAGAATGTGTCTATGTGTATGTACACAGGCATTTAAAATAGGCTATTGACTAGTTTGTTTGAAGGGGGAGCAGGGGTCACAAGTGGCGTTGCCAACAGACAATTCACACACTGCCATTATTGTTAGTATATATCATGGCACGCTATCATGTATTTATCCTTTTTTGAAGGAGTTATTTTTTTATAGGGTACACTACATAGAACCACTTATAGGTGTTCCTAGTTTTGTTAGTTAACAACACAGCGGTAAAGTGATTTGACAAGGTTGGCATCATTTGGTTAAGTGTTCTAGCTGGGCAATCACCATGACTGTTATCTTTGCGCTCATTGGCGGTGAGCATCCTTGCTGCCGCTTTCTTCATAATAGTGCCACTTCATGCATTAGACCTACAGAGTCCTTGCCTGGTTCCTAAGAGTGTCACAAGCCAGGGGCGACGTGAACAGCGTTCTTCAGGCAAGCATGGACCCTGAATGGGTAGTGCTTTCCGGGGCTCTCAGAGCTTCACCGAGATGCCTTGACAAAGATGTTGCATGCTATCAAACTAACAGTACATTCCAATACCAACCCTCAGCAGCTTTCTCCTCCCAGCTTCAGCTCCAAACATATACAAGCATATGCTAGCTTTAGCCTGCATCTCCCATGCCAATCTGTCTCTCTTTCACTCTCACTGCTCTTTCTCTTTCACACTCTCTCATTCTTTGCTTGTTCTCTCGCTCTTTCTTTCTCCCTTTCTGCCTGCGACAGTTGCATTGTCAAGTGCATGTTTGCTAGAACCACCCCAGCCGTTGCTGACAGCAGCATGACAAGAAAATAAACACAGACACCTTTAAGGGGGATGGAGTGCTGTTACTTTATGGTTAACATGACACTGAGTTCAGAAGCAGCAGAGGTATTGCTCATGGTGGGGACCACCCTAGTCAGGGCAGAAATTGGGCCAGAACAAGATGCATCACAGCTTCACAGCCTTTCATCCTTTTGAGGTCGATAAATGAGTACCAATTTCGGTTGGGTGATATTGTATGTAAATATGTGCTCTGTAAAGCGCTTTGGATTAAGGCGCTATATAAATACCACATCATTATCATTATCATTCATCTTGGCTGTATTGCCCAAGCACTGTTCTATGTTGACCTCAGACCTAAACCCCCCAGGCTAGATGTCCCAGCTGTCTCCAATATCTGCTCTCAGACCAGAGTGCCTTCTTTTACTTATAAGCAGTCACTTTCAATGCATTTAAGATATGCTCCCTTGTACCAAAACTACGATGATCATAAGTAACCACGATAGTGGCAGAATACTCTCTAAAATAAAGCTATGCCTGAGATTAGGCATTGTGCATGTTACTACTTATGATCATGACCGCCACATCTGAATTGATATCGCACATGTGTCGGCCCAGTGAGTCAGCTCTTCTATGGTAGATGATGTGTAATCTGGTCAGGTGGTTGTAGCCCGCCAAATGGCAACACAGGAACCTGGAGGGCCAGACTTCCTCTTTGATCTCTTTATGAGGGCATGTAACACCTTCTGTAGAGACAGCCACACAGCAGGCAGCTGTCCTGAGCCGGGCATGAAAGGAGCACACCTATTCAAAATGAGTAGCACCACACCAGGGTGCTGCATCTCTAGAGGCCTTTGTTCTTAGTGTAGAGGGAAGGGGGTGGGATTATGGTAGGCAACAGGGCTCTGCTTACTGGAAGGGTGATTTTACCATCTTGATTCTCACTGTCCATCTCTCTCTTTCCTGTCACCTCCAATTGCTCTGGAGCAAAGCACTTTGGGTGTGACATCAGAAGGGTAAAGTCCACTCCATTCAAGAGCAGGGATTAGACCACTAAGGCAGGCTAGCTGTTATCCAATCACCTGGGGACTTCTGACTTTAAAAGAAGGGCTCTTCCACCCCTTCTGCTGATTCCCTGAGATCCTCTTGGATCCTTTAAGGCTGCAGATTGACACTGAAGAACTCACTCGACTTCCTTAGTGAAAGTTCTACTTTCCAAGGCCCTCAGCCTGAGGTGAAGAAGAAATCATCCAAGACAGAAGGATGATCTGTTCCCTACCCAGTCCTAGGGCACATAGGGAGTGACCTCTTCTGTGGTCCAGGACCTACCACTCTGCACCGGAATCTACTAAAGCAGGGAGAGCAGACCCTGAACGGAACCATCCTGCCTTCAAGTCCCCCGGAGTGGGCCTCACAGCAACCGAAAGAATAAAACACCTGAAGCTCCGTGTTCTTCTGAACCGCTTGCTCCACGTTCACTACACCTGGAACAAGAGGGAAGATGCTGGCACTGGTTGTTGTGCTGAACCAACTAGACACTGCATCGTGTCCCTGCCATAGCTCACCACTTGCTAGGCCAGAAGTGACTGCTCGACACCACGACCCAAACTGAATCACTGGAGTGTCACACACTGACTAACCAGGAGTTACAACCACGGCTCCACCCAGCTAGCCCTTGAACTGCCACCTCATCGACCTGCACATCAACCGCTGACCGTGGCCAGACGACTCAAGCCGCTGAAGCATCACACATCAACGCGTCCCGGCGGCTAAAGCTTAACTCGCTTGGCTCACTATGGACTGCCCGACCTGCATCTTTTAGAGCTGCCCTTTTACCACACTGAGCCACTGCCTTCACCCCTTCTCGATGCCAGCTTGCTGCTTAGGCCCCACATGATCCAACATGCCAGAACTGAACTTGATTTGCATGCATCTACATTCGACACCGGATCAGACTCTGTCAAGCCACTAAGAACTGATTTCCAGGTACAGTTAACTCTCTAAACTGCTCCCTTGATCCACTGGGCCTAGAGACTGGTTAGGACACAATCCTTCCTGTTTTCACTATTTTATATCCTTTTTGTGGCTAGTGATTTACCTACCACTCCAGGAACTACACTCAGAATGCTACTTTCTCCAGTCTGTTGCATCTTCTCTGTTCTTCCTTTGGGAGGGTTTTCATACAGTAATTTCTATTCATTCTGTTTGCAGATGGTGTCTTTGATTTAAAGTATGTGTCTTTTTAAGGACCTTGATTGGAGATTCCTGTTACTATTTTGGACTGTGATACTGTGTTGTTTCGGTCACTTCTGGTTCACTTTCACACACACCCCTCTTAAGAGGGTTTAGTTCGAAATGACCGAAAAAAAAGGTCAAAACGACCAAAAGTTCTTAAAATGCTACCAGCAAAGGATCGAACACCAAAAGTTCGATCCTCTGGTGGTAGCATTAAAAAAAACAGGGGCTGCGGGGGTGTCCCCCGCATTGCCCCGCTCAATATACTTTATGGTATAGCGATCGGGGGCTGCGGGGGACACCCCCCCGCAGCCGTCCGTTTTAAAAAAAAAAAAGAAAAGAAAAGGACTCTGCAGCGCCAGTTCCCAATCACAGAAGTGAAAGGGAACTGGCGCTGCAGGAACCAGCGTGAAGGTGAAGGTAAGTGGGATTTGTGTATGTTGGGGGTGTGGGTGGGGGTGTGCTGAGGGTGTGGGTGGGGGGTGTTTTGGGTGTGTTGTGTGTATGTGTGTGTGTGTGTGTGTGTGAGAATGTGTGTTTTGGCAAATTATCGGGGCTGAAATGTCCAAAAACAAAGTGTTCGAACTTTTGGTAATTCGAACATTTCGTTTTCGGATATTTCAGCCTCGATAATTTCCCCTTCGGTCAAATCACTGGGATTCCTTAAGAGCATTGCCTTCCCTCTGCCACGTTACCACAAAGGCACATGATGTTTATCTCTTACCTGTGCCTGTTCTAACCTTCATGATTGCTTTTTGTAGAAGTGTTAGGGGCAGAGTGGGCCCTTTACCCCCAACTCACCCTTGTACTCATGCAGTGCAGAATCCATTTCGTCACAGATCGTTTATGCACTGTGCAGGAACAGCACTAGCCACACAACCATAGACATGCATTTTCCAAGTGAGTATATGTGTCTTGTGGTTAACATGCAATTTTCCTTTTAGGATGAGTATTTTGACAAATGAAATGAGCTAAAAACCCACTTTGCATTTATTTAATTTATTTATTGTGTTTATTTATTTCATTTATTTGTAGGGCGCCATAGCCCACAGGCATCCCTGGCTTAGATTTGAATGCATGAATCACTATCACAATCATATTTTAAATTTAAAATGTTGTGGTCTGTCTTATACTCTTATGTTTCCAAAATGCTTTTTGTTTTTATGCAAATGTCCAGGTCTCTGTTTCTCCTGCAGGTGCCTTCTAGCTGGACTTGATTCGATCCTTGAGGAGATCTGGCGCTGCTCTAGCTGGACTGGGGTTCAGCCTGTAATCCCCGCCTACAGCACTCAAACCTGCTCCCACATAGATGGCGGGGGGCGCCCAGAGTAAATGGTGTCCATTTCCAGCACTGATCCTCGTCTTTGACATACATTGTCATTGCATGCGTCCTGCAGCCATGTTGCCATTAAAGGCGCACTATGTGTAAGCAGAGAAGTCAAAGAAATGCTGGAAAGACTCTGCTTATGGTACTGCGGACTGACAGACCTCGTAAGTGACTAGAGGACCCAGCTGCAGGGTCTAAAATTGCATTGCTATTTTAATTATTATCTGCCTCTCCGTTTGGGGCACAGAGACTGCTAGATAATTGACATCATTCTCTAAGGATGTCTGTGCTTTGTGGACTGGACACACTCAAAATTCTCAGTTGGATCCAGGAGATTTCCCTTCAAGGTACAGTATGCAGTGTCTCGCTTTACAGTCAGTTTCTCATTCTAGGAAATGTCTGATCAAGTTGCAGCATTTTTCTTTTTACTCTGTTTCTCAGTTGGCTCTAGGAGCTTTGCCTTCAAGGCACATCATGCGATGTTTCTCTTTAAAATCAGTTTCTCAGTTCGTTTTATTAACTGTGCCATCATGGTCCAGCATGTAGCCTTTCTCTGTTGAATCATTTTCCCAAATGGCTTTATGAATTTGGCATTCAAGCTTCAGAATCTGGTGTATCTTATTTCACTGATTATATCACATGGCTCTAGAAAGTTTCTGCACCAGTTAAGCTGCCAGCCTTGATCTTTCCAATAACATTTCAAAATGCCTTTACTGGGTGTTGCTTTGGAGGTCCTTTACCCTTTTCCCTGTATCCCCCACTGTAAAATGGTGGGAATCCCCAACCCTCTCTCCATCCTGGGTTCCCCTCACCTCTGTCTCTCTTCCTCTGATCTGTTCACTTGTGTAGATCTTACTAGCAGTCAATTTGCCAGCGCCTCATTATGGTCACAATGTCTGGTGATCCACCTCTTGCTCTCGACCCCTCCCTTCAGCGTGCGCCGCTCATGCTGACTGAGAATGGCGTTCGTTTTCTCCTCACATCTGTAGCTGATATCCACTGATGCTCCATTGGTTATATTGCTTCCATGAAGGCTTCACAGCTTCCCCTGTCTCTTCTGCACTGTAGCTCCCACAGGAATCCCCATTTCATGAACATACCTCTCACAGCCCTCTCTGACCTATTCCAGCGCTATGATGCCATAGGCTGTTTCATAGATCTGTGTCGGTGGTTGCCTCGGAACTCACCAATTAAAAATTGCAAAAGTTGTAAAAAAAGAAGTGTATGCAGACAAGAGGTAACACAGGTTTATTCAGGGCCCAGATGCAGCTGGGACAGTTATATCCAAACAGATCATGGAACAGAACTGCATGAAAAAGTGCTGTCAAAGAAACGCCTGTAAATCCAAGACTTTTATAACAATCGAGCTAATCAACATTAGTAACTTTGCAACATGAAGCATTCTCCCCACGTTGAGCTGATTGGGGATCGCACATTGTACCCTTATAGAAAAACATGAATTGTTCTGGAATTTGTTTCATAAACCTTCCTACACTGCCCTAGCGTCACAGTACAACCACCACTTTCCACATTATAATGACAATTCATTGAAACATTTGAGATGACCAGCGGAACATTATTCCTCTGTCATAGTCATCTCATCATCTTTCTCATGAGAAACGCTTTCTACCATGGTATTGTCAGAGCCTTGAACCATGGCCAAACTGCTATACAAATGTTGCATATTACGAACTCTCCTACCTTCTTCCAATTCGAAATGTTGAAATGTACAAAGGGGCAATTTGAAACCGCCATGGTTCTTTTGACTCCCTTCAAAAATCGTGTTTTGGAAATCATTTTGAAATATTAAATGGTTATGGCTCTCCTTGCCGGTCGGCGGGACCCATGGGTTCTAATCTGTGACCTCGAAAAAATAGCAACTATTGTTTGCTTCTTACCATACCAGCCTGGGATCGCAAGATATGCAATGTGTTACCAACCACTGCGGCTTCATTGCAAATTGATAAAAATCGAACACATGTTTGCTGCAATAGCATGCTGTAAGGCCTATTTACTGCGTTTTAGCCTACCTTTAAATTTTGTTATACTTACCAGTTCCCCTACATTTCTTTTATATTTAAGTCACTTTTATTTGACTTTACTTATATAACGATTGGAGCCCCTCCCCTTTTAAAGTGCTACTCTCGCAATTGATAAGTGCACACCTTTTCACTGTTCAGAACTTGTATTTTTATTACATTGTTCCCCCTTTTATTCATCCATCATTAACTAACTCTGTTTGTGCCTCCCATTCTATTTCTGCTACTTTATATATGTGGATCCAAATTGTCTTCAACCTTATCATGTCTTGCCCAAACTCCTCCCAACCATCCAGAGTTGTTCCACCCATATACACCCTGTTCCATCCTTTAGGCATGAAATCCAAAATTATTGATAGTTTTCTAAATCTGCTGGCTGAGTAAAGACCTACTGATCAGGAGCTCCTTCTTCATTTCCCCCAATTATTTTATTACCAACCTTCTTTTCGGTAGTCTTTTTATGAATACTTAAGGGCAACTGTCTTTTTTTCTTGTTATAATATCATTTTAAAATGTTCTTAATGATGCAGAAGGTGACAAGAAAGAGCACCAACGTGGGGACAGTCACTCGAAACAGTTGGGAAAGGCAGGTGGGTACTCATGCGAAAATACTGTCCAACCAACTGCTTGATTGTACGCCATTCACTTTGCTGGTCACCTTTTCATGGAGTGTCCGGATCTCTGTTATGGCTGCTTACAATGTTCCATTTGTAGCTTCTCCATCGGGTATCATCATGAAACAGCTGCTCCTGAGCTTAGCCAACACCCCTCGTTCAATAGCCGTTACCAGATCGAGAATTTACCTGTTTTGCAGGGCCACCAAATGTAGTGCCCTCATCTCCTCCTTAATTGCATTTAAACCCTTTGCTGTTGAATTTTCCAACAGGAGCAGCTCGTATCTGGTGAGCTGCAGCCACTTTGCGTTAGCAGCTGCCTGGACACCTGGGAACAGTGTGAGGTTGCAACCTTGGAAAATAGTCTGAACTCATGAGGGATAGCGGGCAAGCTTTTTCCACTTTTCTCCAAAAAATTATTGTTTACCTGCTTGTTCTTTCCTATTGATTTTTGTTCCTTCTCTTGCTGTGCCATTTTGCCCTGCAACGCAATCTTCAAGGCGGTGCTATTTCGATGCACCACCAGTGCAGGGCTGTGCAAGGTGACAAGAGCACAAAAACAACTCCAGTCAGGTGGAAGCTGGGCATAAGCCTTTGATCCACAGGCCCACCATACGTCCAGAGTGCCTAGGTATATAGACCCACCCTGCAACGCAATCTTCAAGGCGGTGCTATTTCGAGGCACCACCAGTGCAGGACTGTGCAAGGTGACAAGAGCACAAACACAACTCCAGTCAGGTGGAAGCTGGGCATAAGCCTTCGATCCACAGGCCCACCATACGTCCATCACTAAGGCAGTCCCCTGCGTCAGCGCTGCATTCCGCATCAATTTGATGCATCCAGAGTTAGTGCCTCGGTATATAGACCCACTCAACCTGAAACACAAAGGGAATCGTGTAAAGCTCTTGTTGTCAACTGGTCGATGCTTTTTATGTAACCAATTTAATGCATGTACATATTTTCTCAGATTGCCCTGCAACTATTATTCACCATTGCAGCCACGTTCTGTTAAAAACATACCAATCATCCAGCATGGCATTGCATTACTCCCCCCTCCCTTTGGTCCCCATACCACACTTCTCCCTCTACCATCATCAATGGCCTTGTATGACAACAGGGTATTCTTTGAGCTTCCTTACATGTGCACAATACTCTCTTGTGGTCTCTTATTTGTAATTCCCCTTGTTTAGGACCTTCAGTTACATATTCCACTACTGTATGCCGGCTTTCCTCTTTTTCAAGTATTTTTGTTTATTTCATGAAATTATCTTCATAAACGTTTTCCCCTTCATCCACCCACTGAACTGTGACCATTTTTCCCTAGAATAAACTTTTAGTTCTGCAGAGTGACCGGTGCATCAGGCATCCTGCTTCCTCACAAAGCACAGCTCAGGGTAGAAAAAGTTTGGCCATTCCCATCATGTGTGGGATGAGATAGCCGGCATAGCAAGTGTCATTCTCCCTTTCTCTCCCCACATGTAACGTTTTGTTGTACCAAACATGTTAAGTTGATGACTCTGGCTCCCCTGCAGTGCCATGATGAAAACCATCCTCATTCATTGAACTCCTTATTTCCCTATTTATGTTCTCATTCAATTGTGTTCCACCTTTTCAGCTTAAATCCAAATATAGTATAAGCATTAATCCTATACTAAAACATATTAATATCATCACACTCCAAAATACTGAAAACTTCCCTTTCTCCTTCATTAAAATATTTTCTTTAAAGACATTTTCATCATTTTCCTTTGCTGCGTTTCGATATAGTCTACAAGCAGAGAAAAAGTTTAAAGAAATCTCCCATATACCATCATGTGGTGCTTGGTGAGACAGAGCTCTTGTCTTTGCACAGATCGGTGATGTGGACCCATCCCTGATGCCCTTTGATCTTCACTGCTGTGGGTGTTAAATAGATCATGGTATGTGAACCGGTGAAGCGCTCCTCCTTCCATTTGCGAATATGATTCTTGATGAATATCTTCTCCCCCAGGTAAAGAGGTGCTGCTTGTGGAAATTGTCCTGCTTGAGTTTTTGGCCTCATTTGCAAGGATTTGTATCAAAGGGATTTTGTATGTTCTTTGAGATATGTATCAAATTCTCCCCCAAAATACAAGAAGAATAATGTGCATCAGAGATTGTACGCGATGGAAGAAAAGGCACATGCTTTCTCCGCCCTGTGACAATCTCATGACAAGTCAAGTGATGATCTCCTCCAGGCATATTGTGCAGTGCACACATAGCAAGAGGCAAGCAGTGTACCCAGAATTTTCCAAGCATTTAGTAAGCTTTGCAAGGCACATTTTAAGTAGTCGATTCATATTTTCTACCAAACAGTTTGCTTGTGGATGGTAACCCGTGCATAATTTATGCTTTATCCCGAGGAGTGTTGTTATCTCCTTTATGAACTCATTATCAAAATGCTGACCATTGTCAGAATATATTTAATCTGGAATCTCCACTTTGGGAACACCTCCCACACAAGAATGTGTCCGCAGAGAGGGAGTTTTATGGGTTTATGGACCAGCCTCAAGCAAACGTGAGAACAGACACACCACTACAGGTAAGTACCTGCAGGAGGCACATCTCTATATCAATATAGTCAATATGTAAGTGCCGGAAGGGGCATTCCAGTCGCTGCAATCTTCCCTACAAAACTCTCAATGTGTGACCTGGCAAATACTTTTGACATATCATACAATTATTCACAAACTCCACAACATTTTCAGGCAAATTTGATACAAATCAGTCTTCACTTATCCCTGCAGCCACATGCTCTTTCGTTGCGTGGGCAGGGTAGTGAAGCTGTTCCAATACCACCTGCAACAATTTCATTAGCATGGCTACTTTTCCCGTGCTATCATGCTGCCATCTAAATCAGTTGGAGATAAGGAACACCCTCTCCTCTTACACAACTCTTCCTGATCATCTGATGCTTCTCCTTGCAATTCAATTATATGTATTACTGGGGTTGCAATAAGGTTTTTTGATTGTGCATTATTAGGGGTATATTTTCCTTTTCACCAGTGAACAGCACATATGTGCCTTCTGGTAGATATGCTGCTTCTTTTGATGCTCTGTCTGCTCTTTTGTTTCCTAATGAAATACAATCTTACCCTCCTGTGTGTGCTTTACATTTTATTAAAGCTAGTTCGACTGGGAGTGGTAGCATTTCTAATAATCTACTGAGTAATCCTGCATGCTGAACAGGTGTGCCATCACTTCTTTTGAACCCTCTCCTCTCCCATATTACTAGTCCTGAGTGCTCTGTGTTAAGTAATACAGGCTGAATCAGAGAACATGTTTACTACCTGGCCTTCTGACATCTCTCCTACACAATGCACCTATGCCATAAAAAGGGCAGCCCGAAACTGACCATCTGATATTCATCGCAACTGCAGCTGTTTTACCCAACCTTGTAAAACTAGTTGCTCAGTCACACATAGTTCAATTGCCCAAATCTGTTTTTCAGCCAGCACAATTCCTAATTTATCAGAGAACTCTGTGGTAAAACATATGTGTATATTCATACTGCCCAAAACCTATTTCCCTAGAGACCTCCGTGTATGTGTAACTATACATGCATGTTAAAGACTACCACATCCTCTCACACTGATTTTCGCATTGCAAATCTCCTACCTCGCATACAAATGTAGAGCTCCTCGCTGCCTGATTGTTAAGCCCTATGTGGCATGACACACCTATATTGCTTTTATATTGTATCAGCAGTTTTGACATTTATCTTGCTGTGAACATGCAATTCAAAAATGTATCAACTAAAACACAAACAACACTAAAAATAACACATATTTCATTCCCTTTAGCTACACTGGATTCATGCTAAATTGCAACATCATGTCAATATCGCTGTCACCCATGCCACCAATATGGCGCGCCCAATTCAAACTTAAAATTATTTAGGCAACAAACATATTCTTTAATCGCCTCTTCCTCTTTCTGCACTCTCGTATAGAAAATGAATCTATTGATTTCAACTTTTGTCTCTGGGATGTAATATTTACCCAATTGCCTGATTGCCTTTTCATGTGCATCCAGGTCACCAGCTTCCAGCTCTGTTAATGCAGGCAACTCTGTGTATTTTCATTGTCCTTCCTGCCCTAAAGCAAGCAGGAGAAGTGATCTCCTTTTTTCTGCAATTAAATTCTCATGTTCCACAATTTTAATTTAGATTTTCCAATACTCCTTCTATTCACTTCATTGAATTGAAGGCTTGCTTGGATAAGGCAGAACACCTTCCGGGGGATTTGAACTGTTATGCCTTGCATGCTGAAAGTTTGAGATTGTCAATAAAAGGTTTTATACATTTGTTTCCCCACTGTGTTCTTGACATGATGTAGCTAAACTGCAACACCAAACTGCAAATGCATCGCCAAATAATATACTGGTCTTTGCTTTGAACAATATTACTCTTTGCACTTAAAAGCTTTGAAACAAGCACTTGCACTTTAACCTTTTATATATACATGAGCGTTCATCCGTGCGTTAGCGTGTACGCGACTGTTGTTTTCACAGTAACTCCCTTTAAATTTGTCAGTGTGAGCGTCCCTAGCTCTATCCATGCGTACGTCCGCTGTTTCCTTCAGTGCACAAGCCCCTTTCACTCACGCTCTGGTAGCTGGCGCAAACACTCCGTTATTTAGACCGCAGCGTGGAATCACCGCTTTGGACCGGCTGCCCTCCTTGGTCGCTGTGAGTCCATAACACGGTGGACATGATGCAGCTTCCTTGCATCATTTCCGAATTGATGGGTGGTCATGGCATGATGGATTTGGACCGCTTCTGGACCTCATAGCCAAATTGCAGTGTCCGCCACTCTAGATACCCAGACCAACATTCAGGTGAATTCTGGTTTATTACTTTAGCAGAACCAGCAGCCTCAACTCTGTGCCTTCCTCTACCTCCACTTCTCACTCTACTCTTCAACCGTCTCCTCACACTCCCACCATTCCACCACTAAGGTTCAACTCCACATGTTCCAAAGAATCAAACCAGAAACTCAAATCACTACAGTCCATTTAGAAATAATCACGTGGAATTTGCCAAGTAGGGGACTCCTTATCTCTCCATATGCCATGGAGTCAATATCCGGAGGCTGGAGGTCCGAGGCCTCACCCTTGAGTGCAGTCACTTAGGTATTGTTGGATATAATGGTCTATAGGAATCCACCATCATGGTGTTTTGGAGACCACCCACAATGAATATGTCAGTAGGGACTTTTCAGCTCGTACCAGCTTCACCAAAGATGTGTCTATCAGATTCTGTTTCGACTCCTCTATACATTTGACAGTCCCATCTTGGGGCTATCCAGAAGATACCTTGCACACATGCACTACATGCCCCTCCGTTGGAATTTGAGGCAGAACGCCGCTCTGGCATGGCAGAATTGGTTGCTAGCTAGGTATCTTGGGAGAACAACGTCCTTTCATCGCAGGACGTTTTTTCTCTGGGTTTTTTACAGTGAATTCTTTAATGAAAAAACCCATTGAATTTTTTTTGGGGGTGTTAGAAAATTATATATATGGGCTGTGGGTGTTTGGGAATAGATAAAAACTGAAAGGGAATGGGTGATTGTGGGGGAACCCCCAAAAATATATTTTTTTTAAATTCAATGGGTTTTTTCATAAAAAAAATTAGCAGTAAAAAACCCTGCGAAAAAACATCCCGTGATGAAATGACATGGAACCGTCTTGGGTTCCCACACCTAAAGCATTTGGTCTTTATGGGGGCTCCTGCATTCTTGATGTCACTGGGCTTGATAGCAACACTGTCAATCCTTCCTTTTTGCCCAGATGTATTTGCCGCAGGCAGATGGTAGTTTGTTCAATAGCACGGGCAACGTTGATGCCTCGTGCAGGAGCTGCTATTGGTGATGATGAGGGATGGGAGGAGCTTGTCAAAGGCGCGATCCTCTTAGTACATCAACATAGTTTTCAATTGGTTTGATTGATTCCTGAGTCCTTGAGAAGCAGTTGTGCCTTTCAAAGCAACATACTTCTGCAACTTGCATAGAGCCTTGGAGTACTCCTCCTCCTTCCCCGCCACTGTTTCCTCCCACTCCGGAAGCCCCTCCTATATGCTGTGGCCTTTGCTCCCAGGCTGTGCAAGGGAATTGCCTCTTTCCTGGCAGGAGACCCTTTCTTTTCCCCCCAGCCTGTGCATGGCAATGAGGGGTAGTTGGCTAATCTACTGCATGTACATGGTACTTTTTGCACTGACTGATCTCTTTATCTCTTTGTCTTCGACCTATGACTGAATCGTTTTGTGTTATTTGATATCATTGCCCCAAGGTATATCAATGATGAAGAAGGGCCAAAAGACGGTTTTTAAACTCTACAAATTATGCATAAATCTTATGGTACATGAGTTACTGTATGTAGCATTGCATGATGGCGCGGGGTGTTTGGAAGCAGGGTCCGAACGCTTGTGAAGGAGTAAGAAAAAAAAAGAACTTAAAATATGGAATTAGGGCCCATGCAAACCCGAGTGTAGTTTAATTAATTTGTGGGGGAGGGTTACCCCGGACGTTCCCCAATTATGCAAAAGCTAAAAGAGGGACAAAAGGGTTTTCGGATGACTCCTTGTCTGCCCTGTTGTTTGGTCTGTTTGCATTGCTCTGGCTCTGTGTGACGTCATGCGATGGCTATTGCTGTCCTCTGTGACATCACATTTGGTGGGATGGAAACGAGGCTGCTTGGCATCAGGAGCGTCTTCACTCTGCTGGATGAACTGGGAAAAGCAGGGAGTGAATGACTATTTCAAGGAGAAAACTTGAGCCTTTGGGACTAAGGTGGTCCCTCAAGCCCTCCTCCCTCCCCGCCCCCACCGTAAGGACAATATTATGTCCACTCCACTCACCTGCTAATCATGGCCAACACAAAGGCAGGAGACGAAGATGAAGGGACTACAATTTCTCTTGATTACCGCCACCACCAGGTAAGTGTTAGTATAACAATGAAATAACATCGTTCCTTCTTTTTACTGCTGGGATGGCAGCTGGGGCGACACTTGGAAGCCAGAGTGGCCTTTGCACGCCGAAACTTCAATCAGGAACTCATGGCCATACGCCCTCTGCTTTCAGCACATATTAATGTGCAATCTTGCAAGAAACATCCCCAAATATTGTCACCAGGCCCCCCTCGTGCCAGTGGCGCCCCTAGAAATGTTTCATAGGGGTGGCCTGATGAAGCCACAGGAAATCTTGGGGTGGCACACAGGGGTGGATCCAGCCTCAACATTTTGGCGGGGCTCGATGGCAGTTTTGAAAACTGTTAGTAAGACGGGACGTTAAACCTATTGCGCTAGTGATTTCCCCCCCCAAACCCACCCGTCCTACCGCCCTCTCCCCAAGCTTAGGAGTCTGAGTAGATATCACGCCTTCCTTTGGCCCATTAGATCCATCTTTCACCCCAACTCACCAGAGGTGTAGCTATTATTCTGTAACAAGTGGGGCCTGGAGCTAATGTAGTAGGGCCCACATTAGGAAGAGTCTGCGGAAGGAAGGGTACTTGTTCTGTCCCCCGCCAAATGCATAGGAGTGACAGAGAGTAGTGAGGGAGGGCGAACCAATCAAGGGGGGGTTGTCCCCTTGAGAAAAGGTTTTAAATAATGGGTTACAAAAGTGCATTTTACAGTACACTTTCTGTGATAAATTAGGTAAAAAGCCACACAGATTACAATCGGTTTTGTAGGGTAAGACATACAAAGTACGTTAGATGCCAAGCCACCAACAATGCATAGGAGCATTTTCATTTTGTCCACTATATGCCAGTACTCTGGAAGAGTAAAAAAGCATTTTCATATTGATTGTGGTCAAACATGTCCATTCTGGTGCACCTATATATGCCATTATTCCCACATAGGAAAATACTCATGTTTGCTTTGTCCATAATGCCAGTAACCATACTATGACAAAGTATGTTTATGCTAGCTCTCCCAATACATGCCAGTATCTCCATGTAAGAACATACTCCTGTTGGCTTTGCCTTAATGCTAGTGAAAAAAGCCATGCCACAGTAAAAAAATATATCCTTGCTGGCTACACAAATCCCCCACTCCCCATATAAGAAGACTCATGTTGTATTTGCTCCCTAACGGCAGTAAACATCTCATGCCACCGTAAAAAAACAGCTTTGTAGGCAGCACGAATGCCCCCACCCCAATGTAAGAACACTTATGTTGCCGTTGGCCTTAACACCAGTAAGAAACTGCAATGCCACAGAAAGAAGACATGCTGTTGCTGGCTAACCAGTAAGATAGCTCAGCGGGCTGAGCGCATGCTCTTGTAATCTGAGTGTGATTTGCAGGTTCAAATCATGGCAAGGCCAACTCAGCCTTTCATACGTACTTCAAAGTGACCTCCCTGATCTCTACCCTCCTCTACGGACCTTGTACTATTATGTTGCTTGTGCACCTTGTTACCCCTCTCTTACTATGTACTGTTCTGTTTTCTCTGCTCACCAAGTTGTATCACTGCTGTGATACTTACAGGTTTGGGCGATGTTAATAAATGTAATACATAAAGCTCATTAAATGAGTGCAAACTTCGGCTGGGTGATATATTTGATGTAAATATGTTCTCTGTACATCGCTTTGGCGAAAGCGCTATATAAATAGCATATCATCACACAAATCCCTCCATATAAGTACAATTATGTTGCACGCATCATGTTATATTCCCCATGTAAGAATATGTATGTTGCCTTTGACCTTAAACACCAGTAAAATAAAGACCCAATTTAAAATAAGGAAACATGCGCTCCCCATGTAAGAACACTCATCATGTTGCCTTTTACCTCAATGCGAGTACAACATTCTATGCTACAGTAAGACCCAGACAGGTCAGCCCCACTGTAGTATTCTCCCCCCTCTCACCCCAACTCCAACCCCACCATCACATAAAAACACTCATGTTGACTTTCCTTTGCCCAAAAACGGCAGTAAAACATTCCATGCTCTTGTCAAAAAATGTCAATGCTCCAGTGCCCCTCCCCAGATACACAGAGAGATGGAGACATTCAGACACATGCACCCACACAGCTGATCTGTCATTCACACGAGCATCCAGAACATTTAGACTGTGCGCTCATTAACACGCACAGTCACTCCATCCACACTGCATTCATTCACAGGTGTGCACTTGCAGACAAGGCCTAGCATACAAACATACAACCATTGCATGCATGTACACATACACACATACATTCATCCATGCATGCATACATACAATCCCCACATGCACACAAATATAGTTTTTCTTTTGTTAATGGTAATTATTGAAAGCATGGGCCATGTAAAAGCTGAGCCAGCAGTTAAACCTTTAGCTGCAACATGGGGGTGGAGGGAGTCCTACTGGTGGGCTGGCAGGCTTTTGTCCTCAGCCTCTACCCTTCACTTCAATGCCTGTTTTCTCACCTCGGAGAGCGGTGTATTTGTTTAAATAAATACACCGCACTCCGAGGGGAGAAATGTGACATGTTCTTGCTGGCTGGGCCCGAGCTGGGCATAACAGCACTGATGACTGCTGTGTCAAAGGGGTGGGGGCTTTAGCCCTCCCAAGCCCAGGGCCACGAGAGGGCCCAAATAATCCATGCCATAGTGATATTAACTGCCCATTGATAGTAGCAGGTGCAAACGGTGTGAGTTCCTGGGCATCTAATAGCAGTGCCTTGCAATGCCTAATACGTCTACACAAGCCAAAACTTATGACTTTGCCAATACTTGTTTTTAAGAGGACTTCAGCACTGGACAAGCATAGTGTTTATAAATTGGGTGCTAGACCTGGTTAAGGCATTTCTATTACATAAGTAGCACGTTTACAGCACAAATGAAGTCATTAACACTCAAAATACAGCACTTGAAGAGCCTGCCAGTTTTTTTTTCAAAGCAAAGTTTGATAGCAAAGCATGAACAAAGAGAGATCAAAGAATTCCCATGAGGAGGTGCTTTGGCGGGGGTTGGGGAGAGGGGGAGGGTACTTGGTTGGAGGGACCATAGGGATTAGAATAGCCATGGGCAGGCAATGGGTGGGTAAATAACCAAACAACACATTAAAGCTTTGTTTCCCTCCTCATACGCCATCTCCCCCCCTGTGTAGTCCTAATTCAATAGTTTCAGCTTTTAGGTGGCTCTGCCACATAATAGCCCAAACTAAAAAGGGGCATTTAAAACAGGAGCCTTGTAAGGCATACTCCAACTCATTGTAGGGTTAGGGTGTGCCTTAGAGTGGTCTAATCTGCCTCTTTTTAGCCAAGTAAAAATCAGATTTGGCAAAGAGGTCAACGGACAACACAGGATAGTGGGCCAGTCAGAGAGAAAAGGGCAAGTCTAGGAAATATGGCAGTAGGGGTACTGCATGGCATGCTTGGATGTGAGGAAATGCAATACGTTAGAAACATGGCACGGATGTGGGATAGTGCAATATAGGAGCAAAAGAAAACATGCTAGTTAGACGACAGAGTGCATCATCTTTATTTAGTTTTGTCAGAATGGGCTGGGGATACAGACCTATCGGGGAAAAGGGTCTTTCCACAACAAAATAGGATATTGTTCTCTGAGAACACTAAGAACAGAGTCAGAATGGGATCTATTATTTATCGAGTGTCACAATTTCTAAACTAATAGGGATACTGGACACCCTTAGAGGCTTCTATTCCAGTACACATTTGCTAACTTATAGCCCACCTGTCCTCGAACATGCTTAGTTCTAGTCAAAGGTAGGGTTTGGGTTAAACACCTACAGGGTCAAGGGGCATTACATTAGAACTCATAAAGGTTAATTCCCTATGATAAATGTGGCAACTCCTGGAGAGACACATTTTGCTGACCATCCTAGCAATGACAACAATGATCTTTCCCAGGATTCCCAGATTCTTGAGTGGTCTTGCAGCGCCACCCCCGCGGTGCCACACACATACCATCTCCTCAGCTGGCTCTGAAGTGTTTGCCAGGAACCACTCGATCCCTCAGTCAGCGCTGTAGCCCAGGTCTCCTTTTCAGAGCCTGGAACACAGCCTGGAAGCACGAGCCAAAGCAGAAAGGTGTGCGCTCAGGCTGTGTTTCCGGGTCCACTGAGCATGCGCAAATCGATCAATGGGGTCTAGGGCCACCTGGTCCACTGAGCATGCGCAAATCGATCAATGGGGTCTAGGGCCACCTGGTCCACTGAGCATGCGCAAATCGATCAATGGGGTCTAGGGCCACTATGTCTCTCTGATCTGACTACAGTCCATCCACGGGCACAGCAAAAAAGAACGATTCTTTTCCCACTGGACTGGGCATGTTATTGTTCATGCACAGTTCAGTGCGAAAACACTATTTTTTTTGGGTGCTTTTTCACTGAGGTGGCCAATGGGAGGGCCAGCATTTTTATAAGAGTGGCCACAGACCCCCCTGGCCACCCCTTCGTGGCGCCCCTGCCTCGCGCACGCTAGGAAGGTACTGAGGAAAATATCAACTCCCGCGGGCACTCTGACGAAGCATGGAGATGGGGGCGAGAAACCACCCCCAAGCAGGGCAGCTTCTAGACAATATTGCCTCGAGGGCGAAACAACAGAACACGGCTGCCATGTTGCTCATCCACTGCTAGCCTGCCCACCCTCTACAAAATCATTAAATCATTGCAATTTAAATAACTTTTTACTGACTTGTACTTAACATTAATATTAAAAAGTAGACAACTGTGAAACAATATTACAAACAGTAATTCATTGTAATTACACAGGTTTATGTTCATTGTCCAAATGAGGGGCACTGCCTAGATGCTGCTGCTGCTGCATAAGCATCCATTGCTGCTGCACGCTCTATTTTTTTCAGCAATGGCGCTCACAATTGAAAGTGTGTCAAGAGACAATAGCTCCCTCCACTTGGTAAACAAAACGTTCAGAGGTCGTTCCAAATGCACAAGAGGAGGAATGGAAGATGGGTGTCGGGAAAAGAAGGTAGCACCCAGCTATGGCAATGGTAATATTTATTTATAAAGCGCCTATACACAAGCAAGTGTTTCGAAGTGCTCAAGGAGGGTGGGGAACATAGGTAAAAACAAGAGTCGCTCAGAGCCCTTGAATTTCTGAGACAATAGTAGTCTGTACAGGCAGAGTAAGCGCATATAATTCATTTAACAGTTGGGGCACGGAAAATAGGCCTGACAACGATTCTGCAGTTTTACCAAGGGCGATTAAGGCGTGAGGAAAGAGGAAAACAGACAAACGATCTTCAGGCAAGGTGCATTCGGATCATGCAAGTACTATGTGGTGCAAGTGCTAACCTTACTTATGTTGAGTAAGGTTAGAGTACAAAGAGTCTTGACACTACTTCAAAGCCTATTGGGGAAGACCAGCAAAGTAGCTAGGCTATGAGGTGAAGCAGTCATTTTGCTGTATGAGCTAATTATAACTGTTAACGATTAATACCAGACCGTTTTCTAAGCACAAGACCGGGATTTGAATCTGTGTTCTGAGCCATTGTCCTTCTTCCAACACACAGGCATTGCCCCTGGGCTATCCATCTGGCCTAGACCCGTTTAATACTTGCCAAATGGTGTGAGTGCCTGAGCGGTTAATGGGAACACTGGTATATGGTGAGAGTACCCGAGTATCGGATGGAAATAGCTAGAAAATGATATAAGTACATGTGAATGGCAATAGCTGCCTAATGGTGGCAGTTCTTGGACATACAATGCTAACTTCTGGCCAATAGTTGCATGCTGGATGGATGGCTCGCCTGCAACGTGCTTGTTTTTCGTGAATGGGTTAAGGCCATGCGGCAGATTTAAAACCCTGGTGGCACCGACTAGTCTCATCATTCTGAGGGCAATGAATGAAATATCATCTATGGGTAGTAAGAAAACCGATTAATACAGAGCTTAGAAATAGTCCATCTACATGAAGCTCTATACAAATTATCAAATGATCACTATATGATGCAGGTACAATGCCAGCATATTTAAACGCCCAGTAAATTATGCATCCCTCTCAGCAGGGAGAACGACATCACCAATGGCTTCACTGCTATTGAACTCGACAGAGCTCCGGCCCCGCAACGGCTCCAACGGGCACCTGCAACATATACCCCTCCATGGGCGGCAATCCTCTTTCTGCTCCTCGGCCCAGATGCCGTCATCAGCGGGCGAGAAGCTGACAAATCCGGTACCCTACCCTCTAGGCCCACTGATGTGCTGCAAATCCCACTGGCTGAGTGTATGTTTATTTATTTATGCATTTGTACAGCGCACCTAACCCATAGGCATTGAGGTGCTAACGTGGTAATATGGACGGAAGAGTGCCCCGAACCAGCATATCCTTTCTTTGCCAAGGCAGGAGCATCTCATCGATGCTCGCACATCGTACTCAAGTTCCTGTTAGTGCTCTGATATACTTGGAATGCGCCTTCGTCTCACCGCTTAACTCTGGCCAGTTTCTCTTTCCATTATGCCCAAGGACTTCTCCCTACTGTACTGTAGCTCTACCGCTTCTTCTTTCTGGGCACATGATAAGGCTGCAGCTCCCACTTTTCCTGGCTCTGGGTGATGGGACTTACTTGTGTGGGGGCAGTGGTTCCTTTCCTTCTTCTCTGCACCCCCCCTGCAGCAGACTCCCACCTTTATCTTCTATTTTTCCACGTAGGTTCTTTTCCTTTCCACAAAGAAAGACCAACTCGTCGCCAGTGTAATAATCAAAGCTCCTTCGTCATCTTGGGTAAGTTCCAGTAGTCATCTTTATTCAATGTTCCAGAAAGTCCCTCTAAGATGATACAACATGAACCACTGGGTCCCATCACCCAGGCTGGGACCCTCCAACTGACATACTCTGGAACCTTCATGACAGGCATTCCTGCGCTCACAGCTAAACATTCTCTCAGACACACCAACATTCTCTCGAGCATTCCCAAGCACCGGCATTCACACCAAGCACGATACAACAATTTGCATTTCACAAAAGCTAAAACTAATGGATAGAAAGTGTTAGCCACTAGCATTGCAACTCTGCATATGACAGTGTTGATGCGACCAAGCCTGTTTTGAAACTGTCCTGTCCCCTTCTGTAAAGGGACAGAGGAGCTAACAGGGATGGCATTGAAGGCTGCCCAGAGAAATGACACTGGGCACGATTAATTTGAAGCCTTGCAGCCAACACTTTTGCAGTGCAAATTGAGGAGGTTGCACGTATAAAACCCAATTATAGTATATTGATTACTTTTTGCTTTTACTCCACTTTCCCCTCTAGAATTGCATTTTGCAAATATACCAATCCTTATTTTACACCTACCATCAAGCAGGTAAAGCAAAGAATAGATAATTTGATTATCATTTGCATAGCACCTCAGCTTGATCATGCACCAGAGGTCTGCATGCAGGTGTGGGTCACAGGTGTGCATCCTGGATGTCCAGCAAATCCTTTAATCCTTCTGAGGATGCGTAACATTGAGCCGGCTCATGCCTCCTGTTTCGGGAGTGATGGGCAAGCCGTAAACTGGTCTGCTGGTGAGAGGGGGCATGAGCTCTAGGGTACAGCTTCCCAGTACCACTGCAGAACAAAGTGGGAGCAGCAGGTGGTGCCCACATGCACTGGGAGGTGGAGGGGAGAACAAGTAAAAGCAATATGTGGAAGGTAGCAAGCCTCAGTATTAGGCCAGCAGCCCATATACCTAAAGAAAATGCATTTCCCTTCACCACCACATTCACAAACTGTTGAGAAGGTAACAACCCTGTAGCCACTGTGCCTACGTTTGTGTTTGTTTGTTTGTTTGTTTGTTTGTTTGTTTATTGAATTTATAAGGCGCACCAGACCCGGGAGTAGCAGGGCGCAGAAAGGTTATGCGAAGCTTACAAAGGTTACATAATGTTCAAGCAATATACATATAGTCGCATTACACAAAAGAAAGTACAATATACAATATACAAATCTTCGAGTTGCGCAGAAGGCAGAGTTATTTACAACATAGTAGATAAGGATGTACAAAAATGTACAATCTGGAGGCGGGCTGTGCTAGAGTACCAGTTTCAAAGGAGACTAATTCTCAGTCACATTGAGGTGGGTAATGAGGTTCTTTCTAAAGAAACAGTAGGGAAGGTCAGCTCTCAGCATATGTGGCAGGGAGTTCCAAAGTTTAGCGGCCTTCACAGGGAAAGTATTGCCGCCGATCTTAGAAGATTTGAATCTAGGTACTAACAGGCAGTTGGTATTGACAATTCTAGACGGTCTACTGGAAGTTCTTCTAGATTTTCTGTCAATTAGGTAACTAGGTGCGATATTGTGTAGTGCTTTATGTGTCAGGGAAGCGATTTTTCGTTGTATTTTGTTGTGGGTAGATAACCATTTGTGATGGCGTCTGATTGCAGAGATGTGAACTCTTTTGTTGATGCCTAGTGCAGCTCTAATGGCGTTTGGAGTTTTTGGATAATGGTTTTATTAGCACTGCTGTAGAGAGCGTTACAGTAGTCTAATCTTGACAGAATTAATGCTCTGGCCAGTATGATGCAGCTGTCATTAGAACAGAAGGGCCTACCTGATCTAATAAGCTTGCATGTGTAGGCTGTGGGAGAAGCCAAAGAGTTCAGTTGTTTGTTAAAGGACATTGTTGCGTCTAGGTAAAAACCAAGTGTTTTTACATCCTTAGAGACAATGATGTTATTACCGTCAATGATGAAGGAGGCGTATTCATGACCTAGTTTGGAGATGTTGGAGGAGGAGCCAAGGATTATCAACTCTGTCTTGTCATCATTCAGGCATAGGCCGTGAGTGGCCATCCATGCATGAATTATGAGATAGATTCTATTCACCAACGCCAAGTCCCTACCATGATCCCCAGAAAGTGGGAGGAGAATCTGAGTGTCATCTGCGTAGTTAGTGTAGGTAACACCCAGAAGGTCCAGATCATTGAACAGTGGCTTGGTGAATATGTTGTACAGAGTGGGAGACACACAGGAGCCCTGAGGGACCCCGCACATGATAGGGGTAGGATAAGCAACTGCTGAGGGTGAGAATACTCTGCTAGTTCTGTCGCTCAAGAAAGATTCTATCCACTTAACAGCACCTATGGAGAAATGGGCTGCTGTATCAAGATGCCTACAGAGGAGCTTATGATCGACCAGGTCGAATGCAGCTGAGAGGTCAAGTAACAGCAGTAATGCTGTCTTCCCTTTATCTCTCAACTCATCGATATGAGTCTTCAGATATATCAGTGCAGTTTCCGTCCAATGTAATGGTCGGAATCCTGATTGTCGGACCCCTAGGAGTTTGTGCTGTTCGAGGTTTTTTTGGATCTGCAAGTATGCAATTTTGTCCAAAATATTGAGTAAAAATGGTACCGTTGTGATCAGGCGGTAATTGGTAGCGATAAGTAGGTCTAAAGTTTGCTTCTTGAGAAGCAGGAGTACCCAGGATTGTTTGAGATTGGCTGGGGTGGTGCCGTATGCAAAAGAGGCATTAATTAGTTTGGAAATGAAAGGGGAAAGCTCTCTCGCAGCCTCTTTTATGATGTGTGCTGGGCAGACATCTCCTATAAAGTTAGACGGTTTGAGAGAAAGGATAGTTTTTTCCACTTCAAGGATCGTTGTTTTAGTGAAGCAGAATGTGATATTTGGATCAGAGATTTGGTAGGGGATAGTGAGTTGGTTGAGATAAGTTCAGGGAGTCTTTCTTGTTTTTTATTTTGGTTTGGAGAGTATTGATTTTATTGGTTAGTGCTTGTTGTATCTCTGAACACCAGTTCTTGTCTTTGATGCAGATATCAGGTGATGAGATAGGGGACTCTAGTTCTTTTAGGATTGTGAATAATTCTTTCATCCTAGAGTTGGAATTGGCTATACGTTCATTGTAGGAATTTCTTTTTGCCTGGCAGGTTTCTTTTTTATAATGTGATGCAGTGGACGCTAGCTTCTTTTTGTTCTCATTGGAGGGGCAGAGCCGCCAGTCAGTTTCACATTTTCTTTTTAACAGTCGCAGGTCCTTTAGTTGAGGGGTGAACCACTTGTTAAGGTGTAATTTTGCTTTACTAGCGCTCAGTTTGAGAGGGGCAACTTTCTCCAGAGTGGAGAGCATGATCTTATTATATTTTTGCACCAAAGTACTTGGGTCAAGGCTGTCTGGCAGAGAATTTAGGGTGGGTAGAATATTGGGGATCACACTATCCACTGTTATTTTCTTTTTTAGTCTGGTTAGACAAGGTGGCGCTACTTGGGGAGCTATGAGTCTCTGTCTGGTAGTGGAAAGTGTCAAGGACACGAGGAAATGGTCAGTCTAGGATAGAGGAGAAATAGAGGTCATAGTAGCTATACACTTGTGGTCGGCTACCTAGTCCAGGGTTCTGCCCTTGATATGGGTGGGAGCATTCACCTTTTGTGTTAATCCTAATGTGCATTAAGGGAGTTAACTATTTGCAGGGCCTGTTTGTCCGAGGGATCATCCAGGCCTAGGTTGACGTCACCAAGCAACAGTACTTGGGAGGTGGGTTTGAGATTAGTAGCAATTAAGTTATGCAGGTCCTCTTCAAATGTGCCAGTGGGCCCAGGGGGACTGTAAATTACATGCATAGTAAGTGATTGGGAGTTCTTTAGTGGTAGCTTGATCGAGAGGGATTCGCATGATTTCAGGTCATGTGGGGCAACTATTCTCATAGATAAGATCTCTCTGGATATGATGTCTATACCACCGCCTCGGGATCCATCTCTATTTTGTCTAAAAATGGTTTATCCTTCTGGGACAGCTAACGTAAGTGCAGGTTCGGCGGCATTGTGTAGCCATGATTCGGTGTGTGGGGGATGTTAAGAGTAAAATCAGGCTGGTGATCTCCTTGCAGCTGGTCAGATAGCACAGCCATTTGAGCGCTCATTCTGACATCTGTGCGCAGTCTTCTGATGCAGGTTCGAATCCCCGCAGGTCCATCTCACCCCTTCATCCTTCCAAGGTCGATACATCAAGTACCGCATAGTGGAATAATAATATCAACTAGTATTTCAGCGCTTAGAAACCTGTGGGTTTGTAGCGCTATGTTTAAAAATAGATATTATTATTATTACAAAGGCAAGGCCCAGACAAGCCGCTCACCAGCGTATAATGAATTCCACATTTCCATTAGGAGGGCACTATAGCTCACAAGGGATGACGCCATGAGAAATGATCGAGCTAAGGGGCAATGATGTGCTATATGTAAATTATATATTATTATCCATTGTACAAACACTGTAGTATATTAAACCATGTACGAGTCTGCTCCACACCTCAGAGGATCACTTCTAGGGGATGTACATGTGCCAGCCCAGTAAATTAAAATACTTTTAGATAGAGTGATTTGCCCAGGATCACATAGATTGGCAAGTTTGGGAAGCCTAGCTGTGAGTACCGGTTCCGCAGTTGCACAGTTTAGAAATGTGTGCGAGTCACAGTGCACGTTTTTCTCTTACATCTTTAGTTGTCTTGGGTAAAGGAAGGGAGTTTGGCAAGTTCACAGCATTCTGTATTCGTGCACACTATTTGTAGTTTTTTTGTTGTTTACCTTTCATAAAGCAATGGACTACATCCTGTACGAAATTAGATGGGAGCAGGGTTGGATTGGCCACTCGCCTTTCGGCCCATGGCCGGGCCGAAATCGTCCATGGGGAGTGGGGGCCGGTTTCTGGCCATGCCTAGGCCAGTTTGGACAACAACTTTTTTTAAAAATATATATATATTTTGAGAAAAAAATACCTGCAACAGCATAATTCATCAAAGCAAAGTAACACATGTTACCTTGCTTTGATGATTTATTTGAATGCATGATGTGTGCATCATAACTTATGATGCATGCATCATTCACATGCTGCTGCAGCATGCAAAGTTGAGAGTCCGGGGCTGGCGCCCGGCCGGCGGCTGTCACCGTGCCCCGCCACTGCAGGGGGCATGGTGCCCCCTTGAATTGCTGTGCGGTTGTATTAGTGAAAAACGTGATATCAGTGATAAACAACCAATTTTATAGTAGAATAAGTATTCTTTTCCGACTATGTTTTTTTTCGCAAGTTGCAGTAATAGCATGTTTTTTTCTGCTGTTGTCTCTGTTACGATCATCACAAGACATTCCATCTCAGTGTCCTCGGTCACTTGACAAAATCCTTGTGCCTAAAAAGCTTCTGTACAGTGTAGAAATGTTTGACCATAGCACATCAAGTGGCCATTGACTTCATTGTGCCTCAATGAATGCTTTGTTGTAATGTGTCTACCTTTCCCGTCTCACTGGCATGCTGTTCAGGATGTTTGTTTGCATGTATGAGGTAACAAGTGCTCAGAGTATGGGATGTCCTGTGAGTGCGCTGATTTCCTTTTTTTGCCAACCTCTGAAGCCTGAAAGTAGATGCATGCAGGCTTGACATGCAGCCAACTTTGCACCAGACCTGCAGATGAACTTAACTGGTCTACTATTAAATCTCAGTTACCTGTTTAATGGTATCCACTACAGAATAATTGATCATTTTACTATAGCCGATATGATAGCTCAGTGGGTTGAGTGTTCGCTGCTGTGATGTGTTTTTGATCTGCAGGTTCGAATCCCAGCAAGGCCATCTCAGCCTTTCATCCTTAGGTTGATAAATGAGTAACAACACAGGTTGGGTGATATTGTATGCATATGTGTTCTATAAAAAAGAGCTTAAGCGTAAGTGCTATACAATAACATATTGTCATTTGGCTTTGGACGTCTGCTTGCATTCACAATAATTTGACAATATGGATCTATACACACAGATATTAATGATACATATGGGCATCCATTCTTGTATAAAATGTGTATCACATTAGTGAAATCATAAGCACATTTTTCGCAGTGTACTTCGGAACAATGCTATTTTCATGCCACTTACTGTTTTGTCAAGGGGTGTAAGGTCGTGTTTCATCGCTTCCTGGGGTGTCACTTTGGGGTGGGGACAAATGACATCACTTGCGGTGATGTCATCAGAGGTTAAGGGTCATGAGGCGAGGGGTGGGCCACTTTGTTTTTGGGTGTCTGTCCTATTGTCCCAGTCCGACCCTGGATGGGAGTCTAAAAGCTCTTTAATTTCCATGTGTGAAGACCTCAGTTGCTCCTGGTGAGTATTTGAAACTACAATGCATCTTATTGATATGGGTGATGTAAATACAAGTTGCAATCTCATAGAAAAAGAAACATACAGTAGGTTCCATCAAATACCATGTATTAAGGGAAAAAACAAGAATCTCCACAGATTTCTGTGTACATTTGCTCCACTTGTGGTAACAGTGTGCAACAGCAGGCGAGCATGTCACAATGACATATTAATGGCCCTTGACACCAGAGCTAATGGCCCTGCTTTTTCTTAACCAATCAGACCTTTCCGCCTAAATGTAGGCACTTGGATTAACACTGTGGAAGAACATCTCATGGTGCGGGAGGGAGAATAGTTTAGAATGTATTGCACAGAAATTGGTGCCTGATATGATACAAAGCGCTTTGACCTTACTTAGCTCCTCCACCAGGAACCGGTGCAGCTGCCAGAGTCTGGACCGACATGATCACTTGGCCAGGAGTATTTATTTATTTATTATGCATTTTAGTTCATAGAACTTTCCGTATATTTATCTACAAAGAGGAGTATTACTATCCCAGCTGCTTCTCAGCCCCTGTGATCCAGTGTCTGTATTTTGCTGTCTGTGGGATTTTCTCAGGGCGGCTAAAAACCTTAAGCACCCCCATCCCCACATAGTAAACACAGCTGTACCTCGCATTCACACTTTCACATACATGATATTCACTTTTTTCTGCTGTGTTTTATAACTTGGGTATTTGTTGTATGACTTTGCAAGAACCTTTCTTCTTGGGTTGTGCTAACAAGTAGCAGTGAAGTCAATAGGTCTGTAAATGCAGAGGGTAAGACTTGCCTGTGAGCGGCCACCAGTGATAAAAGGTTTACTCCTCTGTGTCCCTCTGTATCCTACCCCTGTCCCCGCTGTATAACTGTTCTGCTGCTACCTCTGAAAAGCGCTCCGTTCTGCATCTGTACTGTTGTATACCTCTGTAAAGCGCCCCGTTCTGCATCTGTACTGTTGTATACCTCTGTAAAGCGCCCTGTTATGCATCTGTACTGTTGTACACCTCTGTAAAGCGCTCCGTTCTGCATCTCTACTGTTGTACACCTCTGTAAAGCGCTCCGTTCTGCATCTGTACTGTTGTACACCTCTGTAAAGCGCTCCGTTCTGCATCTGTACGGTTGTACACCTCTGTAAAGCGCGCCGTTCTGCATCTGTACGGTTGTACACCGCTGTAAAGCGCGCCGTTCTGCATCTGTACTGTTGTACACCTCTGTAAAGCGCGCCATTCTGCATCTGTACTGTTGTGTACCTCTGTAAAGCTCTCCGTTGCTTCTCAAAGCTTGGCCCGCGCGCAATAAATACCATGATAGAAATAATACCTTCTGCATTTGCACAATCTGACCCATTGGCTTTTTAAGTGCTTAGCATTATAGATTTACCCTTTTAAGGGAATTCCCAGTGCTTCCACATATTAGCGTTTGCCCGATCTCCAAGCTCTTTGTGTGTTCTGCAGCCTTATTTGTATTTACATTTTTCAGATCAGCGCCTATCATTCATGTTCCAGAATCCATGTCTCATTTGCATACCCATGAATCCCTGCTGTTTGACCTAGGCACAGTGGCTGTCTTCCTATAATCATGTTATATTTTCTTATTGCAAAGGGTTGAGAGAAGAGAGTTGGATGGATGGCCAGTCCAGCAGCTTTGTAAAACGTAATGCAAACAATAATACGAAGAGGGTGCAAATCGTTTTTCTGGAGGGTCAAATGCACTTTGCAAGCTTACTATATGAGGGTGGTAATACAAGACTGAAAACCTAAACCAACAACGTGCCAATCTCCATAAATATCACAAGAAAGCAAATTAATGCACATAAACCTCCAAGTTGATAAAAAAAAAGGTTTATCAAAATCTAGAATGTAAGCACTTGATTCATAATAGAAACCAGCCAGCAGGTGTTTCAACGGTTCCATGTGATAATGTCGCCTGGAAAAAGTCATCAGGTAGGCACTTTTTTTTCCCTGACCCCTAAAATAATTTCCCCAAATATTCTCGGAGGGGTACAATTTTTTTATGATAAACTAAAATCGTGGAACATTTGGAGAAATTTGTTTAATTTTACCAAAGGTGCATTTTCTCGGATATGTCGCCCCCATGGTGGCCATTTCCCAGGTGACTTTGTCACTGGACACCGTTTCTACCTGCTGTGGTCTTTTTTTTAAGGCTAAGAACCTTAAATCATTAGATATGCAACTGAATGATTATGATAACAACGATTGAAGGACACATTAATTTATTATCTCCTAATCGGCGCACTGAAACATTTAATATATTCCCAAGAATTCAAAAAAGGCCTTTTTTGAATTCTTGGGAATATATTAAATGTAAAAAGGGAGAATTCCAATTGAAAGCAGGAATTTCTCTAGTCCAGGGGTCTCATTACCCCAGCCGTGTTCGGCGTATAAAGCCGTGATTGGAAACTAAGTCAAAGCGTAAAGCATTTTTCTTCCTCTTAATCACAAGGTTAGGCGCAGTGAGAGGTCCTTGGTTGCGTTGCCCCCCTGTGTTTCTCTACTATAGTAGGGTGGTCAAGCAGGACTTTCACATTCGCAACCTATAGAAAAGTCAAATTGAGGTGTACTTTTTCATTTTATTCCTCTGTTTTAACTTACATTTTAGTTTTACATTTTATGAAAAAGGTAATATTTTCTGAGAACATTGGGCCTCATTACAAGGTTTGCGCTCTGGTAATAACGGTACTGGTAAGGCTATACCGGCATCCATTACCGGGCTGTTGTATTAGGACCCTAGATGCCGGTACTACCGGCATCGACAGGGACCCACTGTGGCCGTGCACCACAATACTAGCATGCGCGCGAGCACGCGGAGTGGACATTACGAGTAGCACGGACATGCAAATACCGGCATCCAGATGTCAGTAAGAAGGGCCACTATGATGCCGGCAATACCGGCAGCGAAGGGTCACCCGTTATCAGCAATCTGCTGTGTTCCCAACTGCCACAGGTGCACACAATCAGCACAGGTGGAGGCAATTGAGCACAAAAGGAGCACACCCACACACCACACCTCTTCCCCCACCAAAATGATCCCACTTGCTGTTGCGATTTTGGGTCTGGTGGACATGCCTGCACTGCTACTCAACGAGCAGCAAATACAACAGGCACTACAGAGGAGACGCAAGAGGAGAAGGAGGGTGAGACAGGCCCAGCAAGTCCCACCAGTGCAGGCAGTGGTTCCACAGAGGCAGCCACCAATCCCTCGCATCAGGGCAATTCCATTCAACCTAACCCCTGTGCAGATACACACCCTGTACCGCCTGGACCAGGACACCATCACCTCCATTGTGGACATGCAACACAAAGACATAGTCAGCCTGATTGAAATCCACCTGTCTGTGCTCCACTTCCTGGCCACAGGCGCCTACCACCACACAGTTGGGCAGCTGTATGGCATATCACAACCTTGTTTTTCAAGCATGCTGAACCAAGTGCTGGATGCCATCCTGAAGCACGCAAGGGACTACATGTCCCGCCCACGGACTGCCCAGGAGGTGAATGACACAAAAATTGATTTCCATGAACTGGCAGGCATGCCTAATTGCATCGGTGCCCTTGACTGCACCCATGTGGAATTGGTGGTCCCTCATGCCATGGAGGTGGTGTACCGCAATCGTAAGCTATACCACTCCATCAATGTGCAGATGGTATGTGACTCCAGCAAGATGATCACACATTGTTGTGCCTGATACCCCGGATCAACTCACAATGGTGCTGTGGAACTCCATGCTACCCCGCTACATGGAGCGACATGCTGCACGACGTGTCTGGCTGCTGGGTAAGTTGGCTGAAAGGCCCATGGTAGTGAAATGGAGGGGGGGGGGAGATGCATATACCACCTGGGTGAGTCTGGGGGGGATGCATATACCACCTGGGTGAGGCTTGGGGGGAGAGATGCATATACCACCTGGGTGAGTCTGGGGGGGAGAGCTGCATATACCACCTGGGTGAGTCGGCGGGGGGAGAGATGCATATACCACCTGTGTGAGTCTGGGGGGAGATGCATATACCACCTGGGTTTGTCTGGGGGGGAGAGATGCATATACCACCTGGGTGAGTCTGGGGGGAGAGATGCATATACCACCTGGGTGAGTCCAGGGGGTGGGGTGATGCATATACCACCTGAGTGAGTCTGGGGAGGTTAGAGATGCATATACCACCTGGGTGAGTCTGGGGGGAGAGATGTATATACCACCTGGGTGAGTCTGGAGGGGGGGAGATGCATATACCACCTAGGTGAGTCCGGGGTGGTGACTGTACACTGTCCATACTGCAAAACACTGTGCCCCTAAACATCCCAACCTGAACATGACACTGAATATGACATCCACCTTCCTCTGGCGGCACACCAATGCCAAATGTCAGACTGGCAAGCAGCCCACACCCCTCATCATGTCCACTGCACATCATCAGACCGTACCCTCAGCAACACAATTCAGCAACATGTAGTCAGTAGGCAAAATATACATGACTGCATCAAAGCACCACATAGGTCATGCATCCATGAGTGTGCATGGATAAATCCCACCCAGGGAATCCACTGATTGTCACTGGCCCTCCACAACAGTAGCGCTGCATGCCACCATGCCAAAGGAACAGATGAATGACAGCGCAATGACAAACTTGTGACAAGACTGCTAGTAGACCTACCTACCACGTAATCAACATCACCTATATGAGTGTGATTTGAGTGGAAGGCATCCACATTACATGAGTACCACCATGCAAGTGGACACCCTGCATCATCATAGGAACGCAAGCCCACACCTAAGTACCATATCACCCAACACATTGTGGCATATTCACATGTGTGCAGATGTCCCGGGACATGTGCATGGTGTCATCAAATAGCTGCAAGCATGAGAGTGCAAAGTACATGTGACATGGTGGACATCAGCCTAAAGCACCAAACATTGGCCAACATGAAATTTGTCACATCACCTGGCAAACATCCCTCACTGGTGCCTACATCATGGTCTCTCTCACACCATCTGGTTGAGTGGTGAGTCCGATGCGAAAAATCCTCAGTCCTGTATGTCACACATGCCCTCCACCATGTCCTGGCCAAGTTGACAACAGGCCAGTCCATTGCGCATATGTGTATCCAATGGCTGCCATCGGAGATATCCTGCGTACCAACATGAACAATAAACAGGCTAAGTAAAGATGTAATAGAAGAAATACCCTCACTCATACCTTATTGTGCTCCCATGCAGGTGATGCTGGCTATCCCCTGAAGCCGTGGCTCCTCACCCCTGTCAGGAATCCACAGATCAGGTGCGAAGAGAACTACAATCGGGCTCATACCCGTACCCGTGTTGTGATTGAGCAGACCTTTGGCCTATTGAAGGCATGGTTCCGCTGCCTCAGCAGGTCTGGTGGCACACTCCTCTACGGGCCTGAGAAGGTGGCAAAGATCATCATGGTCTGTGCCATGCTGCTCAACATGTACATCTGGCGGAACGTACCTCTGCCACCTGACATTGACGAGCAAGCACCAGGTGTGGATGAGGATGAGGAGAGAGAAGATGTAGCACATCGGCCAGGTCGCGATGCACCAGATGGAGGTGCTGTGCATCAATCAGTGATAGACGGTTATTACTGAGACACTGGGATTCAGAGAGTGCAATGAATGCTGTACTCTGGGCACTGGGATGGTGTGCACATGGACACAGGGTGTGGGGGTAGATGGGCACCGTGCACTGTCATGCATTGAATAAACACACGTCAAAGAAACCAAATGACCACTCATGATATCTTTTTGCACACAACATGTGTATTTAACTGTAAACATCAATTTCAAATGACCCTCCACCTCCCACACCCCCCTCCACCTCCCCAACACCCCCACACACCTCCTCCCCCCTCCACATTCCTCCCCCAACACCCCTACACTCCTTCCTCACCCCTCCCCCACCCAACACACCTACCACACACCGCCTCCCCTCTTCCCTCTCCCCCCCAAACACCCCACACATGATGTTCAATAAATGTTTTTGGGTGCAAATGGAGTCAGCACATGCTGGGTGCCCCTGCTACTGGCGGCCTCTCTTTGGATCTGGGGGCTGCATTTCTGAGCGCTGTGTGGTGCACCTGGACTTCCTCACAGGGCTGGTTTGGGTCGAGCTGGCTGGTGTGCCAGATGATGTGGATGTGCCTTGTTGGCACTCTGTTGATTCAGGACGCCGCTGCTCATAGTTATCTGCAAACCTGCCCAAGACCTGGGTTAATGCTGCTAACCCCTCATTGAGCGGCTGTGTGTTCCTGTTCATGGCCTCTATGATTGACGCTGTGTTCTCACGGTATTGGCGCCGGGCCAACTCACCCTCCTGGTCATACTGCCTAACAAGCTTGTTCATTTGCTCCTGGCGCCCCTCCATTCACGTCATGTGCCGCTCAACGTCACAAATGGCTGCGGAGGTGGATGGGACACTTGCAGGGGGGCCCAATGCAGGGCTGTCCACTGATGGGGACCAAACCCCTCGACTCCCCTGTCCTCCAGACTGGTGCTGCGGGGTGCCGCCTGAGGTTCCGTCTGTGGTGCCCTGTGTGGTGTGCTGGGGGGTGCCTGGGGGCTTGGTGTATTTGCAACATCCCCATACAGGTTGTCGTCCCTGTGTGAGTGCTCCTGAATGTGGCACTCTCCCTCAGCTTCACTATGGGGCGCTGAGGCAGTTGTCTCCCCGATGCAGCTGGTGGCGGCCGACTGTGTCCTGTCTGCCTCTGCTTCCACTACAGTGGACACATCTTGTGTTACAGTTTCCTCATGTGATGTCCCAACTTCAGTTTGGCTGTCCTGTGGCTTGGCCTGTGTTGATGGTGGTGCCTTGTGTGGCCGTTTGGGCATCGGAATGGCCTTTGATGTTGATGCCCTGGTACCATCATCCCTTGGCCTGGATTTTTTAACAGGTGTCCTGGCCTGTGAGGCTGCAACCTGTCCGTCACTGTCGACATCCGTGCCTGTGGGGGAACAAGTGAGACAGGACATCAGTGATGGTAGTACGTGCATCATGCATACATTGGTGTTTGTGCCGTTATTTCCATTTTATGCATTGCATTCTTGTAGTTGTGGTGGACAGGGTGCTTGCAATAGGGGGGGTTACATTGGCATACATCTGGTTCTCACATTTTTGCCGTGGTGTCTGCTGTGGTGCCTACCGTTGTGTTGTGGTTTCCGTGCTGTGTGACACATGTAGTTTTGCTGTGTTTTGGGTGTCTATTAGGTATGGAATTGGCATGCAGAATGCATGTTAATGTGGCAGTGGTTGGGCCACCATCTGAACAGGGATATGTCCATGTGTGTATGGTAGGTCATGCATTACCTTACTTCAATATCACATTAGTTGGCCTACATCATGCTTTGGTTATCTATGGTTTGTGGGGACACTCACCTTCATATGCAGATGATGGTACTCCCAACTCAACATCTCTGATTCCTTCGATTCCCTCCATGTTAATCGTCGCGCTGCATGTCTCTTCCCACCTGGGGAGTTTGGTGAGAGAGTGGTCGCTGCCGCCTGTTGCCAGTCCCTGACTGAGGTTGGCCGACAATATATTTTTGACACAGAGGCGTAGATTGTCCCACCGCTTCTTTACATCTTTGACTGTGCGGGCGGTGGTGCCGACTGCACTTACCTTCCTGGACACTTTCTCCCATATTTCCTTCTTGCAGATTTGGGCGGGACGACTCAGGTCTGCAGCAAACACTTCATCCGTGTGCTCAAACAATGTGTCCGCCAACATGTGAGCTCATCATCTGAGAATCGCTTCTTGCGCTGCCAGGGGGCGCCTTTCCTGGTAGCTTTTGCCATATTATACAGATTGTGTGTGCTCTGTAGTTAGTACAGGTCCTGTGTTTGGAGGATTGCAATGGAATGCGTTTTTAAAAATGGCCGCTGGTGCATTTCCTGTTCCGGCGCGATGAAGTTACTTCCGGATCCGGTATTGACGTACCTGGTAATACCATACATGGTGTTACCGGGTCCATTATATAGGGGTGGTCAGAGGTGAAGGCGGCATCAGCGCATTACATTATGCCGCTATCTGGGGTTTGAGGGTCGTTAGCGGCATGGCAGTATGGACATTACCGGCATGCCTCGTAATCGGCCGGTATTGGCGGCGTCAAGGCTACTCGGACACGGCATTACCAGCATGCCGGTAGCTGTTTTTTACAGCGAATCTCGTAATGAGGCCCATTATTTTAATGTGTTGGGGGTATGAGAATGCTGGAGAATACAGCAACATTGGAGAATACATCCAGCGCCCTAAATGTGCATGAAAATACAAGTTAGGAAAGTCACTGTAAATAAGATGCACTGCATGGAAGGCAGCAGCCACACAGAGATTCACTCGTATAGGTCCAACAAAGCCCAAGTTGCCATGTTTCAGCGAGCCATAGTGTATTCATCTAATAGCTGAACATAACCCAGTGCCCTTAGTTAGGGAAATCTAAAATAGTATTAATAATAATAATGAATGCCAATAAGCCGTTTACACTAACTGGGCACATAGTGCATGTAGGCCTTTAGCTGTTTGAGCCTAGCAAGGAAGAAAATCCTCATCCCCAACAGCAGGAAATATTAGCCAGACCCTTGCAAAGAAATGCACCCACATCACGTTGCAACTTCCCAAAGCAAAAGACAAAATTCTGCGCAGCAATTGGTTTAGACAAGGGGGGGCGAGCACCGTACCAGGCTTGAGATGCGGTATCGAGGTTGTGAAAGAGCAACAAAGAAATATATCAGTCTCTCGAGCTAAAGGACAAGGCACTGAACACTGATTGGTCCAAACTCATCAGTCTAGCTAGGTTCCCAGGACCATGTTCAAAGAAATATAACAATTTATTTTCCTGAATAATACATCAAAATGTATTATAATGAAGGTGACAAGCACGGGAGGACAGAAAAATAAGCAGTGTGAAATCTTGCCTGATGAGAGAGAATGAATGAGGTACAACACTACCCTCAGTAGGATAAATTGTACTAATAGAGCACAATTGACTAAGTGAGAAGCCATGTAAATTCTTATTACCCATGAAGTAAAATTGACTAGGGATCATTGATTTGTTTTACAGAAGCTCACCCATAACCCACAGAACATGCACATAATAGAAAAAAAGACACTTTCATGAAATCACAAGTTATATACATACACACACATATTGGCATATATACATATACACATAACCGTGTCATTGTAAGAGAATGCAGTTTGCAAGCAGCTAAGTCATAGCACGAAAGGTCAAAGGTAGGATAGATGAAATCATGAGAAAGGAAACCAGGCAAGTAATGTTTCAAATGACGAGTCGCAAAGTGCACTGGAGATAAACAGTTCACAATGAGGAGAATGGTAATATGATGCCAAACCTCTTAGGTCAGCTGGAAAGGATGTTAGGTTATAGTCTCAGTGCTACACTGTCACACCTCACATAGGGTTTGGTCAAAATGTACGTAATCATTCACTCCACACATACTCCTCTGAAGGCAACTAATTGCAAGTTGTGTTTAGCTGATACATTGTTAAAAGAGTGCCATCCAATCAGAAAACATGTGTAAGGAGATGAGCTCAATGCCAGTGAAACAATACTTTCACAATCTAATTAAGTCACAAGGTTAGAATAAACCAATCGAGTTAGGAAACACATTAAAGCACCTATAGTGCAAATGACAATGGTGAATCAGAAGCCTGGAAAATGTGATTGATTTGTAACCTTTGTTGTCTTTCTCTTTCTGAAATTTTCTATAAAACCACCCATTGTTCATTCTGTAGTTGAATGTCTGTTTAGATGTTTCTCTGCCTGCGCAGTTATAATTCGTTTTTGTTTTTCTCTCATGCATTCATTTTTTGGCTCTTTTGTATTGATTTTTGATACTTGGATCAGAACTTGCCATACAAATTTGGTGGCCAGTGTACGGGGATCCAGGTGTTTCTGGCGCACTCTGGGGACAAGCGTAGTCTGCCTGGAGGGAGCAGAAGACTGCGCATAACCATGATGAAGTAGCAGGTGCCGGGTTAGCTTGAATGCCTTCCTGGTCGCTCTAGGCCCCAGGCCTGCCCCCTCGAGTGCAGGCCTGGGGCAGGCCATTGTGGGGAGAGGAACCCCCGGAAGACTTCAGAAGACCACACTGAGCCTGTGCACTTGACACAATAACTACAATGGGGAAGTGAGTATACATTCGGAAGTGGAGTGAATGACAGTGTGAGCTATGTGATTTGGTTTGCTGTGTTTTCTTTTTTCTCGTTTTAGCATAAATTGAATAGGGCTCTTGTAGCGAGGAGTAGCGCCGATGTCAGTCACGTAAATTCAAAACTTGGTAAGTGAAGTGTACGCATCCCTCCGTAAAGGAGGGAGGGGCAGCACTGCTTCAGAAATAAGAGTGGGAGGTCCTGCACTAGCGAAGACTTACCCAGCGGTAGGGGTTAGAGGCAGAGAATAGTAAAACATTGTAGAACTATTATTATTTCTTGCATTGCATACCTTTTTACATACTGGTGAATGATTAGAGGCAAATATTGGTAAGACTTTGGGTGGGGAAAAGACTGGGTTGGAGACTTCATTTGGGGGGGGGGTTGGAAATGTCTGTTTATGCGCATGAGCTCACTGTGATTTTGTGTTCAGGTGTTGTTTTTTGTATAGAATTATACGCTTTGCGGTTTCTGAAGCAGGTTAGGGGTGCGCCATATAGGGGCGGCCCTGTGAAGTATTGGTGGAGGCATTGTTTTGATTTTGTTCATTGTGCAAAGAGAAAGATACTGAGAAGGTGTTGTTGTGTTTCATTGAGTAAGAGAAAAATTAGTACTCCATTAGAACACATGTGTAAAGAATTACCAACTTACAGGGAAAAGATTATCAAGTATAATCAGGAGTGGGTGGTTGGAACAGAGGAACAAATGATTACAGCTTCATCAACTGAGTGCACACATCACAAGAGTATCATAGAGCACATTTATGCCAATTTATTGTCCACATATAGGGGTAAGAAGCTGAAAAAAAGGCAAAGTATATTAGAACTTTGGAAGTTATATGAAGCATACAAGAGCAGTAATAATAGAAAAGGGAAATTTTGAGGACGTATGCACCCGCATCCCTGTCGGGTAGCACAAATATGAGATAGGCTTCAATGCCTGTGCAGTCCGTACCCTAGATGAGTGTAGAAAAAGGCACCCAGTTGGCACAGGCTTCAGCACCTGCATAGCCGACAGCCCCAACCGTAATGGGACACAATCCCTTAAAACCAGCTGCAGGATATACAAACCCTTGATATAAAACCCCAATGTATTCTGACACTAACCCATTAAAGGGAGCAAGTACACCAAGTGACAGACAAGACCTGGCAATAGTGAAATTAGAAAATAAAGTGTGCAAAGATTTAGAAGCAGCAATACTCAAGACAGTGATAGAATTACAAAGGAAAAGAGAGGGGCCTTGCCCCACTGTATATACAGAGATGTGGGCAGCGGGAGAAATATTATTGAAATTACACAAGACAGTAATTAAGGATGTAAAAGTAGAAACTGAAGAAACCAGGATGTAGACTATGAATTGGAGGTGATTGAGTGAAGTGAGAAGAATTGGGAAACTGAAGAATATCAGGGAGAGAGGACTCCTTCTGAAAGGTGATTATGTCCTAGCCATAGAACCATTGCAGTGCTTAGGAGGAATAAGGCTAGAAAACATTATAGTCCAAAATTAGGATGGCAGTTCCTATTGATACAGAAGGGAGTGGGCAGTTCACAATATATAGCATGGCCTCATATGGACCTGAATAATTTGATTGAAATGCCAACACCTCTTACAGTGGGGGTGGGTAAGTGGATCAATGCACTAGAAAAAACATACAGGAGGTGCTACCTTAGCAATTGGGGACATGAAAAGCCTACTAACAAGCATAATTGGAGATCAGACAAACGCAATTTGGAAACAAGTCGGGTACCCGGGAGTATGGTAAGAAAGTGATGCACGTGATGGGACTGGAGCCCACTTAAAGGGTTTAATAATTGCTGAGCCCATGTGTGGGTTGCATTGATAAGGGCATACCCTGACAGACCAGATGTAAGTGCTATAATGGCATGCACAATGAATCATGATGAAGATCCTGCATTGTATATTCCGTCCATTCAGGGAATGTGGCCAGAAGAGACAGGGGAAACATGTGAAAAGAATATACCATTTATTTACCATGTATTACGAAAGGTCTTCCCACTGAGGTGCAAGTAGAATTATATATAATTGTAGGCATGGAAGAAAAAGGGTGGGATGAAATACAGCAAGGCAGCTGAAGAAAAGGCACAGTGCACAGAAGCCCAACTAGTATAGAACAAACTAGCAAAAGTTAGTATGGAGTGAGCAGTACTAACTAATCCTACAGATGCACAACAGCAATCAGGACTATCCCAAGACTGAACAAATACAGCAGACAACAAGTGACGAGACAGGTGAGGGGTCCAAGGGGCAACTCATAGAAAGGATGAGGGGGAGGATTTGGGGGATTATGACCTCGATTTAGAGGAGCATGTTGGACATGCCGGAAGATGGGACACATGTTTAAGGATTGTCGAATCAGACCCCCATGCAATATTACCGAGGAACACCCTTTGCTCTGTATTATGTACAAGGGCGAGCACAGGGAATTTATTCCCCACAGCAAGCCACAGCCCCATCACCAATGCATGCCCCAGGATCTACACAGCCCCAAAATGTAGGCCAAGTACCAATGATCAAATGATCACCCCACCCACACAGGAAAAGATCATACAGTACCCAACCCGACATGCAATGCAGAATGTCACCCAACAGACTCCAGCACAAGCCAATACAGTACCATGTGAACAGAGTGCCCACCCATGAGGGACTGTAAAACATTACACATTGAACTAGTGTCTTAGGAAGCAATGCTTTCCTGCTTCCAGGAACCAATATCTACACACTATACGACAGCCCACAGCAAGCCCTGATGTGAACCCAGTTCTCTCAATCACTCCAGATGCAGACAAGGAGCCCAAAGTGTGGGTGAAAATAGCGAACAGAATGTTTACTTTCATGCTAGACACTGGAGCCACCTGATCTTGTATAAGGGAAGGATGGTTTCTGTTAACAAACAACAGCATGGACACTCAGCACTCAGGGATTTTCTGGGGAAACTGTAAGGGTTACTTTCACTGAAGACTTACCCCTCACTATAGGGACTAAAGAGATAGTCACATCCTTATTGTACACTACAGAAACGCCTGCCAACTTACTAGGGAGGGACCTCCTTCAGAAGTTAAATATGACCATTTCATTCACTGACAAAGGAATAGTGTGTTCAACACCAGGCATGCATTTCAACAGAATAGCCACAGTACAATACAGGTACTTTGCAGCACCAACAGAATACAAGCTTTATAATTACATGAGGATCTGTTGACATAAGCAGTGACAATTTTGATTGGCTGGTTAACAGGTTTACCAAACATAATATTACGCCTACCAGCAGAATTTGTATTCAGACCAGCCGTGCCACATGAGGAAGCCCCAGGAACCGTCTTTACATTACACATTGAGGCAGTGATCATGAGGAAAGACACATGGCCTCATTACGAGTCACCCGGTATGGAAACAACGGTGGTGGTAAAGCCACTGCCACTGTTGTTTCCATACCGGGTGATCTCGAGTCCTGCAGGCGGAGGTGTCATTCCTGCCAGCTCTGACCTGGCAGGTTTAACACCACCCACCTGCAGGCGGATGTGGAAACACCGGCACCATCACGAGATGGTGCCGGTGTTTCCATGCTCCTCATTCACATTGAGTCGTATACGACTCAATGGGAATGGGGATTTACCGAATTCCGCCTCTGGAATTCCCGGGTCACTGGGGTTGTAATGCCCCGGTAATTCCGGGAATCATGGAGGCGTAATGGTAAAACGAGTCCGGCGGTAACCGAGCCGGAAAAACCGGCAGGTTACCGTCAGACTCGTAATGAGGCCCACAGTCATCATATCAGGCATAGATAAGGAAGGGATAGCATGGAGAACAGTACTATGCATAGACCCCACACTGCCACTTAGAGATGTCACAGATGAACAGCTATTTTCAACCATGGATAGAGATGGAGAAATAGATTTCAAAACCAGCATACCCTGTCATATGGTAATAAGCATAGGGAAGCACCACATACAATACTGACAGATGCAGCAACACCCTCACATATACACGTGGACTTAGCCCAAGTATCTAGTCATCTATGGACCAGTAGCTCTCATGACGTAGGATGACTTACCAGTTTAGGAGCAGATAAAATCAAACTCAAACCAGGAGCTATACTCCTTAGAGTAAAGTAATATCCATTGTCCAACAAAGCAGATAAGGGAATATAAGACACAATCAAAACACTACTTCACCAAGGCATTATAGTGCCTTCAGACTCGCCATGCAATACGGGTATATATCACCTAAAGAAAGCAAAGGGATAATCATGTAGATTATTACAGGATCTCTGCCTTCTGAACAATATAGTGGAAGAAGAATATTCACTAATACCAAACCCTACATCAATATTGTGTAACATACCTGCAGACACAGTTTTCTTTTCTGTGATAGATCTTAAGAATGCATTCTTCACGATACCACTGCATCCAGACTCCCAATATTTGACAGCATTTTCATATCATGGAAAATAATTCCAGCAAGCTTGTTTGCCCCAAGGGTACTCTGAATCCCCCAGTGATTTTAACAGGGTCCTACAGATGGACTTAGGGAACATCAACATGACCAGTTCAGTTCTACACTATGTAGATGATTTGTTATTGTGCAGCACAACAAAAGAACAGTGTAGAAAGTACACTGTACAATTCCTGACAATACATGCAGAAACACTGTACAAGGTAGATAGAGACAAGTTACACTACTGCCAGAAAGAAGTGGTGTACTTGTGACAGATAATATCATCAATAGGAAGAAAGATAAGCTGAGACAGAGACACAGCAGTGAGGAACACACCACCGCCTAAAACAATCAGAGAAATGCAACAAATCCTAGGCCTATGGAATTATTGCCAAACATGGGAATGTAACTAATCTACACATGTAAGACCCCTATTGCAGCCACTCAAGAAAGCCCAAAAAATTAAAGAAACACTTGTACGGACAGAAGAGATGACGGAATGTTTTGAAGACTTAAACATAGCAATCAGCAGTGAACCATTAATAGCAACTCCAGATTACAACAAGCCTTTCTTTCTATTTCCACATTCAAATGGACAGGCCATGACAGCAGTCCTCACACAGCGATCATCACAGAAGAAAAGCCTGTAGCATTCTATAGTGGTCATTTGGATCCAGTAATGCAAAATCACTTCCTATGCAAGCAAGCTAGCTGCTGCAGCATTTGCTGTACAAAAATCCACCACCATAGTTATGGGATGTGCACTCACTTTGTACATTGAACATGCCATGTTTTCCATTTTAGAGAGAAAGTGGGTATGAGGTAATTTTAACAAATCCATCCATTACCATACTGAGGTGTCACACAGTGAACCCAGCAACATACATCGCCACACCAGTTGACCCTCAGGACAAAGTCCATGATTGTTCAGTATATGAAGGAGAGCAATACAGCAGAGTGTGTGAAGACCCTTTTGACATAGGAGACTTTTTTTTAATAGTATATTGCAATCTTTAGATTTCAGGCACCAAAGAAATACATTTGCAAACACCAATGAGTTAAGACTGTATTTGATGTATTTCAGTAGAACTCCATCATGTGTAGCAGGTGTTAGATGCTAAATAATGGGCCTCATTACAAGTTTGCCGGTCAAGGAACTATGGTACCAGTAAGCTTGCCGGTACGAATGTGTACGAATTAGGGTTCAGAAGCTGACAGGAACAGGGAAGTGAGCACGAGGCTGTCAGGCAATCAGCAAATCAATGGTTGGATGCCATCGCCAACCTTCTCATCCTACTCCATGGGCTACATTAGGGCAAGAGGCGCACAGAAGCATTGAGGCAAGCTGGCGCATCTTCGGCTGCTGTCTTGCGACTGCTTTTTGACATTCAGGTGTGTTTTACCACAGTTGTTTTTTTTTTTTACTCAGGTACAATATATTTTACCTTACAGTAGCTTTAGCTGATACCTGAAGCTCTCTTCAGCCAGCACAAAAAAACGAAAATTGACCTGGGAATGTGATAATGCACTTGATGAACAGATTGGTCAAGATCCTAATATGTTTATTGTCTTTTCCACTCTAAACTCTTGCCAATCATAAGTATTTAATGTTTGATTTTTTTTATTGTGGTATGGTTTGTTGAAAAATAAAAACCTTTCACAAATCAAACATTTAAAAATAGAAAAACATTTTGTATGTCGAGGTATATATAACAAACCTCGACATACAAAAAGAAATCAATAAAATAAAACAGGTAGATTAAAAGTGTACAATTATTATTGTGCCAAAAGTACATTATCCTAAAACATATTTAATCAAGTGGATAGCGGCAAGGGCTAAGGGAATGTGATTTCCTGACATGATTCTGTTCCAGAGCATGGGACAATGTGCAAAGAGGTGTTATTGTGACTCCACTGTGTGGTGGTGTCGACTGCATGTACATAACCTGTGCTCCCTAGTAATTTTGTGTCTTGCACCGAGTACTTCATTAGACAGGAGCCGATTAAATCGCAATCTCATGAAATATTGTCTCCATTGACGATGTTGGAATTTAATTAAATATTTCTCTATAGAATTTAAAGGATTTGATCCCTTAGTTGAGTAAGACAAGAGTGTATAATTACTCGAACAATCTTTACTGCAAACCAAGTCAGTCAACAACAACATTTCTTTGTACCAAATTAGGATTGGTGATGAGATCCTTTTCATGCAAATTTAGCAAAGTTAAAAGCTCTTTGTTGTAAGTTACCCAGCCATTCAAGACCGAGCATGAACGATTGAGTATTATTTCTTGGGGAATTGCAAATAAAGAATGGGTAGGTGGATCTAGAATTTTTCCAAATAAAGTTAGTCTTTTCCATTCAACTAGGGATTGCAGTGAGCTATGCGCCTATTCACATTTTATTACAGACAATGGGACACAGTTTGGTAGATTACAACAGCGCCATAACAATGTGCTTTTGATCCTAGACCAGTTAATACGGGTGTTGTTAAATTCAGACCCATGTAGTAAATATGGGATAATTTTTGCTTTCTAATATCTGATCATTGGTAGGATGGAGTTAAGCCCAAATCTAGTATACATTTATTTCAATTGCGCTAAATATGTCGCAATGGCCTGCATGCATTCGGGCACTTATTGTTTTTTCAAAATACGGAGCCCAGATATTTCCAATCACCCACAACTTCCAATCTGATGTTATCAATATGCCATTGGAACAGCATTTTGTTAGCTTTTATTGGATCAAAAATTAATACTTTAGTTTTGGAGGTGTTCATCTCTAAATCAAGCCCTTTCAGAGAAATCACAAGGAAATTTAAGGAGCGCTGCCAGCCTATTGGAGTCTTGTCCAAGAGGACTATATCATCTGCATAAAGAATGTACTGGACGGGATGTGATCCAAGGCGTGGGGGGGGTATCCTTTAGAGGTTATAAAAGTCATCCGTCTGCGATAAAGGTATTAAACAACACAGCCACAAGAACACATCCTTGACGCAATCCGAAGTAGGTGTTTATCGAGGCACACTTGGATTTGCATGTTTGTGTCTAAATGGGTAAGAATGTTTCTCAAATTAGAGGGACAGTGCCAACTCAGCAATTTATTCCCTATGGTCTCACATTTGACTCTATTGAATGCTATTAACAGGTCAAAAAAGATAAGAAATATTGGGTAGTGTTGAAGTTGATCCTCGGCTTGTAGCAAGTTTAATATGAGACCATTCAGAGGTGTGCCTATGTGCCTTCTAAAACCAGATTGGCGAACGTCCCAATTGCCACTTTGGAGGGCCTATCTATCCAGATCATTTAGTACTAGTGCTGTGAAGATCTTACTCTGGTGTCAAGTAAGGGTATGGGCCGATAGTTGGAAGGTTCTTGCCTGTCGCCCTTCTTGTAGATACTAAACAAGTTGTAAAGAATAGACACCCATAAAGTTGGATTGCCCTTTAAGGTGGCATTTGAGAGACGTCGGAACCAACAATGGTCTCTACAGGGAATGGCTTTTTTAATCTGGTTCATGATATCATTATAGTCAAAGTCTAGTTGCCATGAAGACCTTGTACTAGATTACCGTAAAGGCTCAAGAGGAGAGAGGTTGAGCATGTATTTTAGAAAAATGTGCCCTCCAAACTGACTGTGGAATGGAGTTTATTTGTATAGGAGCCTGTTCGGTACAGTCGCTGTTAATCTGAATCCAGAAATCCTGCGTCTTCCTCTGACCTAGGACGTTCAATTGATGTTCTGTATCTCTCTGAAGTAGAATATCTCTATGGGAACTAAGCCCATTTTCTATAGGCTTGTCTTCATTCTTTTTTTTAGAGATAAGGCTTTGGAATCAGATCTATCACTCAGGTATCGTAAAGATGGTTTTGTCAAAGAAATGAGAATCAATGGATGTATTTGTAAGCTGCTGCGAATCAGTAATTTTTATCAGGCAGTCCATCACTCTATTGAGAATATTGGTGTAGTGATTCAGATCTAAGAATGAATTAAAGCAATCGATCATGTACAGGTTTAATAAGTCATTCAGACACTTACTAAAGCTGAACTATCATCCTCAGCTTACAGATCAATCTATTTGCTCTTGCGTTAGCGTGTGTGTAGGTGACCAATACTTTCTCCATAGTTTTGGTTATGTTTAGATGTAAGGTTAAACGCAGAGCCAAATGATCACTAGCCGGCGTGACTATGATATTTAGACAAATGCAGTTTTCAAAAGTCTGTTTGGTTGAACAGATTTAATCCAAAGTAGATGTCGAACCACCCCTATGCTATGAGGGTCAGGAGTGGATATCATTTGGAATGCTGCCATTAACTCTAAATAGACCCTCATATTTGTAAGGTGCATAATCAAGTGGCCACACATAGTAGGATCAGTAGTTTCGATAAGTAGGGGATTGGATGGACAGTTTGAAGAATACGGACAGTGTGCGTTAAAATCACCTGCCAGGATTAGGGAGCCATTGGACTCCACAGACCATTTTTCTAGAACATTCAATACATTATTAAGGACATTAGATTGAGATGCTTTAGAAGGGTTCCAGAGCACATTGGTCAACAGACCCTCACCCTTTGAGGCATCTATCGCTGATTTCCAAGTAAGTTCGACCAACAGAAAATCGGCTGTGTCCATTAGCCATTAGATACATACAACATTATGGGTTGGCCTTCCAGACGTCTTTGGGGCAGCACTATGAAACAGGTTGAATTCATTTAAAAGTGGTTTATCAATTAACCACATTTCTTGTAAAAAGAAAATATAATTTTACAGATTTAATTTACATCTATTTTTGTTCAAAATGTGAGTGTGTTCTCTCGTACTACACAGAGTAAGGATCATTAGCAATGTATTCATTTTTTTTATGACTAGTAATCGCTAAAATATTAGCCGAGAGTGGTAGTTTTAGTATGGCCTCACATCTTCCACTAAGCAATGTGTAGCCGACATTCTCATAAATAACTGATTGGGCCTCATTACGACCTCGGCGGAGGACCATGGTGCAATTAGCACCATGGTCCTGGCGGAAACGTGAAAATACCGCCATGGGGGTTGGCGGATTTACCGCCCAATTCCGACCTTGGCGGGGCGGTAAGTCCCCAATCCCCATTTTACCCTTCCCCATTCCCATTCTTGCCCCATAGGGCATAATGGGAGTGGGGAAGGCGTTAATTACGCCACCGTAAATTACGGTGGCGTAATTAACACCAAGTTCCCTTACCGCCATGGTTTTTAACGCCTGCAAAAAGCAGGCGTTAAAATCCCCATGGCGGAAAGGGAACTCGTAATTGGCGGAAAGGGGTCGGGCCAGTTTACGCTGGCGTAAACCCCTTTCCGCCAGGGTCGTAATGAGGCCCATTGTATCTAATAAAATATTATTATTGGGTATTGGGCAACCGGAGGAGCAGACCTGGTGTGGGCCAGCAATCAGATGCCACAGAAAGGGACAGACTGGGTTTAACAGGTCAGCCTGGCACAGTTCCCACCTGCCAACCTCTTAGGGCATTCAGAAGTGAAGTGAGGCCGCCTCAGAGTCAGGGTGGACTGGGAACCAAAAGAGGCCCTGGAAATAATTTTCAAAGTGGCCCCAATATTTCACAATTTCAGCAATTTCAACCCTTTTCCTATGGGAACATTTGAAAATAAAATAGGTAACCAGACAAAAGAGGCCCAAGGTGCAGAGGCCTACCGGGAAATCTCCAGAGCTCCCTCCAGGTCAGCCGACCTCTGTTCAGAGCACCTTTCTATTCAGCCTGCCTAGGCTGATTTGCTTCCCTAAGTGAATCAGTGAAGTTCCATATGCTGTGCGTTCCATGCTTCCTGCATTTACTTAGCTCTTTTCTGCTTTGATGGATTTTTTTCTGACTCATGTTTTGCATCCTATCCACTCTTTGTCGCCGTACTTTGTTATAATGGAAATCCACAAACCTCTGTGAAAAGGACAGCTCTGCAAAGGCATCAATATGTACCTTTTGGGTACATTGATATGTACTTATAAAGGAAGTTAAGGGCACATGACATTTTGTAAAGGCAATTATAACAATGGCCTTGCTCCTGTGTTGTTTGATATCCCAGTCTGAGATATTTAGCATAGCTAGGGTGCTCTTCAATTGTGTGTCAAGGCAGAATGTGGCAAGGTTCTCTGCCTGGCTCTAAGAACTACTAGGATGTTCACCCAGGGGGATAGGTGCCTCCCTGAACCAGTAGATGAAGTTAGGAAAACAGAGGATATCCTAGTCAGTTGCCCATAGTCATCGGTGGAGGACCGGGGGCAGTCACAGAACCACCCTGAAAGCACTCCCTCATCGAATAAGAGAGCCTGAACTCTGGGCAGACCCAAAACCCCAGCATAGGAAAAGATACCTTTCCCTTTAAGGGACATCATTTCACAGAGCTGAAGACTCGCAGTGAATTTAGAAGTTCTGTGGATACAGTTTTGTAAGTCAGCGGTTCCAAAAACTCATAGAATGCAATGAAAGAACCAACACCTGTCTGTCTGTCTGTCTATCTATCTATCTGTCTGTCTATCTATCTATCTATCTATCTATCTATCTATCTATCTATCTATCTATCTATAGCAGCACATCTGTTAGTTTGTTCCTTATACAATTCCATACCATTCCACAAATCTGCACCAAATTTGCATAGTTACCTGTTAGGACCCTCCGAACATTACTGGCTACATGACATTTGGAGGTCCCACTCCTTTACCCGATTTCAGCCCCTTCACACATGAGACGGTTGCCTGAAATCGGCAAAACATCAATATGGTCGTAGAAGGACCAGACAAAGCTCATTTTAAGCATCCTGGCGCGAGGAACAAAGCTCAAAGGTCAATGTGGGACCTTGAAAACCAGGTTTCAAGGCCCAAGGATGCACCGTTTCTGAGATATTTGCACTGCAAAGCACTGCAACATTCCAGGGCGAGGCAACAGGTGAGGAGAGCGCACAGAATGTCCACATTTTCTGCAGCACGCAACTCTCACCTCGCCTCCAGATCTTCTCTAGGGGTATGTCAGCCAGCCGCATGTGCCCTTTCTCAATGCATTTTACTTCAGAGTGCAAAGCACATCAAGCGATCAGCGACTCGGAACAGCAACCTACAGGATCCTTGATTTTCAATAATTAATGAGAGTGTTATCATGGCTGTCTACAGAACATGTGCTAGTTGCAAAATAAATGTCACTGATGAAATACTCTCATACAAGCATACAAGGATACAATGTTTCAATTTCACTACATGCACCAATACTTTAGAAAGCTTACCTAGAGTGTTCCCAGCATTTCATTCACACACTGAAAGCACAGGAACTATCAGCTCAGTACAGGCAGCACCAGGGAGAGTCAGTGGGCAAACCCAACTTCAAAGATGTTTGACATGCAAGGTGTAGAATTGGCGAAGCTCCTTAAACCAGATGTAGCATGGGTGCATTCAGGGAAAACAACCTATCCAAGACCTTAACCAATTACAAGATACAGGTGCAAACCATAATTAAGTGTTCCACTAGTGGGCGTGAGAAATGAACAGTGTGGGCTGTTGGAGAGCACTGTCACTGACAGTGTGAGAGTGTTGAGTGTGACACGAGGAGTGTTAATGAAGTGTTGGAGAAGAGAGAAGGAGAAGATAGTGGATGATGTGGTAGTGGCATCAGGGGAGGACATTTTCATACCAGAGGAGGAACAACTAACAACAGTGGAGGAGGTGGGAGAAAAACAGGTAAGGTGGCAGGAGTTGCAGATGAGGAGGCCATCGTATTAGAGGAGGAGATGGTACCAGGAAGAGGTGTTAAAATAGCAAAGCAGGTGGCAACTGCAGAGGAGGTGAAAACCACGCAGGAAGAGTAGGAGGTGATAGTAACTGAAGAGGAGGCAGTAATAACAACAGAGGAGAAGGTGATAGGATCAGAGGATAAGGTGGTGGCAGCAGCACTGGAGGTTGTAGTCACAGTGACCCAGGTAGTAGTAAGAGAGAAGGAGGTGAAGATAGTGGAAAGTCCAACAGCTGAGTAAAAGGAGTATGGCAATCCACTATCGAGAAAGGATAAGGAGATATGGGAAGGCCGAGATAACCTGCCAATGCAGACTGAGGTAATGGGAGGAGGAACAAGACCCAGGCAAGGAGGCTCTAAGAGGAGTGGTCATGATACTGGTGAAGAGGTATTGAGACTGAAGAGAGGAGAGAAACCAGAATCAAGGAAAGGCAAGGTTCCAAAGGTCAGTGTCTGATTGCCAGGACTGTTCTCACCAACTGATTAAGAGACTCCTCTATTGTGGAAGGAGATCAGAAGTAAGGGTTTGAAACCCATAGGACAACCCTAAGGCTACTAGGAGGTGGAACATTATTGCACCCAGTGTGAGGGCCTTGGCTTTGCATTTCTTCTTTCACCTCATTTTTGTTGACTTGCATATCAACAAACATTTTGAACTGTCCTTCTGGAGTTCCGTCTTTTTTGCATTACGTGTTGACCTGGGGATGAAAAAAAGACTCAAAGGGTGAAATTCCATATTGTGGAGCAGTCAGCATTACACTGTCTGAAAAAGTAGAAAACGTGGTAACATTCCTGTCCTTCCATTTTCTAGAGGGAAACTGACAGGACAGGAGACTTGGTGGGAGAGTAGACTAAGGACACTACACTCAGTTTGAAACATATACATTAAATCCCACCCTCACTTGAGAATGTTCTCAGAGCTGCCAGCTATTCCGCCTATAGAACAGGGCATCTGTAGGCTGCAGGCCTTCTCATGAGCCCTGGGGGTGGCCCTTCAGCACAAAGGTTTTGGAGCCTCAATACTTGTCTCTGTTATTAGGAAAGCATATGTTCAAAGTGAGTGAGAACATTTATGTAATGCCCAACTAACTAACGTAGTTACAAGAGCGACTTGTTCAACAGACGTGCAGTATTGGCTGGTGAATTTGTTTAGTGGATCGGCATAAATATTTTCCTTGAGTTGGCATTAATGAACCCAACCCATTTATGTGAGTACTGCCCCATAGAAAATGTTTTAAATAATGAGTTGAAATGGAGAATTTATGACAAATGGGATAGAAAAGCCATACAATTTACAATTGGTTCAGTAGGAGAAAACATGAAAAACTCCAATAAATGCCAGGCCACCAACAGTATGCAGGAGCATTTTGCAAAGCCAGTTTGTGTTGTCTGTGTGCAAAGAAAAATCATGAAACACGTATCAACAATGTATGCCAGCATTTCCCTATGAAACACATTTAAAAGCAAACACAGCTGCCAGTGCCTCCAAAAGATACCTTTATTTCCACTGTAAAATCATGTGCATGCAGTCTGTGCCCAATATAACCTAGCATGCCACTGAATGAACATGTTGTCCTACTGTCTGTGCCCAATAAATGCCAGCCGACCACTGTAAGGATACACGTTAATGCTGGAAGTGCCCAGAATATGCATGCCATTGTTGAAAGACTAAAGAATTCTCATAGTAGCTCTTCCCAATATATACCAACATGCTACCTTTAGAATAAACGTTCATGCTAGCTGTGACCAATACATGCCAGTATTGGCAATGTAAAACATTTAATGCTGGCAGTGCCCAATATATGCCAGCATGCCACAATAAGTACACGCTTTAATTCTGTCTGTGATTGATTGATCACACTTACACAGTGCACTTACACCACTAGGTGTCTATGGGCACCGATCATCAAACTGCCCAGGACAATAGTTGGATCTTCAAAGATGGTGAAAGGAAGATAAAAAGAAAACTATGCCAATGTTTTGTGGCTTGAATTGAAAACCGCTGACCTCCAATTGAAGAAAGCTGGGGAAACAAAGAAAAGAAACTAGCTAGCACTCCCAAGTTTTATCAAAGGTAGACATTTTGAGCATTTGTTGGCAAGGTAGCAAAGGGCCCTACATTTCTTGCATTTAAATGGCAGATATGTGGGTTTTAATTAGATTCTTCTAGGCACAATGAGCCAATGTAAATATTTTGTGGCATGCGAAACTTGGTTTGGTTTAGAAATGCTACAATCTAAGCAAACGCTAGAAACGTTACCTCGTTGCAATAAAATAATGAGCTCTGGTGGTGGCCAGCATTAAGTAAATGAGCAGTCTATAAATAGTGCAACAATGATGAGAGCTATTTGCCTAGTCTAACATGTCTGCCTCTGTCCATCTGTTATTATTTCAAACATGACACAGCTGCCAGAGCCTAACCTCCATCCAGAGGTGATGGAAATTCATGCCTGGAGCTGTGTCAGGTTTTGTGGCAGAGAATAGTGCTATACCAAATGCAAGGCGTCAGAGAGAATAGGAACTCATCGCAAGGGAAACCTCTACTCCTGCCTGAAAACCTGACAGCTCTAAAATGATACAGCCACACTGGTGTGAGCCTGCCCCTAGATTATCTAGGAACCAGCTTCCCCTCTCTTGTCTAAAACATTAAAATAGACTACATCAATAGCTTCCCCCTCACATTTATATTACTAAAACAACAAACATTTACCCTTTCAATATTGTGCCTCTTTATACTCTGAAATAGAGACACACAAATAATGCCCTGCTGCTTTTATTCAGTATGTAGGTACTTCACAATATGGAATATGTGAATGCCAGCCAGACAAGTGCCGGATGGGGGGGGGGTCTTGTGAGACCTATGGCAGAAGAGGAGATTAGCAGGGGAGGGGGAGAAAGAAGGAAGTAGAGAAGAAGACATTCTTGGGGAGCTTCCGGAGCTTAAGAAGATCCGGCTCAAGTCTGAGAGGCTCTGGGAGGCCATTTCAGAGGGAGGCACCTGCAGAGGAAAGTGATCTCCCCCCACCCCGCAGTCTCTGCTTGGAAAAGCATCTGATCTGCAGAGAGTTAGAGCTAGAAGACCGAAAAGGGGTCTAGCAGGAAGGTGTTTAGGGATAGAGAGTTAGATGTCGCAGAGTCCCAGGCCCCAGCAACTCTTGTAAATGATGCAGAGGGTCTTGAACTTGGTCCTTGCAGCAACCGGGAGCCAGTGGAGAGGTTTAAGGGCTGGAGAGACAAGGTCCCTGGACTTTAGTCTTGCAGTCCTATTCTGGATTGGTTGAAGCGGGCGAAGTGAGCAGTTAGGCAGATTGAGGAAGAGGTTGTTGCAGTAGTAAGGCCTGGAGGGACCCAGCTCTGGAGGCATTGAGTTTCTGGGGGAAGGTGAGGAAAGGGAGAATGCCTCTGAGAAGGTGTGTAGTTGAAAGTGGGCCTTGGCCAGCTCCGTGATGTGAGAAGTAGAGAGAGAAGTTGAAGATGACACCAAGTTTTTTTGCTTCACAGGAGGGCCATGGAGGATGGCCAGAATGTGGGAGGGAAAGAGAGGGTAGGGGTCTCAATGAGTAGAATCTCTGTCTTACTGGCATTAAGGCAGAGATCCTTCACAGTGAACCATGCCTGAATAGCGGATAATCAGTTAGGAATGAAAGAGGAGGAGGCAAGCTTGAAGGAGAACTGCGTGTCATCTGCATAACACTGGGCTAGAGGGGCCAGGTAGATATTGAAAAGCCAGGGCGAGAGCCTAGAGCCCTGAGTGATGCCACAGGTATAGAGTGAGATGGAGGAGAGAAAAGGACCCAGTTGCACATGAGAAGGTCGGTTCGAACGGAAGGAAGTCAAACAGTTCAGAGCCAGGCCGGTGATGCCAAGGGTGTCAGAGAGCCACTTTATCAGGGTAGCATGATTGTCTGTATCAAAGGCAGAGGAAGGTTTGAGAAGGATGAGAACACAAGCAGAGCTGCAATCGAGATTGGAGAGCAAGCCTTCCCGGGTGTTCAGGAAGCAGTTTCCATGCCTCTGGCAGCTCTGAAGCCAGACTGGTGGACGTGGAGACAACCAACAGATTCAGTGTGGCCAGGAAGGGTCAGCAGAAGGCTTTCTTGGGGGAGGGTGCACTAGGGAGTACTTGAGGAGAGAAGGGAAAGATTCAGTTGCAAAGGAGTGATTGCAGAAATCGGTCAAGGCTAGAGCAAGGGAGACAATGTTGTCCTTGGTAGTTCAGGAGGAGCAAGGGAGCCCGTGTTTGGATGAGACTTTCATTGAGCGGACTTGTCTGGAATCCTCATCAGATGTTATGGGAGAAAGAGAGAGGAGTGGGCAGGGAGGGGAGAGGGAGGCCAAGGGAGATCAGAGAGAAGGTGAGAGAGACAGGTGTGGAGTAGAGGAGAGTGAGGAGAGGATGTCCTGAGTTTTGGAAATGTAGTGAGAGGCAATAGAAGTACAGAGGGCCAGGAAGGGCACGGAGGAAGTGGAGACTGCAGCAGAGATGGCAAGTTCCTTGCAGATTTTGAAGATTCCCGCTGTGTTGTTAGTAGCCGCAAAGATGCGGGCTTGGATATAGGCCCTCTTCACTAAGCGGATAGAGAGTCTGTATTCCTTTGGCGCAGGCGGCAGACCAGTTTGTCAGAGGATGTGTTTGACGCCTGCCACTTCCACTCAGCTGCTCTGCACTTGGGTTTCAGAATGGCCAGGTCAGAGTCATACCAAGAGTTGCACTTAGAGGCAAGTTTCATGCAGATCCTCATGGCAGGGGCAAGGATGTCCAGATTGTTGGAAATGGAGAGATGAAGGTTATTGAAGGTTGTGTCAGGGTGAGAGTCAGTGGCAAGAGTAGGCAGGGGAGTGAAGGTGACGGCAAAAGCGGCAACTAACACTCACTTCATTCGTCAAATAAAGGAGAAGGAGGCTGGCAGTGCGGGTGGAGGCTTAGCCATGAGCCCGAGGTGGTCCAGGTGGGAAGACAGGAGAGCACGATCATACCAGGAGAGAGGAGTAATGAGAGGGTTGGATATTGAGAGGTCTGACCAGATGAGAGCATTGTCATTGTCATTGTTTGCATTTTAAACCAAAGTAACACTTTCAAAGCTGGTCACATATGCATACATTTGGAAACAAAGTAATTGTGAAACATGTTAAACACAGTGGCTGTTGTGTAAATAGTGAATATATGTTAATATAAACAGGGCTCTGCACATGAAGGCCTGAAATCTGCCTGTAAGCCGTTAAACAGACTGTGCCCATTGTATATGCCAGCGATGCCAAGGTACAAAGACATACACACACGCAAGGCTGGTGAGGCAGAGCACTGGAGTGCTCACAAACAAGATACCTGATATTCTGCAACTCTGGCTGGCCAATGAGAACTCAGCTCATCTGCTTGCTCCATCTGAGGGAGTGCTCAGATTTACTGAGTCTGACTGCTTGGCTCCTCCATAATGGAAGGCAGGGCAACACCCTGTCATCCCTCACGGTAAGATGCGAAATATGGCGTTCTCTTGAGCCAAAAGGGATGAACAGTGACAGAAATTGGAATGTTTCTCTCTCCATTTGACCTAAATCTACATGTTCCTATCACAAAAAGACAGGGCGGATACCTGCTATGCACTCTGTGTTTACGAAAACGCCATTACCATGAACATCCATTTTATCACTGCACTGACACGGTAACTATCTCACATCAGAGGCTTGTATGAAAACAGACATTGAGTAATCCCTATGTTCTGACGCCCAATGAAATGTGGTTCAGAAGGAGAAATGTTTACTCAAATGAACTTTCATTTTGTGCAATGAGGGGCATTTGCCATTGACTTAACCTGGGTATAGGGTTAAAATGGCAAAGCACTCAATATTTCCACTAGGTGATGTAATCATCTATTTATTTATAGTTTATTTGAATAGCGCCTATACCCAGAGAAGGGTTTCAAAACGCTCAAGGAGGGGGAGAGGGGAACAGTGGGAAAAAAACAGTCATTCAGAGCCCTTGACTTTCTGAATGATACAGGCCTACACCGATCAGGTTAAGTGCGTATTACGTGCAAATAGTACATATAACAGTGAATATAACGCTTTCATGTCCCACGACAGTCCCTAGTATTTCCAAGTGCCTTAAACAAATAGGGTAACGTGGGTGGGGGGGGCGGAGGGGAAGGGTAGAACATACAGGGTAAGATGAGGTATACATAGAACAGTGAAGATAACTCTTTCATGTCTGAAATAGTGAAAATATTGAGTGCTTTGCCATTGTAACCCATTCCAGAACATCCTGTTGTTTTGAGGCATGTTTTTGAAACCGTTCCATATCCAGTTCTAACCAGACTCAAATTGCTACAAGTTTTTTACTTGTCAATGTAATGTGTTGGTGTTGTTGCTTTTGCCGTGGCCTTTTCCCCACGACCCAAGGATACTGAAGACAGGTTACCGCTGCCAAACACAATTTCACAGCACCCTGGTGCACAGCAACATGTGCGGTGCTGCTCCTGATTCAATGCCCTATGCCTCCATTTAAAAACAGGGCACCTGGAGCCTCACAACAGCGAATCCTGTGAGATGGGATCCGTGTTACCGACACCAACTAGGAAGAAAATCATGATAACAGGACACTTAGGGGCTCATCACGAGTTGGGCGGTAGCCCTTAAATGCGGCGGTAATGGTATTACCGCTGCATTTAATGGATGGCCCTATCACCAGTTGGGCGCTAAATGGGCTGTTTTACCTCCAGCTTTTGTATGCAGGTGAAAATCCCATTTAGCGCCCTGTTTTCATTGTTATTACCGCCGGCTGTATTAGTGCGCAGTGTTAGCGCTGAAAAAGCCACGTTGGAGCCAATGGACCCATTGGGGAATGGGGATTTACCGTTAATGCCTAACACGTGATCCGGCAGTAATACCGCCAGACTGGTGAGTGCTAACGCTATTACAGTCGGGCAGTATTACAGCTGGCATACACCCCAACCCGTGATAGAGTGTTGCTGGAGCTCCTGACCAATGAGACCCACAGCTGTCGAGGAAAGCAAGGACGCAGTAAAAGCCTCTGCAAGAAAGACTATGAAATACAAGTGTAATTGAAAAGTAGAACATCAAAATTTAAAGGTCCATGCTCAAAGGCAGAGCAGGAGACAATCACAGAAGAATCACCAATGTGCGTGATTCAGATCACAGAGGTGTCCTACCTCATTTGAGGACACTGCTATTGAGATGAACACCTCTTCTCTGGTCATGCATTGCAGTGCCTTTCAACCCTCGACTCAAGGGTCTGTGCACTGTGCCAGCCTTCGGCCCGAAGGGGAATTTGCTCAGGTAACATAGCTTATTCTAAGGGGTAATACAGCATAAATATTGGACTTGAAGTTTACACTGGTTAAAGGTCCATTACAAAAAGCCATTGCTCCGTTGATGCTTGCAACCCAAGATAAGCAAAGATCTTTCCAGACACCGAACCGCTCGCCATGCTGAAGTGGCTGAAGACACTCCTTCACTGCAGCCAAGAAGAAGCCCAGATTAGCTAGCAGGACATACAGAATGGTTGGGACCTGAAAACCCAGAACTGCAGAAGAGTGAAGATTTCATTCTACAACTGATCACACCAGATCCTTAGAGAAAGACATTTACATGGACCTTCCATTGAAAATCACTGCTTACTTCCAAAGGAAAGGTGAGGATCCTTGAGGATCCTTGCTTTCAGGGTGTTGTGAGGAGGATGTGGGAGTCTGATTACATTTGCATTTTCATTCATTTACTCACATCGGGTCATATCATGAGGCATCTCTGGTAATATTGTCCAACTAAATAGTGGTTACGACATGTGGAAACAGTAGCAGAGGCAACTTTTTGTTCCAGGGGGGGCGGCTAGTAGAGCACCAGCGAGTGGCTGGGAGACACACTGCACACCAGGAGGGATCCAGAGGAGTGGCTGCCCCCCCAACCCCTGCCCCCACCTGCTCCGTCACTGTGTGATAATAGTAATTTACTGATGTATATCATATATAGTACTACATGGATCGTACCACCAGCTTTACATAATTATTCTGAAGGGGATTGCCTCTGCTCAAAAGCTATCGTCTTTCTGGGTATCAGAACGGAAGCCCACCACAGGGCAGATCGATAAAACAGAGAGTACTTCCAAATATCTCACGTTTTACCCAGTGGCGTAACACAAGATCTCAGGGCCCCCCTGCGAGGCATGCTGAGGGCCCCCCCCAACTCGGCAACAAATCACGGGTCGCGCAAACACTCTTGGCCAGCCTAGATTACCACGCTTGCGCAATACGCACGAACATGCTGCTGAAGGGGTATGTCTCACACTGCACTAGGAGAAAGATATAAATATGTGTTTTACTGCACACTTTCTGAGAAAAATTGGCTAAAAAGCCACAGTGTTTGCTATTGTTTTGTAGGGTAACACCAATCCAATACATGCAAGTCACCAACAATGCACAGGGACATTAATGCTTTGCTATTAAAAATGCATGCCACAATGAAAACATGTCCTGGCTGCACAATGTAGACCACTGTAGACATGTAATAACATTACAGTAAAGCATGCCAGGCCACATTTAGACATTCCTAGACTGTATACATCAAAATGCCAGTCGAAGCAATAACACTCATAAAGAAGAGAGCACATTTTCAAGCCTGCGTCTCTGCGGCCTCTAACAACAAGACCAAACTCTTTGAAATCTGCAAGTAACTGGCCAATCCTGTTGCGGTCTCTACCTCTCCTGTTCCCTCAACAGGCCCTCTGAATGGCTTTAGCCTCTCGCTTCTCTGCTAAAACTCAGGACATCCTGTCCACTATCTCCTCTTCCTCTCCCTCCTCCTCTCTCGGCCCCCCTTTGGCCATCTCTCCCTCTCCTCCTTCTTTCTCCTCATTCTCTCTAACACCTGACAAGCTTTCTAGAAAAGTCCCATCTATGGAAGTGTTGTTGAAACAGGTGCTCGCCCGCTCCTCCAGAACCATCAAGGACCATATTGACACCCTTACTCCTGCCTTGGCCGATTTCTGTAATCATTCTTTTCCCACTGGAACTTTCCCCTCTCCCAAACTCTTGGGAAAGCTGTCCATCTGTGACAGTGTGACAATGTGGAGACTATCTGTTCACTGTCTGTTACGTGCCTGAATGTTACAGTCCGCAAGATCTTGATCCCAAAGACAGGAAGTAAACATAGGAAAATGTTGATGTATGGCCTTTCCTCTAATGGTGACTCTCTGCTTGGTTACCTAGGAGACAAGCGTCTTGGAAGGAGAGGAAAAAAACGACGGTTACAGCTGGGCGTACTGAAGCGAGACGCAGTGAAGTGTAAAAAGGGAAATCCGTAGTTGAAATAGTTGTGTGTTGGTGCCGTTGCGCCTTATTAAGAGTTTCCCGTTGAGTGTTTTACAAGCGAACAATATCGCTCATCAAAAGCCAGCGCTGAGGAGCGGGTGCTGTGGCCGCCAGCTGCAGCGTAGCAGGAGGTTTGAAATTGACGAAGGGGTCGTTGTCCCAAGAGAGCACTGAGGAGCTGAATGCGCCGCGACGCAAGAGAGGAGCTGTAACGGGGAAAGTGACAGCGAACCTGCCCAATTTAATGGAAGAAAAGGTTGACGATGGGTCACTAGCCGTGCCGCAATTAATTCACGAGAGAAGGAATTCCGGTCGTAATCGGAACGAAAAGCTTGCCGACGAGAAGGAAGACGGGAAGTTACGAGCTGTAGCATCTCACAGTGAGTTCGGGAGCAGCATTGAAACCTCTGTCTACAACAGTGAAGGTGACACCTGCTAATCGATTAGAAGCAACGTGCGGCAGAGTGAGTCGGGGATACTGTTATAGTGAGGGATAACTGTTACCCTAACAATGACCCTATGAGAGGGCGGTTGCAAATTAAAGAAGGACTTTAAGCAGTCAAGCTTTCTAGAATTACCCGAACGAACTAAAGAGAATGAAAGAAAGAGGTTGTTTACTTACGAACTAACCAAATAACCAAGGGGGTGCTCTGAGAGGTTGAGAGTTCACTCCTTCCGTTGAGGGGAGACAAGACCTTTGAGAGACCCTATAAGGAAACAAGAAAGAAGAAGGGAGAAAGAGACATTACCATTCCAAGAATTGAGAACTCAGTGTCAAGAGTGAGAAAGCCAAAAGTAGAAAGTAACTTCTCGCATATTAGAAAGTTTGTCAAAGAACAGAAAAGACATACAAAACCATCAGAGACCAATACTTACCAGCATGAAAGAAGAGGTTGCCGGGACCTAAAGAAAACGTATCCTTTGCGTTAAGCCTGAAAGGAAAGAAAGAGAGTTATTAATAAAAGAAGTGGATTCTCCTTGAAATCCATACATCTACTTATTGGCTCAGAGTATTTATTCACAAACTAAGCAAACAGTGACATTTGGTGTCAGAAGTGGGATCGTGAGAGCGCCATGGAGGACCTTATTAAAACCCTAACTGAGGGCCAACAACTATTACAACAGGCCCTACAAATGCAAACCCAACAAGCTCAAGCTGACAGACTCGCATTCCAACAAGCGTTACAAATGCAGCAGGCCCAACTTTTGGAAGTCACTAATGCCAGAAACAACACTCAAGTTCCCACCTCAGTGTTACAAAAATACTCGACTGGTGAAGACCCGGCTCATTTTTTTGTAAACTTCGAAAGAGTAGCTCATAATGCACAGTGGCCCGCCGAGGGATGGTGCCATTACATCGCACCATTAATGACCGGCGAAATGCAGTGTGCATACCAAGCGGCGAACCCCGCAGGTGATACCAGTTATGGGGACATGAAGAAAGTGGTGTTGGAACGAATGGGTCATGATGAGGAGACATATCGAATAAAATTCCGAGATGTTAAATTACTTGGAGAAGAAACGCCGAGGCAAATGTTTTACAGAGTAAAAGAATTAGCCGAAAAGTGGTTACAACCTAATATGTCTTCCCCGACAGAAATAACTGAAAAAGTGATTTTGGAACAGTTCATTGAAGCACTTCCTGGTCCAGTACAAAGGTGGGTTAGACAACACCATCGTCTAACACTATCTGAAGCTGTGGAGGTAGCCTCTGCTTATCAGAAGGCTGGACAGGGTAAAGCTTGGTCCTACACAACAAATACTAGACGTCATACGTTTGTGAATAAAGTTATGACACAACCAAAGTGGCCACATTCGATGCTGAGGAAACCCGAAGGGGAGATCATACGCTCCAGACCCAACAGTGAAGGTCCTAGCAACTATCGTCAGTCACCAACAGCTGTTCGAGGACCCCAGTGTTTCGATTGTGGGGAGTGGGGCCACCTTGCCAGGTTCTGCCCGAAGAAACCAAAGACGGAACCAATGGACGTAGGTGTTCTTGAGTCCATTAAGGAGGCTGACACCTATGAACAAACACCGGGAAGGCAGTCACAATATCTGTATACTTGTGATGCAGAGGTGGAAGGGAAACACACCACGGCCTTGGTCGATTCAGGAAGTCTACAGACAGCCATAACAACCGATCTGGTAGGTGAAAATTATTGTTCATCTGGGGAAATACCTATTCGATGTGTCCACGGGGACATAAAGGCCTATCCTTCAAAGAAGGTTCAGATAAAGATGGCCGGGGAAACTGTGAATGTGAGAGCTGCGGTGTTACCTGTTTTACCCAAACCTTTATTAATTGGAACGGATATACCAACATTTTCTAAATTAGTCCACGAAATAGAGAAGAGCTGGTTGGAAACGGCCCCTTTCCATAAAGAAGAAATACTTACGCCAATGGTTAAGACCCAGAAAAGTAGGAAGATAAAAAGGGCGTTAAAACAGGAATGGAAGGAGAAAAATATTTGTCCGATCGCAGTTGACTGGAGGCTAGATGAGGATGGAGATAGCTTTAGGTCAGCCCAGAACTTAGATCCATTGTTGCAATACGCCAGAGAGAGGGCATTAGAGGACCCACCTGGGCAAGGTCCACACTTTATGAAAGAAAATGGGTTGTTGTACAGAGTAACCAAATCCCGGAACGGTGAGGATCTAAAACAACTGGTGATACCCAAGAAATTCTACAAGACTGTCCTAGAAGTCGCCCACATACAAGTTGGAGAAGGTCATCTAGGAACGGAAAAGACTACTAAGAAGATTCTGGACAGATTCTATTGGCCAGGAGTGTACAATCAAGTGGTTAAATTTTGTCAATCATGTGAGGAGTGCCAAAAGAAGAATAGGGCCAACGTAAAAAAAGCACCGCTACAACCGATGCCTCTCGTTGTAGAGCCCTTCAGCCGGATAGGAGTCGATATTATGGGGCCTTTAGAACCAACAAAGAGGGGCCATAAGTATATTCTGGTAGTAGTAGACTATGCAACCAGATATCCGGAGGCATTTCCATTAAAAGCCACGAATACACAACAGATATGTGATGTGCTTATTCCCTTTATCGGACGAGTTGGAATTCCCCGAGAAATCATCACCGATCGTGGTTCCAATTTCATGTCCAATGTCCTTGAACAAGTATGTGCGACGCTAAAAATTGAACACCTAAAAACAGCGGTTTACCACCCACAAACAGATGGTTTAGTTGAACGCTATAACCAGACCATCAAACAAATGTTAAAGAAGACAACTGTTCCTGGAAATAAAGATTGGGATAGAATCCTACCATGGATACTGATGACTTTAAGGAACACTCCTCAATCCTCAACAGGATTTTCACTGTTTGAGCTGTTGTTCGGAAGACCGGTCCGGACTCTGCTGGACATTCTAAAAGAGAATTGGGAGGAACAATCAGAGCAGGAGATAACCCTAACAGAATATGCGTCTCAGCTACAGGAAAGGATTGAAAAATTCCAGACTATAGCTAGAGACAATCTACTTCAAGCTCAATTAAATCAGGAAAGACATTATAATCAGAAATCACAATTAAGAACCTTCAACGTGGGGGAACAAGTATTAGTGCTATTGCCTACGTCAGAGAACAAGATGTTAGCGGCTTGGACAGGGCCGTATGAAATACAAGAGGTCCTAGGCCCTATGACGTATAAAGTGAGACAACCCGGGAGAAGGATACCCTGTCAGACGTATCATGTAAACTTACTTAAAAGATGGATACCTCCCACCCAAACCGTCGCCATGATAACACTAGATGTGGCCCCAGAAGAACATTTTCCAAAATTTAAAGAGAAGATAGGTCTAGAAGGCCTGAATATTAATCCGGAGCTAACAAATACCCAACAAAAAGGAATTATCCCATTTGTTACAAGGCTTTTCGGAGATATTCTCCTCACTACCCGGAAAGACTATGGCCCTCATTACGACCCTGGCGGAAAGCAACTGACCTGACCGCCATAGCGTAAATAGCGTTTCCGCCATTGCACGATGGAGTAAAGTGCGGCTAATTCCGACCCATCGGGCACGAGCATTACGCCATGGCGGAATTGGAAAGTCTGCGATGGCGGAAATGACCCCAAAACACCCTTTACCGCCGTCGTACGCCGCACTAGGTGCAATTCCGCCACCCATCTTAGCGGTCACCGTAATGAGCGGGCAGCGCAAATTACGGTCACCGTAAATATACGGAAACGGAAGTAAAAACATGGTGCCGGAACGGGAAACAGCACGCCGTACACCTATAAAATGAGAATCCCAACACAACCATTAAAAATCTGACCCTGAGACACATCCCAACCCGTTAGCCACTCCAGTTAAAAAAATAAATATGGGAAAAGTTGCTAAAAAAGCGTGCGATCGCAAGCGGCAGGTCCACTTCTCCCATGAGGAACTGACCGTGCTCACAGAGACCCTCCAGGAGAATGCTGCCGTCGTCTTCTCGACGCAAATGACCAGGACGGCCCTTGCAAACAAGAAGGCCATATGGGCCCTGGTGGCACAGCGTGTAAGTGCGGTGGGGACCGCACCCCGCAACCCACAGCAATGCAGAAAGCGATGGGACGACTTGCAGATACGCGTCCGGAGCATACTTTCTGCCAACAGAAACATTGCCACAGCTACCGGGGGAGGATCGGAATCACCCATCAAGTTGACCCCCTGGGAAGAAATCTGTGCCTCCACCATTGGAATGGAGAGCATAGAGGGAGTCGGAGGGATGGAGAAAGGAGTGCCGACATCCGAAGAATCAGGTAGGTTGGCCAAATAAAACAATGCTAAATCCACAAAGTACAATCATGTGCAGTACCATGTGTCCCCATAGTGCAATAGAAACACATGTCCAGGAGAACGTCCACATACTTTGGCCTGATAGCGCCCTCTAAAAGTCAGAATAAATACATAAATAAGTTAAAATCCTAAAAACACCCTCTACATGTGCAGCATGCACCCCCTAACTGCAGGCTGCCAAATAAATGCATCCTCAATCCACACAAAAATGAGACCACCTCCAAGGCCCTGACCCAAATCACCCTCAGGTACCACCCCAATGCATGTGATACATTGCCATTCCAATTTCCACAGACCCACAAATAACGCTCGCCCTCCTTTACTCCACCACAGGTTCCGATTCAATCGACGAGCACCAGGACACCCCTACCAGCACACCTGCAAAGAGGGCCAAGACCAACGGCCAAAGACCCTCCACCTCAGCTGCACGGATCAAGACACGGCAGCAGCAGAAATCAAGTGGCAGCACACTGGAGGGGACTGCAACAGGCACCCCAGCAGCCAGCATGTCCACAACAGCAGCACCACAGGTCCCCCCAAAGGATGTTTCAGATGGCACTGCTTCTGGTGGTAGCAGCACCATAGGTGACACTGCTTTCATGCCAGCATGCTCCGACACAGAAAACGGTGCTGTCGATGTAGGACCCATCCATGACCTGTCTCAATCACCCTGTTTGTTTCATCCCGTACACCATGAGGAAACCGCACAGGGGCACCCACAAGACGACGACTGGCCAACCCCCACAAGCCCTGTGGCAAGGCAACATGTGGTGATCAGCCCCTCTGTCACACCACCGCAAATGGGCATGGGCCAGCAGAGGCAACAGTCCCTCGACCAGCTGATCGTGCAACAGCAGCAACTGGCCACGCTCCTCAAGGAGCATGCTGATGAATGTGGGGGTTCTAGGGCAGCCATTGAAACATCTACTGAGACACTTAGGGCACAAATGGAGCGAAATACTGAGACACTAAGGGTACAAATGGAGAGAAGCACCGAGAGCCTGAGGGGGGAACTGCATGCGACGTCCAAAGACGTATGTGGTGAACTTGCCGCTGTGCGCCGTGTGCTCACTGAGCTCCACAGGCAGGGGTGCCCCTGATACCCAGAGAGGGGGCTTGCAATAGCGCCTGCCCACGGACAATATGCATCTTTGGACACTGGTGTTCGGGGGGGAGGTAGGAGGGTGGAGGGGGTGTGTTGGGCTTTTCTGGGTGGCGGGTCGATTGGGTGTGTAATATCATTTCACATTAGCAATACATTTCTTCATATTCATCCAATGAGATGTGTGGACATTGATCTTTGTGTACGAGGCCTTCATAGGCGTACAGTCCACATTGTGCATGTACCAGACACACACAGTGCCACAAGTCCCGTTTCCATGTAACAGCCACCAGGCGTGAGTGCTAGAAGCATGCATCTATGATGCTCTGACGAATTTCACGTGCCTCCTGTGCCTCACGGACTCCTTGAGGTGCTGCCACATCCCCACCCTCATCATGACCATCTTCAGGTGCTTGCAGTTCTGCGTCAGAGGGCATGGGCACATTTCTACGTACGCACATGTTGTGTAGCATGACACATGCCATGACCATCTTTGCAACCTTCTCATGGCTGTACAGGAGTGCCCCGCCAGACCTGCTGAGGCAGCGGAAACGAGCCTTCAGTAGGCCGAATGCCTGTTCTATGACTACACGGGTACGTGAGTGGGCATGGTTGTAGTCCTCCTCATGCTGGTTCTGTGGGTTCCGGAGTGGTGTAAGGAGCCATCTCTTCAGTGGATACCCGGCATCACCTGTATGTGGCCAATAAAGGATGTTAGTGGAATGAGATTGCTATGTACGCATCCCCCCCCCTTCCTGCCAGGTCATTGACGCATCACATGCCCCACATTCTCATGCATGAAATGAGACTCACCGAGTAGCCAGGATCTGTGCCCTGCGTGTCGCTCCATGTAGCGTGGTATTCTAGAGTTCCTCAAGACCATAGAATCATGGGTTGATCCTGGAAATCGGGCACAACAATGTGTAAAGATCCTGTTGGAGTCACACACCATTTGTACATTGATGGAATGATATTGTTTCCGGTTGCGGTACTGGACCTCCATGGCATGTGGGACAACCAATTCCACATGGGTGCAGTCGATGGCACCAATGCAACCCGGTATGCCGGCAAGTGCATGGAATCCCACTTTTGTGTTTGTAATCTCCTGGTCCGAGCGTGGTAGAGTGATGTAGTCGTCTGCATGCTTCAGGAGGGCATCGAGCACTTGGAATAGTGTCCGTGACAACAGGGGCTGTGAAATGCCATGCAACTGTCCGACTGTGTGCTGGTAGGTGCCTGTGGCCAGGAAGTGGAGTACAGACACCACCTTCAGTAGGGGTGGGATGGCAGTTGGGCTATCTATCATGCTGACAAGGTCAGCGTGTGTCATGTCCACAATGGCGATTATGGTGTCCCGGTCCAAACGGTAGAGGGTGTGGATCTGCTCAGCAGTGAGGTTGAACGGATTAGCTCGGAGGCGTGGGATTGTGGGCTGCCTGCGTGGTGGTAGTGGCTGTGCTGGTGGGCCTTGCTGCCCCTGCCTTGCCCTCCTCCTCCTGCGTCTCCTCTGTGCGGCCGGTTGTTGGAGCAGTTGGTGTTCGTCATCTTCTTGTAGTTGGAGTACTTGTAGTGCTATCAGGTCCCCCAGGGCCAACATCGCTAGTCCTGCCGGTAGCATTTTGGAGTGGGTGTGGTTGTGGGAGGGGGTTGGGTGTGCAATTTATGTGTTGTCAGGCTGTATGGCCTCCACCTGTGGTGATTCATTGAACCTGTGGCAGCTGCAATCCCTTTTGGGCGAGCACGTCCCGCACAAAACGCTGCATTTTGACGCATGGCATCTTGCAATTGCAATCATGTATTAAATCCCGATGGCAGTGAAATTTACTTTAAATGTATATTATGCTATGGTCCCATTGTTTCACATACTATATTTGCAGTCGCGAACAAACTTGTGAAGGGTCAGTGGAATGTAGGACTCGATCGACGGTGGACCCTCATGCAGCACTGTACCGAACTTCACCGACGGGCGTGGTGTCCCATTTGTGATTGTAGCCAGTTAGCATTATCACACACAGCCGCACTACATAGATGTAATTGTGAATGCAAGCGTTCACAGATGCCTTTTCGACGTGATGTTGCAAATAAGGAATTCGAAGGACAGCGCTTTTGGTTTTCAACTAGCGGCGAGGAGACGCCCACAGGTCTGCCTGGAAATATAACGTTCTATTGTTGAATGTCCTTGGGACAGGGCCCATAACGAGCAAGCAATGAATGATATGAATTGAATGGGATGCGCAATAGCGTAGTGGACGATAAGGCAGGACGTTCCCAAATCCATGTTACTTCACAACACTACAGATCCGGCCAGGAGCACAGTGGTTTTTGCAGACTGCATTACGCACAGACGCAATGGAAGTTTCCAATGTTATGTGAGTAAATATTCATGCGTTTTCATGACGGGATGAGGGAATGATGAATGGATGCATGGACAGATGATTTAATTTAGAGTCTGCCATGTACATGGCTTTTTGGAATCGATCCCCTTCCCCTGCGCTATGTGATGCAAAGCTGCCATAGTGGGACCATCGTCTATCTGCCCTTGTTGGATCCTCCCTGTCTCGACGCGCCTTCAAACACTTGTGTCTATGCACGTTACTAATCCCATGTAATGGATTCTGTCTTAACAGACGCATGCACACAAACAGACGTTTGTAATAGTGTATTCACCTCGAATTATTTCGTTATGATTCGCATGTGATTTCGGGGTGAAAATGATCCTTTAGAGCGGGCTAGCATGCATATGGTTGGGGATTTCGTGTGTTGAATGAAGTGAGTAATACATCTGGAGGTCTGATGCCCATACTATTATTTTTTCTTTCATTTGGGTGACAGGTATCTCGTCCCCTTTTGCCGCTGCCATCTGTACGGCACTCCTGCAGATGGGTTTTACTCTCGACACCTGCAGCTTCGAGTTAATCAGTGGAGCACCATTACGATCTTATGGGACGATCGCCAATGGGCCACATGCCCTTACGCAGTACTGGTGGCTAGGTGCAACATTTCTGCCTTTCAGCTGGACTAGTGCCTACCTCATGGGACGGCCCTGCGGTTCTAGGCGCTTCCATGTTGCCTTTTGGAACGTTAATGTAGGCCCTGTGTACCATGAAGGCACGGGGCGTCACACAAGTAGATGCTGGTCATTTATTGCGGATGCAGCCCACAGTGATGATTAATGTTTTGGAGTTTATGTGCAAATAGCTGTATGGGCTTTGTGATTTTGATGTGCATTAAATTTATATTCTGATATTAGCCGTGTTGCGTTATTCTTTGCAAGTAATGTAGCATATTCCGATTTGTGGCGCTATGTATTGTGAGATGATCTGCATTGTGTTCCGCCTTCTGAGTTGAGTTGCGTGGTACTGTACTGGCCGCGTTTGCCTACGTAGCACAGTATGGTCACGGATAGGGGCTGCCATTGTGACTGTTTTAATGATGTCATGCTCAGGGGCGGGGGATTAGCTTTTGGCCAACTGATGCCGGTCAGCCAGGTCGATTGGTGGAATGGTGGGATTATCAGAATATGGCTGGTCACAGGTGCCTGTGTTTGCGTGCGTTTGTTGGAGGGAGACTGGGGTCATGTCCATTGGAATAGCTTCTGTATTCGTGCCATCTGTGCCCTGCAGCTCCCATTGGCCCCTCTTGAGATTAGCCTGGCTACTCAGTCACTCTGCCAACTTGTGTGGTACATGCTTATGCTGATGGTTGGTTTGTTTACTGGCAAGAGTACAGGGCTGGTGCATTCTCCCTCAGGATACTGCTTTGAATGTTGCCTTACACTGGTGGCAAGCGATGGGGGACTGTTGTTGTTTTGTGTCATGTGATCTTTCTGTTCATTTTGGTGTACTTGAACCTTCACATGCCTGTGCTGCATCAGTACGGCAATGGTGACATGCCGAATATGGATGGCCACTCACAAGGCACTTGGAGCCCCTGCATGCATTTCTACGTTGGCATGCATGGGTGACTTGTACATTTCACTGGTTGCATGGTGTGACTTCATTGCGCCTACGAGGAGTTGTGCAATGTGGCCAGGGAGTGGAGTACAGGCACTCAGTAGGGCCATTTACGGTTGGTTCACGATGCCGTAATTCTCCCCATGGCGGAATGGTACTTTCCGCCATGCTTGATGGCGTTAAGTGAATGTCCGCTAGGGTCAGAATTCGCGTACCGTTGCGCCATGGCGGAAATTACGGTTTTGCAAGGCGCGCATGCGCGTACTTGGTGCAGTTAGCGTTGCCGTTCACTGCGGTGTCGCTAATGGCATCGTACTTTACGGTGACGGGTCATAATCGCAATGAGCGGTATTTGATGGCGGTATTCCATTTCCGCCATCGTTTTTCGATTTCCGCCAGGGTCGTAATGAGGCCCTATGTTAACTCACCACCAAATCGTTACCAAACCGGAGACCATAATAAGACTCAGACCATATCGAATTCCGGAAACAAAAATAAAGGCCTTCAATCAAGAGGTACAGGAAATGTTAGAGTTAGGAATCATTGAGCCATCCCATAGTGAATGGAGCTCTCCTGTAGTACTAGTTCCGAAACCAGATGGCAGTGTAAGATTTTGCATGGACTTTAGGAAACTAAATGAAATATCTAAATTCGATGCTTACCCCATGCCAAGGATCGAAGATTTATTAAACAATCTAGGAAAAGCCAAGTTCCTGACTACCATTGACTTAACCAAAGGTTATTGGCAGATCCCATTGTCACCTTCAGATAAGGAAAAGACAGCATTAGCCACTCCTACGGGGTTGTACCAATTCACAGTGTTACCCTTCGGTCTACATGGAGCACCAGCAACGTTTCAGCGATTAATGAACTACCTCACAAGAGGTCATGAACAATATGTCGGAGCTTATCTAGATGACATTATAATTTATAGTAACACCTGGTCAGATCATCTACAACATTTAGAAAGTATGTTTAAAACCCTAAAACAAGCTGGTCTACACATAAATCCCAAGAAAACCCATATGGCTACATATCACACTAAATACCTAGGATATTATGTAGGTCAAGGTATAATCAAGCCCCAGGAGGAGAAGATAAGCGCTATTAAGCAGTTAAAATTCCCGGGAACTCCAAAGCAAGTTAGAGCCTTCTTGGGATTTGTGGGTTATTATAGGAGGTTTATCCCACATTTTTCTACATTAGCCGCTCCTCTAACAAATTTGTTAAAGAAAACCTCTCTCACGGAAAAGAATTGGCAAACCAAGGAGACTCTGCAAGCTTTCAATGGACTAAAAGAGGCCCTGACCACTAAGCCTGTTTTACACTGTCCGGATTTTGAGGCCCTGTTCTTCCTTCAGACTGATGCGTCAGGTACAGGCATTGGAGCAGTGTTGTTCCAAAATCAAGGAGAGGAAGAAAGGCCAATACTGTTCATTAGTCGGAAACTCTTACCGCATGAGTTGAGTTACCCCACAATAGAAAAAGAGTGCTTGGCAGTCAAGTGGGCCATTGATGCCCTTCGGTATTACCTATTGGGAAGAGAATTTACTTTAATAACAGACCATGCCCCCTTAGTCTGGCTTGCCCGTAATAAAGACTCAAACCAGCGGGTACTCAGATGGTTCCTTTCCCTCCAGCCCTTCTCTTTTAAAACTGTTCATAAACCTGGGAAACTACTGACACAAGCTGATTTCTTATCCAGGGCTGAAACCCTTCCCGAGCGTAAGGGCTTAGTAGAGGGGGTGTGACAGTGTGACAATGTGGAGACTATCTGTTCACTGTCTGTTACGTGCCTGAATGTTATAGTCCGCAAGATCTTGATCCCAAAGACAGGAAGTAAACATAGGAAAATGTTGATGTATGGCCTTTCCTCTAATGGCGACTCTCTGCTTGGTTACCGAGGAGACAAGCGTCTTGGAAGGAGAGGAAAAAAACGACGGTTACAGCTGGGCGTACTGAAGCGAGACGCAGTGAAGTGTAAAAAGGGAAATCCGTAGTTGAAATAGTTGTGTGTTGGTGCTGTTGCGCCTTATTAAGAGTTTCCAGTTGAGTGTTTTACAAGCGAACAATATCGCTCATCAAAAGCCAGCGCTGAGGAGCGGGTGCTGTGGCCGCCGGCTGCAGCGTAGCAGGAGGTTTGAAATTGACGAAGGGGTCGTTGTCCTAAGAGAGCACTGAGGAGCTGAATGGGCCGCGACGCAAGAGAGGAGCTGTAACGGGGAAAGTGACAGCGAACCTGCCCAATTTGACGGAAGAAAAGGTTGACGATGGGTCACTAGCCGTGCCGCAATTAATTCACGAGAGAAGGAATTCCGGTCGTAATCGGAACGAAAAGCTTGCCGACGAGAAGGAAGACGGGAAGTTACGAGCTGTAGCATCTCACAGTGAGTTCGGGAGCAGCATTGAAACCTCTGTCTACAACAGTGAAGGTGACACCTGCTAATCGATTAGAAGCAACGTGCGGCAGAGTGAGTCGGGGATACTGTTATAGTGAAGGATAACTGTTACCCTAACAATGACCCTATGAGAGGGCGGTTGCAAATTAAAGAAGGACTTTAAGCAGTCAAGCTTTCTAGAATTACCCGAACGAACTAAAGAGAATGAAAGAAAGAGGTTGTTTACTTACGAACTAACCAAATAACCAAGGGGGTGCTCTGAGAGGTTGAGAGTTCACTCCTTCCGTTGAGGGGAGACAAGACCTTTGAGAGACCCTATAAGGAAACAAGAAAGAAGAAGGGAGAAAGAGACATTACCATTCCAAGAATTGAGAACTCAGTGTCAAGAGTGAGAAAGCCAAAAGTAGAAAGTATCTTCTCGCATATTAGAAAGTTTGTCAAAGAACAGAAAAGACATACAAAACCATCAGAGACCAATACTTACCAGCATGAAAGAAGAGGTTGCCGGGACCTAAAGAAAACGTATCCTTTGCGTTAAGCCTGAAAGGAAAGAAAGAGAGTTATTAATAAAAGAAGTGGATTCTCCTTGAAATCCATACATCTACTTATTGGCTCAGAGTATTTATTCACAAACTAAGCAAACAGTGACACCATCTCCCAGCTTACTCTCCACACTGAATCTGTTGGTTGTCTCCATGACCATCAGTCTGGCTTAAGAGCTGCTAGAGGCACGGAAACTGCTCTCCTGAACACCTGTGAAGATCTGATCTCTAACCTCGATTCCAGCATTCCTTCTGTCCTCATCCTCCTTGAACTTTCCTCTGCTTTCGACACGGTCAACCACACCATCATGATCAATCGACTCTGTGAGAACCTGGGCATCATGGATCAGACCCTGGAGTGGCTGACCTCCTTCGTCTTGCGCCGCCCCTCCCAGGTCCAATTTGATCCCTTTCTCTCTGCCACCTATCTCTACCTGTGGTGTTTCCCAGGGCTCTATCCTCTCACCCTGTTTTTACAACCTCTACTTGGCCCCTTTGGCCCACCTGATCTCTACCTTCTCCTCTAACTTTCAGTGTTATGCGGAAGACACTTAGCTTTCCTTCAGGTTCCCCTCAGCCTCCTCTCCTCTCTCGCTCATTCCTGGTGTCATCGCCAACTCTACTCTCTCTTTCTCTCCTCACATCTCGGACGTCACCAAGAAGTCCCATTACCAGCTGCACCTCCTCAAAGGGACTCTTCCCTTTCTCACTTTCCCCCAGAAGCTCACTGTCTCCAGAGCCCTGGTTCTCTCTAGACTGGACAACTGAAACAGCCGCTTTCTAAATCTGCCTTCCTCTACAGTCCGCCATCTGCAACTAATCCAGAACAGGACTGTGAGACTTATCCTTGGCCTCAAGCCCAAGGACCGTATCTCTCCAGCCATGAAATGTCTCCACTGGCTCCCGGTAGCTGCAAGGATCAAGTTCTTGACCCTTTGCATTGTCCAGAAAGCTTTCTGGGTTTGGGATCTGCACTACATCCAACGCTCTCTTCCAAAATACCTTCCTTCTCAAGCCCTAAGGGTTAGATGCTTCTCCAGGCAGAGAGTGGGGGGTAGATCTCTCTCCTCTGCATGCGCCTCCCTCCCAGCCCCTCCCAAATTTGAGCCGTACCACCTGACGTTCCAGAAGCAGCTCAAAACGTTCCTCTTCTCCTCTGCTTTCTCTCTCTCCCTCCCCTGCTGACCCACCTGACCTATCTGTCTGCTGTACCAACTGGTTGCTTGGCTACCCTCAGTCTCACCGAGTCCAGGCTCTTTCTTGATCAGTCACCCTTGCACTGCCTCTGAGCCTACCACGCACTTAGGGGCTGTAACTGTAACCCTACAGTCCCTTGTTCTCCTTGCACTACCCAGAGCCGCGCTGCCCTGGCTGCACTTACTCAGAGCATTGCTGCCCTGTTGCCCCTCCCTCTCCCTTGCACATCCCCCCTCCCTTTTCCCTTGCACTTCTCATTCACGCACTTGCACGATCTGAATGACACAAGGCCAAGTAAGATCATTTGTCTTGTCCTCCCTCTGTTTTCCTTCCCTTGTCTTGTCGTGCCTAAAAACACTTGTGTACAGGCGTGTTATATATGACTTATCATATCATATCATAATTTTATCACAGATGCCCAGAGAAATATACAATGCCGCAGTAAGAAACGGCTAGACTGGCAGAACCCAAACAGTCTAGCCAGGTTATTACACTTAGCAGGACTGCTTTATCAGAAATGCCCAGTTAAAAAAGTCATACCAAACTGAGGAATGACTAGACTGGCTGCATCAAAATGCCTCTCTAGCCCCTAATATCACATATCATGCCTGCTTAGCATGGACATGGTCGACCATTATGATTTATTGCCCAAACCCGCCCCCCCCCACACATCCCCTCTCCCTCCCATCACCTACACCAGCCTCCAAAATTGGCTCATTTGCCCAGAATTACCTCCACGTCCCTCTTCCTTGTACCAGTGCTTACCTATGAGGCTCCTTGCCTCATAGGTAAGCACTGAGATGAGGAAGAGTGGGACTAGGGCTAATGAAGATTACAGGTAGCTAAGTTGGGCATTACCTTCATGTACCTCTACCTCATCCCAGTACTTGTGTATGAGGCATAGTGACTCATACACAAGTACTGCCACATACACAAGTACTGGGATGAGGAAGAATAGGGCTAGGACTAATGCAGATTACCAATACGTAATCAAGGCATTAAACACAAGTAGTGGTGCAACACCATTGAGCTGGCTGGGCTCCAGCACTCCCCCACACCCCTGACACTGTGGGCTATGTTGACTTGACCTGGCTGACCTACAGAGCAGTTGCCGGACAGAAAAGGACACAGATGTTAAACGGCACCTGGGTTTTGCTGTTAACAAGGTCCCGGCCCAGCAATTACTAACGTACAGCATTTCACTGTTAGTAACTGCATTGAAATACCAAATTTTTTAGGCAATTGAAATTGTGATGTGGGTTTAGTACTTGCATGCCAGGGGAGGGATTGGAAGGGTAGAGAGGGAACAGGAGACCAGTCATTCTCACAGCAGTCCATAAGTGGGTGCTTTCAGACTGAAAGGAGAGAGTTAACTGCTTGCAACATTGAGGCTGCACTAGAATAGTCTGATTAAAATGTGTAAAGAAGTTGGATGCCCCCACACAAATAAGTTTGCTCCTTCCCCACCACACGTTAAGTTAGCGACTCTTCCAACATTTGAAGGGTTAGTTTTTGTTGCGCCCCTGAACACAAGCACACACACCAATTACCATATATACACACGCACACCCAGCCATCCATACATTTAGGTGTGCACCCTTTCACCATACAGGCACAGCGAGGCAGCCACCCGTACATTTAAGTGTGCACCCTTTCACCATACAGGCACAGCGAGGCAGCCACCCGTACATTTAAGTGTGCACCCTTTCACCATACAGGCACACCCAGGCAGCCACCCATACATTTAAGTGTGCATCCTTTCACTGTACACACACACCCAGCCATCCATACATTTTTGTGCCCCCTTTCACCATACTCACACAGGTATCCACCTATACATTTAAGTGTGCACCCTTTCACCATACACTCACACAGACAGTCACCTGTACATTTATGTGTGCACCCTTTCACCATACAGGCACATCAAGGAAGCCACCCATACATTTAAGTGTGCATCCTTTCACCGTACACACACACACGCATACCCAGCCACCCATACATTTGTGTGCACTCTTTCACCATACTCTCACACACGCACACGTCATGACATGGAGGCCTCCAGCGTAGGGTCTTAATCTCATGGGGTGGGAGTAGCCCCGGAGTCGGTTTCTTTTTGCATTCACTCTGCTTTTATAAAGAAATTATTTTTGTTACAGAAATAATTTCTTTATAAATGCACAGTGAATTAAAAAAGAAATGTAAATACATTTTTTTGGGGAAAACATTTTTTTAAAAATCTTTTTTACTCCAAGTGGGTTCCCTCCCAGGACATGTGGTAGCGGGGCGGTTTTACCACTACCGCCTAAGTCGTAGTGAAGCTTATAGAGTGAGTTAGAGAGACTCACTTGTGTTTGGACTTATTGGCTGTGCACTTATCCTCACATTTGTACATAACCTCTAGACATCATGACATTCCATCAGCCGGTTCCCCCCCCTGAAAAAGCTCATGTGGCATGATCCTACTTGTAAACGCCCATCTCCTGTAGAACTGCCTGGGATGAGTGTGCCATTCATGGGCGCTTCTCTACTCCATTCGTTTGTAACAATCTGATTGTCCCTCGCCGGGCACTAATTACAAATAACATTTAAAAAAAGAGCACTCTAAAGGAGGGAATCCAGTCAAATATATTAAAAATACGTGTGTGTATTAAAAAACAGAAATGGGAAATGTAGTTAAACTACCTCAAAATACAACATGCATTTTGGAATAGTAGGAAGTAAATGGGGTATTTTAGTTGTGGGTTGGAAGTGTGAGTACATGGAAGTATGTGGGATAATCCCTCAACACATGGGGAAAAGGTTCTTCAAAAATGTACAGATTCAGCCTCATTACGAGGTTGGCGGTAACCAGCTGGTGCTACCAGTGGGTTGCCGCCAACTCTGTAACATTGATTCGGTAAATCCTCCTTCCCATCGAGTCCAATAGGACTTCATGGTAATGGGGACACTGAAGCACCAGCACCATTGCTACCAATGCCAGTACTTCAATGATAGACATGCTGTTAGGGGCCTGATTTACTGGGAAGTCAGGCCTGCCCAGGGATCCGTTCTCTTACCCGCATTCTCATAGTACGGCGGTCCGTAAAGGGTGCTGGTATGTTGCTACCGGCACCCTTATTTCTGGACGGCCATACTTCGAATGAGGCCCTCTGTCTTTAATTTTCGTTTTTTATATTTGTTCATGCAAATCACACAGATCCAAAATAAATCTTATCATCTTATAGCTGATTCAGAGCACCAAAACAATCCCCAAAACTTGGAGGCAAGTGACGATAATACCCATATTCAAACACGGTACTACAAAAGACCCACAAAACTACCGTCCATTAGCATTGCTTGATCCAGTGGGGAAAGTCTTCGCCAAACTCCTACTAGAAAATTTGAACAGATGGGCAAAAAAAGAAAAATAATATGCTACTAGACAAACAGGGTTCGTGAAAACGATTGGCACCAACATCAACCTCCTTATACTAAACATACTGAAACATGAAGCCAGAAGAACGAAATCACAAATCTATGCTGCTTTCGTGGACTTAAAACTGGCTTTTGACTCTGAACAGAGACACCTTATGGGAGAAGCTTAATGCATGGAAGTGCCCAGATAACATCATTGAACCCATCAAACTCCAATATGAAAACACCAACATAAGAGTCAGACTATCGAAAGACGGCACCCTGACAGAACAAATTAGAACATGGAATAGTCTGAAACAAGGATGCCCATTGGCGGCCACACTTTTCCACCTCTACCTGGCAGACCTTGAAGAAAACATCTACATCCCCCAAATGAGTCCGCCAAAAATACATAATACTGCAATAGCGTGCATCTTATATGCTGATGACATAGTGCTGCTAGCAAAAACACCCAGAGGACTGCAGATAGCTCTACGAAAACTAGAAGAATATATGAGAAAGAACCAACAGGAAATCAACACACAAAAAACGAAAATCATGACACTGAAGAAAGAAACAAGAAAAAATTGAAAGATGCTTTCCTTCCATATAGGAAAAGACAGAGTAGAGCAAGTAAAAACAATAAAATATCTAGGAGTATGCATATCTCAATCCCCCACTGAAGAAGATTGGATGCAGCTACTAAAAGAGAAGACAGCCTCACTAGCGCGCCAGGCTAAAATACTACACCGAAGATATGGAACATTTTCCCTCACTCCAATAGTCACTTTCTACAAACAAAAAGTAACAGCAGTACTAACTTACGGAGCAGAGGCAATGATAAACATTGACAAATCCATATGGACGCAATTGGAAGGAAAATTTTGGAAAAAAGTCCTAAACCTACCAATGTCCCTGCCTGCAACACGCATAAGAGCATAACTCACTCTACAATCACTTGAATCCATTGCATTATGGAAGCAACTCGACTTATACAGGAAAATCATGAGCCTAAGCTATGCGCCACCACTAGAAATACTCAGATTCGATAAACGCAACAATGCAGAAGACACCCTTGCAATTTGGAAAACAGCGATAGAAGCCAAAAGAAAAGAACAAGACATCTCACTGGAAATGCTGCTAGACCTCAAAAAGCAAAAACCAAAATTAAAGAGAATGATTGGATGAAGATGATACAAAAGTACCAACACCATATGCACTGCGCTCTCGATTCCAGAAGAATAAACCAGCTACCGGCCTATTTGACAATCTTCCCCATTTCAAAAATAAGAGACACGTTCATGAGATTGCGCCTAAACATCCTCCCAAAATGAGAAATAATGGCAGTGAGAAAGCAAATCCCCAAAACAAAAATGTACTGTAGATTTAGCAAAAACAAAGAGACAACAGAGACCCTAGACCATATAATCATGATCTGCCCTGCTCTCGATGAAAAAAGACAGCTTTCCAGAGAATGGTTCATGAAAACGACAAAGGCACTCTCTCTGGAAGATCGTTGGGCAATGATGATAGCAGGAAACGAAAAACAACTGATCTTTGCGCTAATATCGTTCTGGAACAACATAATGAACTTAAAACAAACAGGCTAAAAAAAATAAAAAAAACAACAAAAAACGCAAGCCAAAGCAAAGGTTAAAAGTATAAAAGTACAAAAGAAAGCCAACGCCATCAGAAAAGACATCCAGCACAATCGATTAGATGACTAATTAGAGTAAAAAGAAACAAGATGAGAGGTTTGAATGCAAACCAAAGCATTTAAAAAAAAAAATTGCTGCAGCAAGGGACAGCTCAGTAAAGCATATATTCGATTAAAATAACCAGCAGAGAAATACATATTTTCAACATGTGCCTTCACAAATTCCTTAGCCAGATTTGTAGCACTTGTATGCGGAAACAGCTGTTGTTAAAATATGAAATACCAGCACAGTAAGTTGCAAACACTCTGAATATGGCCAGCAAGAAAGGGACCCGCTGTGCTGATCTACTGTTCCTCACCTCAAAGTGCAAGTATGGACCTGCTCCGAGAAAGCGGACCTGCTCTTGGTAAGCAGACCTGCTCCTAGGAGGTGGACCTGCTCCTGGGAAGCGGAACTGTTCCTTTAAAGCAAACCTTCTCCTAGGAAGCTCACCTGCTCCTGGGACGCAGACCTGCTCCTGTGAAGAGGACCTGTTCCTGAGATGCGGCCCTGCTCCTGGGAAGCAGAGCTGCTACAGGGAAGCGGAACTGCTCCGGGGAAGAAGATCTGCTCCCGGAAGCGGACCTGCTCCCGGGAAGTGGACATGTTACAGGGAAACACACCTGTTCCTGGGAAGAGGACCTGCTCCTGGGAAGCAGATCTGGTCCTGGGAAGTGGCCCAGATCCTGGGAAGCGGACCTGCTCCTAGGAAGCGAAACTGCTCCCGAGAAGCAGGTGTTCTCCCGGGAAGCAGACCTGGTCCTGGGAGGTGGACCTGCTCCTGGGAAGAGTACCTGCTCATGGGAAGGTGATCAGTTCCCGGGAAGTAGCCCAGCTCCTGGGAAGCAGACTTGCTCCTAGGAAGTCGACATGCTCTTGTGAAGCAGACCTGCTCCTAGGAAGCCGACCTGCTGCTGGTAAGCGGACCTTCTCCTAGGAAGTGGACCTGCTACTGGGAAGCGGACCTGCTCCTGGGAAGCAGACCTGCTCCTGGGAAGTGGACCTGCTTCTGGGATGCGGACCTGCTCCTGGAAAGCAAACCTGCTCCTGGGAAGCAGTCCTGATCCTGGGAAGTGAACTTGCTCCTAGGATGCAGACTTGCTTCTGGGAACCAGACCTGCTGCTGGAAGTGGACCTGCTGCTGGGGAGCGGACCTGCTCCTAGGAAATGCACCTGCTTCTGAGAAGCGGACCTGTTCCTGGGAAGTAGCCCAGCTCCTGGGAAGCAGACTTGCTCCTAGGAAGCGGATCTACTCTTGGGAAGCGGACCTGCTCCTGGGAAGTGGACCTGCTGCTGGTAAGCGAACCTGCACATATGAAGCGGACCTGCTTCTGGGAAGCCGACCTGCTCCTGGGAAGCAGACCTGCTACTTGGAAGCAGACCTACTCCTACGAAGCAGACCTGCTCCTGGGAAGCAGTCCCGATACTAGGAAGCATACTTGCTTCTGGGAAGCAGACCTGCTGCTGGGAAGTGGACCTTCTGCTGGGGAGCGGACCTGCTTTTAGGAAGCGGACCTGATCCTGGGAAGCAGACCTGCTCCTGCGAAGAGGACCTGCTCCAGGGAAGCAGAAATGCTCCTAGGAAGCAGACCTGTTCCTGGGAAGCAGACCGGCTCCTGGGAAGCAGACCTTATCCTGGGAAGCAGATTTTCTTCTAGGAAGTGGACCTGCTCCTAGAAAGCGTACCTGCTCCTTGGAAGCGGCTCAGCATGGGAAGCGGACTTGCTCCTTGGAAGGGGACCTGCTCCTGGGAAGCGGACCAGATACTTCAAAGCGGACATGCTACTAGGAAGCAGACGTGCTGCTGGGAAGCAGACCTGCTCCTCGGAAGTGGACCAGTTTCTGGGAAACAGACCTGTTCCTACGAAGGGGACCTGCTCCTGGGAAGCAGATTTTATTTGGGGAAGTGGCCCAGATCCTGGGAAGGGGACTTGCTCCTAGGAAGTCGACATGCTCTTGGGAAGCAGACCTGCTCCTCGGAAGCCGACCTGCTGCTGGTAAGTGGACCTGCTACTAGGAAGTGGACCTGCTACTGGGAAGCGGACCTGCTCCTTGAAAGCGGACCTGCTCCTGGGAAGCAGACCTGCTCCTGGGAAGTGGACCTGCTTCTGGGATGCGTACCTGCTCCTGGAAAGCAAACCTGCTCCTGGGAAGCAGTCCTGATCCTGGGAAGTGAACTTGCTCCTAGGATGCAGACTTGCTTCTGGGAACCAGACCTGCTGCTGAAAGTGGACCTGCTGCTGGGGAGCGGTCCTGCTCCTAGGAAAGACACCTGCTTCTGAGAAGCGGACCTGTTCCTGGGAAGCAGCCAAGCTCCTGGGAAGCAGACTTGCTCCTAGGAAGCGGATCTGCTCTTGGGAAGCAGACCTGCTCCTGGCAAGTGGACCGCTGCTCGTAAGCGAACCTGCACATATGAAGCGGACCTGCTTCTGGGAAGCCGACCTGCTCCTGGGAAGCAGACCTGCTACTTGGAAGCAGACCTACTCCTACGAAGCAGACCTGCTCCTGGGAAGCAGTCCCGATACTAGGAAGCACACTTGCTTCTGGGAAGCAGACCTGCTGCTGGGAAGTGGACCTTCTGCTGGGGAGTGGACCTGCTTTTAGGAAGCGGACCTGATCCTGGGAAGCAGACCTGCTCCTGGGAAGAGGACCTGCTCCAGGGAAGCAGAAATGCTCCTAGGAAGCAGACCTGTTCCTGGGAAGCAGACCGGCTCCTGGGAAGCAGACCTTATCCTGGGAAGCAGATTTTCTCCTAGGAAGTGGACCTTCTCCTAGAAAGCGTACCTGCTCCTTGGAAGCGGCTCAGCATGGGAAGCTGACTTGCTCCTTGGAAGGGGACCTGCTCCTGGGAAGCGGACCAGATACTTCGAAGCAGACATGCTCCTAGGAAGCAGACGTGCTGCTGGGAAGCAGACCTGCTCCTCGGAAGTGGACCAGTTTCTGGGAAACAGACCTGTTCCTACGAAGGGGACCTGCTCCTGGGAAGCAGATCTTATTTGGGGAAGTGGCCCAGATCCTGGTAAGGGGACTTGCTCCTAGGAAGAGGACCTGCTCCTTGGAAGCAGACCTGCTCCATGGAAACAGACCTGCTCCTTGGAAGTGGACCTGCTTCTGAGAAGCGGACCTGCTCCTGGGAAGCAAACCTGCTCCTCGGAAGCAGGCAGGGCCACCTTAAGCAGTTTGGGGCCCTGGAAAAGGACATCTTTGGGGCCCCCTCCACCAAACCAAAGGAATTAAGTGATCAAGAATATCTGTCCCGTCCCACCCGCCGCGATCACAACCCATAGGTTGATATGCTGCCTCACAGCATTAAAAATAAGCATGTTTACTCCCTTTAAGTCCCCTTACCCTCTTCATTCTTGGTCTATTCAGAATGGTAAACAAGTACCATTTCAAGGGTAACATTATCAGTCTACAAAGAGGTTACATATGCGGGAAGGTTTGTAAACTTCAGACATAGGAAAGGCTAAGCCAGCCTTACAGGAATGTGCTATTCTAATCTTGCATAGGAACACATATCTCTGCAATGAGTGCTTAATACACTGAGCTAACTTCTGAACCATTGTTTGCACTCAATTTGATCAACATAATTCCCACAGGAAGGAAAGAATGCTACAGGAGTTGTGCCGCTAGGAACACACAAACTACATATACCATAGTGAACACAGAAAGCATTACATGATGAAATGATCGAGGCAGAATTTACTTGCCAAAACAGGCAGGGAATAGGTTTAGAGCAAAAGCACCATGCCATCAAATATCATGATGTGTGCTATTTAAGTCTGGTGAACAAAGGATTCTTACTTCTTTAGATCAGACAGCCTTGTGGGACCCCCTCTAAGGTGGGGGCCCTGGCCAAGTGCCCCTTTTGCCCTCCCATAAAAACGTCTCTGGAAGCAGGCCTGATCCTGGGAAGCAGACTTGCTGCTAGGATGTGGACTTGCTTCTGTGAAGCATACCTGCTGCTGGGAAGTGGACCTGCTGCTGGGGAGCGGACCTGCTCCTAGGAAGTGGACCTGCTTCTGAGAAGCAGACCTGCTCTTGGCAAGTAGCCCAGCTCCTGGGAAGCAGACCTGTTCCTGGGAAGCGGATCTGCTCCTGAGATGTGGCCCAGCTCCTGGGAAGCAGACCTGCTCCAGGGAAGTAGACCTGCCCCCGGGAAGAAGATCTGCTCCCGCGAAGGGGACATGTTACCGGGAAACACACTTGTTCCTTGGAAGAGGGCCTGCTCCTGGGAAGCAGATCTGGTCCTGTGAAGTGGCCCAGATCCTGGGAAGCAGACCTGCTCCTAGGAAGCGAAACTGCTCCTGAGAAGTGAATCTCCACTTAGGAAGTAGACCTGCTCCTGGATAGTAGACTTGCTCCTGGGAAGCAGACCTGTTCCTGGGAAGTGGCCCAGTGCCTGGGAAGCAGACGTTCTCCTGGGAAGCAGATGTTCTCCTGCGAAGCGGACCTGCTCCCGGGAAGTGGACCTGCTCATGGCAAGGTGATCTGTTCCTGGGAAGCAGCCCAGCTCTTGGGAAGCAGACTTGCTCCCAGGAAGTCGACCTGCTCTTGGGAAACAGACCTGCTCCTAGGAAGCGGACCTGCTGCTGGTAAGCGGGCCTGCTCCTAGGAAGTGGACCTGCTTCTGGGAAGCAGACCTGCTCCTTGAAAGCGGACCTGCTCCTGGGAAGCAGACCTACTCCTGGGAAGTGGACCTACTCCTGGGAAGCAAACCTGCTGCTGGGAAGCAATCCTGATCCTGGGAAGCAGACTTGCTCCTAGGATGCAGACTTGCTCCTGGGAAGCAGACCTTCTCCCGGGAAGCAGTCGTTCTCCCGGGAAGCAGATGTTCTCCCGGGAAGCGGACCTGCTCCCGGGAAGTGGACCTGCTCATGGGAAGGTGATCTGTTCCTGGGAAGCAGCCCAGCTCTTGGGAAGTGGACTTGCTCCCAGGAAGTCGACCTGCTCTTGGGAAGCAGACCTGCTCCTAGGAAGCAGACCTGCTGCTGGTAAGCGGACCTGCTCCTAGGAAGTGGACCTTCTTCTGGGAAGCGGACTTGCTCCTTGAAAGCGGACCTGCTCCTGGGTAGCAGACCTACTCCAGGGAAGTGGACCTGCTCCAGGGAAGTGGACCTGCTCCTGGGAAGCAGACCTGCTCCTGGGAAGCAAACCTGCTCCTGGGAAGCAGTCCTGATCCTGGGAAACAGACTTACTCCTAGGATGCAGAGTTGCTTCTGGGAAGCAGACCTGCTGCTGGGAAATGGACCTGCTGTTGGGCAGCGGACCTGCTCCTAGGAAGGTGACCTGCTTCTGAGAAGTGGACCTGCTCCTGGGAAGCAGCCCAACTCCTGGAAAGCAGACTTGCTCCTAGGAAGCGGATCTGCTCTTGGGAAGTGGACCTGCTCCTGCGTAGCGGGCCTGCTGCTGGTAAGTGGACCTGCTGCTGGTAAGTGGACCTGCTCCTGGGAAGCAGTCCCGATACTAGGAAGCATACTTGCTTCTGGGAAGCAGACCTGCTGCTGGGAAGTGGACCTTCTGCTGGGGAGCGGACCTGCTTTTAGGAAGCGGACCTGATCCTGGGAAGCAGACCTGCTCCTGCGAAGAGGACCTGCTCCAGGGAAGCAGAAATGCTCCTAGGAAGCAGACCTGTTCCTGGGAAGCAGACCGGCTCCTGGGAAGCAGACCTTATCCTGGGAAGCAGATTTTCTCCTAGGAAATGGACCTGCTCCTAGAAAGCGTACCTGCTCCTTGGAAGCGGCTCAGCATGGGAAGCGGACTTGCTCCTTGGAAGGGGACCTGCTCCTGGGAAGCGGACCACATACTTCAAAGCGGACATGCTACTAGGAAGCAGACGTGCTGCTGGGAAGCAGACCTGCTCCTCGGAAGTGGACCAGTTTCTGGGAAACAGACCTGTTCCTACGAAGGGGACCTGATCCTGGGAAGCAGATTTTATTTGGGGAAGTGGCCCAGATCCTGGGAAGGGGACTTGCTCCTAGGAAGTCGACATGCTCTTGGGAAGCAGACCTGCTCCTCGGAAGCCGACCTGCTGCTGGTAAGCGGACCTGCTACTAGGAAGTGGACCTGCTACTGGGAAGCGGACCTGCTCCTTGAAAGCGGACCTGCTCCTGGGAAGCAGACCTGCTCCTGGGAAGTGGACCTGCTTCTGGGATGCGTACCTGCTCCTGGAAAGCAAACCTGCTCCTGGGAAGCAGTCCTGATCCTGGGAAGTGAACTTGCTCCTAGGATGCAGACTTGCTTCTGGGAACCAGACCTGCTGCTGAAAGTGGACCTGCTGCTGGGGAGCGGTCCTGCTCCTAGGAAAGACACCTGCTTCTGAGAAGCGGACCTGTTCCTGGGAAGCAGCCAAGCTCCTGGGAAGCAGACTTGCTCCTAGGAAGCGGATCTGCTCTTGGGAAGCGGACCTGCTCCTGGCAAGTGGACCGCTGCTGGTAAGCGAACCTGCACATATGAAGCGGACCTGCTTCTGGGAAGCCGAGCTGCTCCTGGGAAGCAGACCTGCTACTTGGAAGCAGACCTACTCCTACGAAGCAGACCTGCTCCTGGGAAGCAGTCCCGATACTAGGAAGCACACTTGCTTCTGGGAAGCAGACCTGCTGCTGGGAAGTGGACCTTCTGCTGGGGAGTGGACCTGCTTTTAGGAAGCGGACCTGATCCTGGGAAGCAGACCTGCTCCTGGGAAGAGGACCTGCTCCAGGGAAGCAGAAATGCTCCTAGGAAGCAGACCTGTTCCTGGGAAGCAGACCGGCTCCTGGGAAGCAGACCTTATCCTGGGAAGCAGATTTTCTCCTAGGAAGTGGACCTTCTCCTAGAAAGCGTACCTGCTCCTTGGAAGCGGCTCAGCATGGGAAGCGGACTTGCTCCTTGGAAGGGGACCTGCTCCTGGGAAGCGGACCAGATACTTCAAAGCAGACATGCTCCTAGGAAGCAGACGTGCTGCTGGGAAGCAGACCTGCTCCTCGGAAGTGGACCAGTTTCTGGGAAACAGACCTGTTCCTACGAAGGGGACCTGCTCCTGGGAAGCAGATCTTATTTGGGGAAGTGGCCCAGATCCTGGTAAGGGGACTTGCTCCTAGGAAGAGGACCTGCTCCTTGGAAGCAGACCTGCTCCATGGAAACAGACCTGCTCCTTGGAAGTGGACCTGCTTCTGAGAAGCGGACCTGCTCCTGGGAAGCAAACCTGCTCCTCGGAAGCAGGCAGGGCCACCTTAAGCAGTTTTGGGGCCCTGGAAAAGGACATCTTTGGGGCCCCCTCCACCAAACCAAAGGAATTAAGTGATCAAGAATATCTGTCCCGTCCCACCCGCCGCGATCACAACCCATAGGTTGATATGCTGCCTCACAGCATTAAAAATAAGCATGTTTACTCCCTTTAAGTCCCCTTACCCTCTTCATTCTTGGTCTATTCAGAATGGTAAACAATTACCATTTCAAGGGTAACATTATCAGTCTACAAAGAGGTTACATATGCGGGAAGGTTTGTAAACTTCAGACATAGGAAAGGCTAAGCCAGCCTTACAGGAATGTGCTATTCTAATCTTGCATAGGAACACATATCTCTGCAATGAGTGCTTAATACACTGAGCTAACTTCTGAACCATTGTTTGCACTCAATTTGATCAACATAATTCCCACAGGAAGGAAAGAATGCTACAGGAGTTGTGCCGCTAGGAACACACAAACTACATATACCATAGTGAACACAGAAAGCATTACATGATGAAATGATCGAGGCAGAATTTACTTGCCAAAACAGGCAGGGAATAGGTTTAGAGCAAAAGCACCATGCCATCAAATATCATGATGTGTGCTATTTAAGTCTGGTGAACAAAGGATTCTTACTTCTTTAGATCAGACAGCCTTGTGGGACCCCCTCTAAGGTGGGGGCCCTGGCCAAGTGCCCCTTTTGCCCTCCCATAAAAACGTCTCTGGAAGCAGGCCTGATCCTGGGAAGCAGACTTGCTCCTAGGATGTGGACTTGCTTCTGTGAAGCATACCTGCTGCTGGGAAGTGGACCTGCTGCTGGGGAGCGGACCTGCTCCTAGGAAGTGGACCTGCTTCTGAGAAGCAGACCTGCTCTTGGCAAGTAGCCCAGCTCCTGGGAAGCAGACCTGTTCCTGGGAAGCGGATCTGCTCCTGAGATGTGGCCCAGCTCCTGGGAAGCAGACCTGCTCCAGGGAAGTAGACCTGCCCCCGGGAAGAAGATCTGCTCCCGCGAAGGGGACATGTTACCGGGAAACACACTTGTTCCTTGGAAGAGGGCCTGCTCCTGGGAAGCAGATCTGGTCCTGTGAAGTGGCCCAGATCCTGGGAAGCAAACCTGCTCCTAGGAAGCGAAACTGCTCCTGAGAAGTGAATCTCCACTTAGGAAGTAGACCTGCTCCTGGATAGTAGACTTGCTCCTGGGAAGCAGACCTGTTCCTGGGAAGTGGCCCAGCGCCTGGGAAGCAGACGTTCTCCTGGGAAGCAGATGTTCTCCTGCGAAGCGGACCTGCTCCCGGGAAGTGGACCTGCTCATGGCAAGGTGATCTGTTCCTGGGAAGCAGCCCAGCTCTTGGGAAGCGGACTTGCTCCCAGGAAGTCGACCTGCTCTTGGGAAACAGACCTGCTCCTAGGAAGCGGACCTGCTGCTGGTAAGCGGGCCTGCTCCTAGGAAGTGGACCTGCTTCTGGGAAGCAGACCTGCTCCTTGAAAGCGGACCTGCTCCTGGGAAGCAGACCTACTCCTGGGAAGTGGACCTGCTCCTGGGAAGCAAACCTGCTGCTGGGAAGCCATCCTGATCCTGGGAAGCAGACTTGCTCCTAGGATGCAGACTTGCTCCTGGGAAGCAGACCTTCTCCCGGGAAGCAGTCGTTCTCCCGGGAAGCAGATGTTCTCCCGGGAAGCGGACCTGCTCCCGGGAAGTGGACCTGCTCATGGGAAGGTGATCTGTTCCTGGGAAGCAGCCCAGCTCTTGGGAAGTGGACTTGCTCCCAGGAAGTCGACCTGCTCTTGGGAAGCAGACCTGCTCCTAGGAAGCAGACCTGCTGCTGGTAAGCGGACCTGCTCCTAGGAAGTGGACCTTCTTCTGGGAAGCGGACTTGCTCCTTGAAAGCGGACCTGCTCCTGGGTAGCAGACCTACTCCAGGGAAGTGGACCTGCTCCAGGGAAGTGGACCTGCTCCTGGGAAGCAGACCTGCTCCTGGGAAGCAAACCTGCTCCTGGGAAGCAGTCCTGATCCTGGGAAACAGACTTACTCCTAGGATGCAGAGTTGCTTCTGGGAAGCAGACCTGCTGCTGGGAAATGGACCTGCTGTTGGGCAGCGGACCTGCTCCTAGGAAGGTGACCTGCTTCTGAGAAGTGGACCTGCTCCTGGGAAGCAGCCCAACTCCTGGAAAGCAGACTTGCTCCTAGGAAGCGGATCTGCTCTTGGGAAGTGGACCTGCTCCTGCGTAGCGGGCCTGCTGCTGGTAAGTGGACCTGCTTCTGGGAAGCAGACCTGCTCCTGAGAATCAGTCCCGATACTAGGAAGCAGACTTGCTTCTGGGAAGCGGGCCTGCTGCTGGGAAGTAGACCTTATGCTGGGGAGTGGGCCTGCTCCTAGGAAGTGGACCTGCTTCTGAGAAGTGGACCTGCTCCTCGGAAGCAAACCTGCTCCTTGAAAGCGGACCTGCTCCTGGGAAGCAGACCTACTCCTGGGAAGTGGACCTGCTCCTGGGAAGCAAACCTGCTGCTGGGAAGCAAACCTGCTGCTGGGAAGCAATCCTGATCCTGGGAAGCAGACTTGCTCCTAGGATGCAGACTTGCTCCTGGGAAGCAGACCTTCTCCCGGGAAGCAGTCGTTCTCCCGGGAAGCAGATGTTCTCCCGGGAAGCAGACCTGCTCCCGGGAAGTGGACCTGCTCATGGGAAGGTGATCTGTTCCTGGGAAGCAGCCCAGCTCTTGGGAAGTGGACTTGCTCCCAGGAAGTCGACCTGCTCTTGGGAAGCAGACCTGCTCCTAGGAAGCAGACCTGCTGCTGGTAAGCGGACCTGCTCCTAGGAAGTGGACCTTCTTCTGGGAAGCGGACTTGCTCCTTGAAAGCGGACCTGCTCCTGGGTAGCAGACCTACTCCAGGGAAGTGGACCTTCTCCTGGGAAGCAGACCTGCTCCTGGGAAGGAAACCTGCTCCTGGGAAGCAGTCCTGATCCTGGGAAACAGACTTACTCCTAGGATGCAGAGTTGCTTCTGGGAAGCAGACCTGCTGCTGGGAAATGGACCTGCTGTTGGGCAGCGGACCTGCTCCTAGGAAGGTGACCTGCTTCTGAGAAGTGGACCTGCTCCTGGGAAGCAGCCCAACTCCTGGAAAGCAGACTTGCTCCTAGGAAGCGGATCTGCTCTTGGGAAGTGGACCTGCTCCTGCGTAGCGGGCCTGCTGCTGGTAAGTGGACCTGCTTCTGGGAAGCAGACCTGCTCCTGAGAATCAGTCCCGATACTAGGAAGCAGACTTGCTTCTGGGAAGCGCGCCTGCTGCTGGGAAGTAGACCTTATGCTGGGGAGTGGGCCTGCTCCTAGGAAGTGGACCTGCTTCTGAGAAGTGGACCTGCTCCTCGGAAGCAAACCTGCTCCTGGGAATCAGTCCTGATCCTGTGAAGCAGACTTGCTCCTAGGATGCAGACTTGCTTCTAGGAAGCAGACCTGCTGCTGGGAAACAGACCTGCTTCTGGGCAGCGGACCTGCTCCTAGGAAGGTGACCTGCTTCTGAGAAGTGGACCTGCTACTTTGAAGCAGCCCAACTCCTGGAAAGCAGACTTGCTCCTAGGAAGCAGATCTGCTCTTAGGAAGCGGACCTGCTCCTGGAAAGCGGACCAGCTGCTGGTAAGCGGGCCTGCTTCTGGGAAGCAGACCTGCTCCTGAGAAGCAGTCCCGATACTAGGAAGCAGACTTGCTTCTGAGAAGCAGGCCTGCTGCTGGGAAGTAGACCTTCTGCTGGGGAGTGGGCCTGCTCCTAGGAAGTGGACCTGCTTCTGAGAAGTGGACCTGCTCCTGGGAAGCAGACCTGCTCCTGGGAAGCGGGCCAGCTCCTGAGAAGCGGACTTGCTTCAAGGAAGAGGACCTGCTCCGGGGAAGCAGAAATGCTCCTAGGAAGCAGACCTGCTCCTGGGAAGCAGACCATATCCTGGGAAGCAGACCTGCTCCTGGGAAGCATACCTTCTCCTAGAAAGTAGACTTGCTTCTTGGCAGTAGACCTGCTCCTGTGAAGAGGCCCAGCTCCTGGGAAGCAGATTTGCTCAAAGGAAGCAGACCTGCTCTTAGGAAGCGTACCTGCTCCTGGGAAGCAGCCAGCATGGGAAGCAGACTTGCACCTAGGAAGGAGATCTGCTGCTGGGAAGCAGACCTTCTCCTGGGAAGCGGCCCAGATACTGCGAAGCGGACATGCTCCTAGGAAGCAGACATGCTACTGGGAAGCAAACTTGCTCCTAGGAAGCGGACCAGTTCCTGGGAAACACATGTTCCTAGGAAGAGGACTTGCTCCTTGGAAGCAGACCTGCTACTGGGAAGTAGACCTGCTCCTAGGAAATGGACCTGCTCTTGGGAGCGGACCTGCTCCTGGGAAGCGGACTTGCTGCTGGTAAGCGGCACCAAGGAAGTGGACCTGCTTCTAGGAAGCGGACCTGTTGCTGGGAATCAGACCTGCTCTTTGGAAGCAGACCTGCAACGTGGAAGCAGACCTACTCCTGGGAAGCGAACCTGCTTCTGCGAAGTGGACCTGCTCCTAGAAAGCAGAGTTGCTCCTCGGAAGCAGACCTTCTCCCGGGAAGCGGGCCTGCTCCTGGGAGGTCGACCTGCTCCTGGGAAGAGGACCTGCTCTTGGCAAGGTGATCTGCTCCTGGGAAGCGGACCTGCTCCTGGAAACCAGCCCATCTCCTGGGAAGCATACTTGCTCCTAGGAAGCAGACCTACTCTTGGAAAGCGGACCTTCTCCTCAGAAGCAGACCTGCACCTGTGAAGCGGCCTAGCTCCTGGGAGCGTAACCATCATTAACCATAGGAACGGAAATATGTGGAATACTATCTTGGAATACGAGAGGATTTACCCATTTATTTCAAGAATTTCCAATCCCGCAGGTAAATAACTTTATAATCTATTTACAAGAGACTTGGCTGATAGAAATCCCAATAAAGGACGGGTATACCATTGTGCTAAACAAAGCAAAGAAAAATCATTGTGGAAGACCCTTTTCTGGTCTAATCATAATGGTAAATAACGACTTTGGTTGGGAGATTGTCCAAACTTATACGCCAAATATTTTTGTACAAGGCTCACTGTTACAGCTGATGTCAGCCAATACGAACCAGACTTCACACTTACTGGTGATTAATGTATACTGAAATCCAGCAATGATTTCGACGGTGAGTTTCATCAAAGCAGTGACAGGCATAATTGATCCATGCTTAACACTATTCAGAAACTTATTAATATTAATCTGCGGAGACTTCAACTTCTCCTGGTTCAACGCTTCTTCAAGAACCGTGGCGGAAACAAGCTTGACACATACAAAGGGCGACAAATGGAGGAAAGCGATGAAAGCGAGAAGTTGTGAATTGGTTAACAGACACATTTATGGAGATATTCCACCACGACCTACTTGGCACAGAGAAAACACTCATAAAACATTAGACTACTTCTGGATCTCCTCGTCTTTCTGGCCAAAAGTAAATACAATGGCAGTACATAAGACTGACAACAGCGACCATAGCATTTTGGAATTAACCTGTGCAATAGAGCGGATTCAAACTCTGCACAATTACAACTGTCCTGTAGAAGCAAATGAAGGCAGGAATCGTCTGCGAATTAAAGATCATCATATCTGCCAGTTGAGAAACCGATTAAAAAATTAGCAAACAACTGCCACTGTAAAAATTAATTACGCCCCATTATTACTGCAAATATGCACGAAAAAAACAACATCCCACCACCAGCAACCTAAATATACCTTCAGTATTCAGGTCAATCAGAAAAAAAAACAAATGCATAAAACCATCAGGCAATTAAAAAAGAAAGATAGCACAACGATTGAAACAGAAAGAGCTATCATAAAATGCAAAATGAAATATCGAAATTGGCTCAAATCGTTCAAAATACTTAGAGATCAAGAACGTGAGGAATTGATGCTTGGTTTGATAATCCAACGTAAATCAAGAGACATCTGGAAAATTCTAAATACGAATAATTCCCAAGAAGCAATTCTGGTTAATGGTATATCCATGGCAACATGGGAAGATCACTTCAGAAAAGTATTTGCTGGTACATCAACCTATGACATAATAAAGTTTACACAATCCGTGGAGCCCTGGGATGTATGTGAACCCAAAGATAGACTCCTCACACTTATAAAGCAGCTTAAGAACTCGCGTGCTGCAGGCCCTGATGGGTTAACGAATGTTATGATAAAAGAAAAAAAGGAGTTATGGGCTGAATTTATTGCGGATTTATTTGAAGTAATATCAGTGTGTAAATGTATACCCAATTCATGGAAGTCAGCTGTCATTGTGCCTATTTTCAAGAAGGGCAATAAGGAAAATCCTGCCAACTATCGCCCTATTGCCCTCTTGGATATAATAGGGCAAATCTTTGTGGCTTGCTTACAACAGAAAATCACAGCTTGGACGGTAAACAAAAATCTATTAGATGTCCGCCAAACCGGTTTTACTAAAGAAGTTGGAACAGAAGTTAATCTTCTAATTGTGAATCTGTTGAAGTTGGAAACTTTAAAGACAAAGAAGAAACTCTTTGTAGCATTTATAGACATGCGTCAAGTCTTTGACCGAATAAACCGCATCAAATTGTGGAACAAATGAATAACATGGGCTTGCCCCCCAACTTTACTGGAGACTCTAATGGCTTTACATGAAGAAACTTCAATAAAAGTTCGCACTAACAACAGTGGTAGCCTGACAAAAGAAGTTCCAACAATCCATGGAGTTGAACAAGGATGCCCGCTAGCAGCGTTACTGTTCAAGCTTTACATTGCTGACCTGCCAGCAGCTTTCCAGAACATCTGCTGTTTTCCACCAAAATTGAACCATCAAATGATAAGTTGGGCTTTATATGCCGATGATATTGTATTAGTCGACCAAACTGAGATTGGGCTTCAACAGCTCCTGAATGCATTGGTCATCTACCTACAAGTAAACGATCTTGAAATTAATGCTGCAAAATCAAAAATTGTAGCTTTTGGCACAAGTCAAAAAAGAGCCCTGAAAAGATTTGGGTGGTCAGTGAATGGTGAAAAAATGTATGCCGTCTCAAGGATACGTTATCTTGGGATCCAGATCAATCAATCCATAAGAGAACCAGACTGGATAATTGATTTGAAGCATCGGATGGCATCCTTTACACTGCAGGGAAAACGGTTACATAATGAATATGGTAAATTCACCTTCATTCCAATAATGACATTTTATCGGCAAAAAGTTATTCCGGCGATAACATATGGGGCGGAAGCTGGATTAAGTTTGGATTATCGGATCTGGCCGATTCTAGAAGGTCAGTTCTGGAGGGGAGTTTTGGGATTACCATCCTATGTTTCCATTGTAATAATACGATATGAATTAGGCCTGGAACCTTTAAATGGACTAATCCAATGGAAATCAATTGCCTTACTATGTAAAATGAATCTCAGTACCGTTGCTCCTGCCTATGAAATTTTAAAGGAGTCGGCCAACAATCCATACACCGGAGTTCTGGAAATTTGGGCCATGAAAATACATAAGATTCTAAAAACTACTGACATTGCTTGGGAAACTGTCATAAATATTCCGCAAATTGCAAATAAAAAGGTCACACAATGGCATTGGATAAAAAATACGGAAACACGTGACTCCATGCCTTCTGCACTTAATCTGGGTCTAACATGCAACAAACTAGATAAACTACCTAAGTATTTAGAAAGGTTTCCATCCAGATATCATTGTAATAAATTCTTGAAATGACGGCTCAACATCTATAAAACTAAGGAGATGATGTGGCAGAGACATTTCAAAGAAGCAACAGATAATAAATGCAGGTTCTGCAAGAGCGAACCAGAATCCTTAAACCATTTAATTACTGAATGCAGTCATGTAGGTATCCACCGTACATTCTTTCTTCACCATCTGACATTATTACATCATAATCCTGAAGACTGGTGGCATACCTCTATAGCTGGAAATAATATGAGATTCATATGTGCCTTAGTAGACTTTTTGGAAAGTGTTCTTCAAATAGATCCATCTTGATAAGATGATATCACTGCTTTTCTTGGTTAAATGAAGAGGATTGGACAGCTTTGTATGTTTGTAATTAAAGTTGTGTAAACAACTAAATGTTACAATAAAATAAAAATAAATAAAAAAGAAGCCCAGATCCTGGGAAGTGGACTTGCTCTTAGGAAGCGGAACTGCTCCTGGGAAGCTAACCTGCTCCTCGGAAGTGGACCTGCTGCGGGGAAGCAGACCAGTTGCTTAGAAGGGGCCCAGCTCCTGGGAAGCGGACCTGCTCCTAGGAAGCAGACTTAGGGCCTCATCACGACTTCGGCGGTAACCCTTAAACCCGGCGGTAGCGCTATTACTGCCGGATTTAAGGGTCCGCCGAATCAGGGCTTCGGCCGATTTCCCCCCAGCTCTGAGCTGGGGGGAAATCCGCTGAAAATTTGCGCTATTACCGCCAGCGGATAGCGTGAAGATTCCCCATTGAGCCCAATGGGGAATGGGGCATTCCCGAATGGGCCCAGTGGGGAATGGGGACTTACATTACCGCCAAACTCATGATCCGGCGCTATTAGCGCCGGGGAGTTCGGCGGTAGGGCTAATACCGCCCGCGCTAATAGCGTTACCGTTACCACCCAAGTCGTGATGAGGCCCACACTCTTGGGACGTGGACCTGCTCCTGGGAAGTGGACCTGGGAAGCAGTCCAGCTCCTGGGAAGCACACTTCATCCTGGGAAGGGGACCTGCTCTTGGGAAGCGGACTAGCTCCTGGGAAGCGGACTTGCTCCTGTGAAGCAGACCTGCTGCTGGTAAGCGGACCTGCTCCTGGGAAGCAGATCTGTTCCTTGGAAGCAGATATGCTCCTGGGAAGCAGACTTGCTCCTGAGAAGTGGACCTGCTTCTGGGAAGTGGACCTGCTCCTAGGAATCAGACCTGCGCCTGGGAAGTGGTCCCGATCCTGGGAAGCGGACTTCTCCTCCTAGGAAGCAGACTTGCTTCTTGGAAGCAGACCTGCTGCTGGGAATTGGACCTGGTGCTTGGGAGCGGACCTGCTCCTAGGAAGTGGACCTGCTTTTGAGAAGCGGTCCTGCTCCTGGGAAGCAGATCTGCTCCTGGGAAGTGGCCCAGCTCCTGGGAAGTGGACTTGCTCCTAGGAAGAGGACCTACTACTTGGAGGCAAACCTGCTCCTGGGAAGCAGACCTGCTCCCGGGAAGTGGACCTGCTGCTACGAAGCAGACCTGCTCCTGTGAGTGGCCCAGCTCGTGGGAAGCAGATTTGCTGCTAGGAAGCCGAGCTGCTTCTAGGAAGTAGACCTGTTCCAGGGAAGCAGCCCAGATACTGGGAAGTGGACTTGCTCCTAGGAAGCGGAACTGCTCCTGGGAAGCTAACCTGCTCCTCGGAAGTGGATCCTGGGAAGCAGACCTGTTGCTTAGAAGTGGCCCAGCTCCTGGGAAGCGGACCTGCTCCTAGGAAGCAGACTTACTCTTGGGAAGTGGACCTGCTCCTGGGAAGTGGACCTGGGAAGCAGTCCAGCTCCTGGGAAGCGCAACTTACATTACCGCCAAACTCATGATCCGGCGCTATTAGCGCCGGAGAGTTCGGCGGTAGGGCTAATACCGCCCGCGCTAATAGCGTTACCGTTACCGCCCAAGTCGTGATGAGGCCCACACTCTTGGGACGTGGACCTGCTCCTGGGAAGTGGACCTGGGAAGCAGTCCAGCTCCTGGGAAGCACACTTCATCCTGGGAAGGGGACCTGCTCTTGGGAAGCGGACTAGCTCCTGGGAAGCGGACCTGCTCCTGTGAAGCAGACCTGCTGCTGGTAAGCGGACCTGCTCCTGGGAAGCAGATCTGTTCCTTGGAAGCAGATATGCTCCTGGGAAGCAGACTTGCTCCTGAGAAGTGGACCTGCTTCTGGGAAGTGGACCTGCTCCTAGGAATCAGACCTGCGCCTGGGAAGTGGTCCCGATCCTGGGAAGCGGACTTCTCCTCCTAGGAAGCAGACTTGCTTCTTGGAAGCAGACCTGCTGCTGGGAATTGGACCTGGTGCTTGGGAGCGGACCTGCTCCTAGGAAGTGGACCTGCTTTTGAGAAGCGGACCTGCTCCTGGGAAGCAGATCTGCTCCTGGGAAGTGGCCCAGCTCCTGGGAAGTGGACTTGCTCCTAGGAAGAGGACCTACTACTTGGAGGCAAACCTGCTCCTGGGAAGCAGACCTGCTCCCGGGAAGCGGACCTGCTGCTACGAAGCAGACCTGCTCCTGTGAGTGGCCCAGCTCGTGGGAAGCAGATTTGCTGCTAGGAAGCCGAGCTGCTTCTAGGAAGTAGACCTGTTCCAGGGAAGCAGCCCAGATACTGGGAAGTGGACTTGCTCCTAGGAAGCGGAACTGCTCCTGGGAAGCTAACCTGCTCCTCGGAAGTGGATCCTGGGAAGCAGACCTGTTGCTTAGAAGTGGCCCAGCTCCTGGGAAGCGGACCTGCTCCTAGGAAGTGGACCTGCTTTTGAGAAGCGGACCTGCTCCTGGGAAGCAGATCTGCTCCTGGGAAGTGGCCCAGCTCCTGGGAAGTGGACTTGCTCCTAGGAAGAGGACCTACTACTTGGAGGCAAACCTGCTCCTGGGAAGCAGACCTGCTCCCGGGAAGCGGACCTGCTGCTACGAAGCAGACCTGCTCCTGTGAGTGGCCCAGCTCGTGGGAAGCAGATTTGCTGCTAGGAAGCCGAGCTGCTTCTAGGAAGTAGACCTGTTCCAGGGAAGCAGCCCAGATACTGGGAAGTGGACTTGCTCCTAGGAAGCGGAACTGCTCCTGGGAAGCTAACCTGCTCCTCGGAAGTGGATCCTGGGAAGCAGACCTGTTGCTTAGAAGTGGCCCAGCTCCTGGGAAGCGGACCTGCTCCTAGGAAGCAGACTTACTCTTGGGAAGTGGATCTGCTCCTGGGAAGTGGACCTGGGAAGCAGTCCAGCTCCTGGGAAGCGCAACTTACAATACCGCCAAACTCATGATCCGGCGCTATTAGCGCCGGGGAGTTCGGCGGTAGGGCTAATACCGCCCGCGCTAATAGCGTTACCGTTACCGCCCAAGTCGTGATGAGGCCCACACTCTTGGGACGTGGACCTGCTCCTGGGAAGTGGACCTGGGAAGCAGTCCAGCTCCTGGGAAGCACACTTCATCCTGGGAAGGGGACCTGCTCTTGGGAAGCGGACTAGCTCCTGGGAAGCGGACCTGCTCCTGTGAAGCAGACCTGCTGCTGGTAAGCGGACCTGCTCCTGGGAAGCAGATCTGTTCCTTGGAAGCAGATATGCTCCTGGGAAGCAGACTTGCTCCTGAGAAGTGGACCTGCTTCTGGGAAGTGGACCTGCTCCTAGGAATCAGACCTGCGCCTGGGAAGTGGTCCCGATCCTGGGAAGCGGACTTCTCCTCCTAGGAAGCAGACTTGCTTCTTGGAAGCAGACCTGCTGCTGGGAATTGGACCTGGTGCTTGGGAGCGGACCTGCTCCTAGGAAGTGGACCTGCTTTTGAGAAGCGGACCTGCTCCTGGGAAGCAGATCTGCTCCTGGGAAGTGGCCCAGCTCCTGGGAAGTGGACTTGCTCCTAGGAAGAGGACCTACTACTTGGAGGCAAACCTGCTCCTGGGAAGCAGACCTGCTCCCGGGAAGCGGACCTGCTGCTACGAAGCAGACCTGCTCCTGTGAGTGGCCCAGCTCGTGGGAAGCAGATTTGCTGCTAGGAAGCCGAGCTGCTTCTAGGAAGTAGACCTGTTCCAGGGAAGCAGCCCAGATACTGGGAAGTGGACTTGCTCCTAGGAAGCGGAACTGCTCCTGGGAAGCTAACCTGCTCCTCGGAAGTGGATCCTGGGAAGCAGACCTGTTGCTTAGAAGTGGCCCAGCTCCTGGGAAGCGGACCTGCTCCTAGGAAGCAGACTTACTCTTGGGAAGTGGACCTGCTCCTGGGAAGTGGACCTGGGAAGCAGTCCAGCTCCTGGGAAGCGCAACTTACAATACCGCCAAACTCATGATCCGGCGCTATTAGCGCCGGGGAGTTCGGCGGTAGGGCTAATACCGCCCGCGCTAGTAGCGTTACCGTTACCGCCCAAGTCGTGATGAGGCCCACACTCTTGGGACGTGGACCTGCTCCTGGGAAGTGGACCTGGGAAGCAGTCCAGCTCCTGGGAAGCACACTTCATCCTGGGAAGGGGACCTGCTCTTGGGAAGCGGACTAGCTCCTGGGAAGCGGACCTGCTCCTGTGAAGCAGACCTGCTGCTGGTAAGCGGACCTGCTCCTGGGAAGCAGATCTGTTCCTTGGAAGCAGATATGCTCCTGGGAAGCAGACTTGCTCCTGAGAAGTGGACCTGCTTCTGGGAAGTGGACCTGCTCCTAGGAATCAGACCTGCGCCTGGGAAGTGGTCCCGATCCTGGGAAGCGGACTTCTCCTCCTAGGAAGCAGACTTGCTTCTTGGAAGCAGACCTGCTGTTGGGAATTGGACCTGGTGCTTGGGAGCGGACCTGCTCCTAGGAAGTGGACCTGCTTTTGAGAAGCGGACCTGCTCCTGGGAAGCAGATCTGCTCCTGGGAAGTGGCCCAGCTCCTGGGAAGTGGACTTGCTCCTAGGAAGAGGACCTACTACTTGGAGGCAAACCTGCTCCTGGGAAGCAGACCTGCTCCCGGGAAGCGGACCTGCTGCTACGAAGCAGACCTGCTCCTGTGAGTGGCCCAGCTCGTGGGAAGCAGATTTGCTGCTAGGAAGCCGAGCTGCTTCTAGGAAGTAGACCTGTTCCAGGGAAGCAGCCCAGATACTGGGAAGTGGACTTGCTCCTAGGAAGCGGAACTGCTCCTGGGAAGCTAACCTGCTCCTCGGAAGTGATCCTGGGAAGCAGACCTGTTGCTTAGAAGTGGCCCAGCTCCTGGGAAGCGGACTTACTCTTGGGAAGTGAACCTGCTCCTGGGAAGTGGACCTGGGAAGCAGTCCAGCTCCTGGGAAGCGCACTTCATCCTGGGAAGCGGACCTGCTCCTGGGAAGCGGACCTGCTGCTGGTAAGCGGACTGGCTCCTAGGAAGTGGACCTGCTTCTGAGAAGCGGACCTGTTCCTCAGAAGCAGACCTACTCCTGGGAAGCGGTCCTGCTCCTGGGAAGCAGACCTGTTCCTTGGAAGCAGACATGCTCCTGGGAAGCAGACCTGCTACTGAGAAGTGGACCTGCTTCTGGGAAGTGGACCTGCTCCTAGGAAGCAGACCTGCACCTGGGAAGTGGTCCCGATCCTGGGAAGCAGACTTCTCCTCCTACGAAGCAGACCTGCTTCTTGGAAGCAGACCTGCTGCTGGGAATTGGACCTGGTGCTTGGGAGCGGACCTGCTCCTAGGAAGTGGACCTGCTTTTGAGAAGCAGACCTGCTCCTGGCAAGCAGATCTGCTCCTGGGAAGCGGCCCAGCTCCTGGGAAGTGGACTTGCTCCTAGGAAGAGGACCTACTACTTGGAGGCAAACCTGCTCCTGGGAAGCAGACCTACTCCCAGGAAGCGGACCTGCTGCTCAGAAGCAGACCTGCTCCTGTGAAGTGGCCCAGCTCCTGGGAAGCAGATTTGCTGCTAGGAAGCCGAGCTGCTCCTAGGAAGTATACCTGTTCCAGGGAAGCGGCCCAGATTCTGAGAAGCGGACATGCTCTTAGGAAGCGGACGTGCTACTGGGAAGCAAACCTGCTCCTAGGAAGCGGACCTGCTCCTGGGAAGCAGACATGATCCTGTGAAGTGGCCCAGCTCCAAGGAATCAGACCTACTCCTAGGAAGCAGACTTATTCCTGGGAAGTAGACATGCTACCGGTAAACAGACCTGCTCCTGGGAAGCAGATCTGCTCTGTGGAAGCAGCTCAGATACTGGGAAGTGGACTTGCTCCTAGGAAGCAGTACTGCTCCTGGGAAGCTAACCTGCTTCTAGGAAGTGGACCTGCTGCTGGGAAGAAGACCTGTTGCTTAGAAGTGGCCCAGCTCCTGGGAAGCGGACCTGCTCCTAGGAAGCAGACTTACTCTTGGGAAGTGGACCTGCTCCTGGGAAGAGGACCTACTCATGGGAAGGTTATCTGCTCCTGGGAAGTGGACCTGGGAAGCAGTCCAGCTCCTGAGAAGCACACTTCATCCTGGGAAGCGGACCTGCTCTTGGGAAGCGGACCTGCTCATGGGAAGCGGACCTGCTCCTAGGAAGCAGACCTGCTGCTGGTAAGCAGACCGGCTCCTAGGAAGTGGACCGGCTTCTGAGAAGCGGACCTACTCCTGAGAAGCGGACCTGCTCCTGGAAGCAGACCTGCTCCTGGGAAGCAGACCTGCTCCTGGGAAGCGGACCTGCTTCTGGGAAGCGGACCTGCTCCTAGGAAGCAGACCTGTGCCTGGGATGTGGTCCCGATCCTTGGAAGCGGACTTCTCCTAGGAAGCAGACTTGCTTCTTGGAAGCAGACCTGCTGCTGGGAATTGGACCTGCTGCTTGGAAGCAGACCTGCTCCTAGGAAGTGGACCTGCTTTTGAGAAGCAGACCTGCTCCTGGGAAGCAGGTCTGCTCCTAGGAAGCGGCCCAGCTCCTGGGAAGTGAACTTGCTCCTATGAAGAGGACATAATACTTGGAGGCGAACCTGCTCCTGGGAAGCAGACCTGCTCTTGGGAAGTGGACCTGCTGCTGGGAAGCGAACCAGCTGCTGGGAAGCGAACCTGCTTCTGGTAAGCTGATCTGCTCCTGTGAACCGGCCCAGATCCTGGGAAGCTGACTTGCTCCTAGGAAGCAGACCTTTTCCTAGGAAGTGTACCTGCTCCTAGGCAGTGGCACAGATCCTGGGAAGCGAACTTGTTCCTAGGAAGAGGACCTGCTCCTTGAAAGCGGACCTGCTGGTGGGAAGCAGACCTGCTACTGGGAAGTGGACCTGCTTATGGGAAGCGGACCTGCTCCTAGGAAGCAGATCTGCTCCTGGGAAGCGGCCCAGCTCCTGGGAAGTGGACTTGCTCCTAGGAAGAGGACCTACTACTAGGCGGCAAACCTGCTCCTGGGAAGCAGACCTGCTCCTGGGAAGCAGACCTGCTGCTAGGAAGCAGACCTGCTCCTGTGAAGTGGCCCAGCTCCTGGGAAGCAGATTTGCTGCTAGGAAGCCGAGCTGCTTCTAGGAAGTAGACCTGTTCCAGGGAAGCAGCCCAGATCCTGGGAAGTGGACTTGCTCCTAGGAAGCGGAACTGCTCCTGGGAAGCTAACCTGCTCCTCGGAAGTGGACCTGATGCTGGGAAGCAGACCTGTTGTTTAGAAGTGGCCCAGCTCCTGGGAAGCGGACCTGCTCCTAGGAAGTGGACCTGGGAAGCAGTCCAGCTCCTGGGAAGCAGATTTGCTGCTAGGAAGCCGAGCTGCTCCTAGGAAGTATACCTGTTCCAGGGAAGCGGCCCAGATTCTGAGAAGCGGACATGCTCTTAGGAAGCGGACGTGCTACTGGGAAGCAAACCTGCTCCTAGGAAGCGGACCTGCTACTGGGAAGCAGACATGATCCTGTGAAGTGGCCCAGCTCCAAGGAATCGGACCTACTCCTGGGAAGTAGACATGCTACCGGTAAACAGACCTGCTCCTGGGAAGCAGATCTGCTCTGTGGAAGCAGCTCAGATACTGGGAAGTGGACTTGCTCCTAGGAAGCGGAACTGCTCCTGGGAAGCTAAGCTGCTTCTAGGAAGTGGACCTGCTGCTGGGAAGAAGACCTGTTGCTTAGAAGTGGCCCAGCTCCTGGGAAGCGGACCTGCTCCTAGGAAGCAGACTTACTCTTGGGAAGTGGACCTGCTCCTGGGAAGAGGACCTACTCATGGGAAGGTTATCTGCTCCTGGGAAGTGGACCTGGGAAGCAGTCCAGCTCCTGAGAAGCACACTTCATCCTGGGAAGCGGACCTGCTCTTGGGAAGCGGACCTGCTCCTGGGAAGCGGACCTGCTCCTAGGAAGCGGACCTTCTGCTGGTAAGCAGACAGAAGTGGACTTGCTCCTAGGAAGAGGACCTACTACTAGGCGGCAAACCTGCTCCTGGGAAGCAGACCTGCTCCCGGGAAGCGGACCTGCTGCTAGGAAGCAGACCTGCTCCTGTGAAGTGGCCCAGCTCCTGGGAAGCAGATTTGCTGCTAGGAAGCCGAGCTGCTTCTAGGAAGTAGACCTGTTCCAGGGAAGCAGCCCAGATCCTGGGAAGTGGACTTGCTCCTAGGAAGCGGAACTGCTCCTGGGAAGCTAACCTGCTCCTCGGAAGTGGACCTGATGCTGGGAAGCAGACCTGTTGTTTAGAAGTGGCCCAGCTCCTGGGAAGCGGACCTGCTCCTAGGAAGTGGACCTGGGAAGCAGTCCAGCTCCTGGGAAGCGCACTTCATCCTGGGAAGCGGACCTGCTCTTGGGAAGCGGACCTGCTCCTGGGAAGCGGACCTGCTGCTGGCAAGCGGACTGGCTCCTAGGAAGTGGACCTGCTTCTGAGAAGCGGACCTGTTCCTGAGAAGCAGACCTACTCCTGGGAAGCGGACCTGCTCCTGGGAAGCAGACCTGTTCCTTGGAAGCAGACATGCTCCTGGGAAGCAGACCTGCTCCTGAGAAGTGGACCTGCTTCTGGGAAGTGGACCTGCTCCTAGGAAGCAGACCTGCACCTGGGAAGTGGTCCCGATCCTGGGAAGCAGACTTCTCCTCCTAGGAAGCAGACTTGCTTCTTGGAAGCAGACCTGCTGCTGGGAATTGGACCTGGTGCTTGGGAGCGGACCTGCTCCTAGGAAGTGGACCTGCTTTTGAGAAGCAGACCTGCTCCTGGGAAGCAGATCTGCTCCTGATAATCGGCCCAGCTCCTGGGAAGCAGATTTGCTGCTAGGAAGCCGAGCTGCTCCTAGGAAGTATACCTGTTCCAGGGAAGCGGCCCAGATTCTGAGAAGCGGACATGCTCTTAGGAAGCGGACGTGCTACTGGGAAGTAAACCTGCTCCTAGGAAGCGGACCTGCTCCTGGGAAGCAGACATGATCCTGTGAAGTGGCCCAGCTCCAAGGAATCGGACCTACTCCTGGGAAGTAGACATGCTACCGGTAAACAGACCTGCTCCTGGGAAGCAGATCTGCTCTGTGGAAGCAGCTCAGATACTGGGAAGTGGACTTGCTCCTAGGAAGCGGAACTGCTCCCGGGAAGCTAACCTGCTTCTAGGAAGTGGACCTGCTGCTGGGAAGAAGACCTGTTGCTTAGAAGTGGCCCAGCTCCTGGGAAGCGGACCTGCTCCTAGGAAGCAGACTTACTCTTGGGAAGTGGACCTGCTCCTGGGAAGAGGACCTACTCATGGGAAGGTTATCTGCTCCTGGGAAGTGGAGCTGGGAAGCAGTCCAGCTCCTGAGAAGCACACTTCATCCTGGGAAGCGGACCTGCTCTTGGGAAGCGGACCTGCTCCTGGGAAGCGGACCTGCTCCTAGGAAGCGGACCTGCTGCTGGTAAGCAGACCGGCTCCTAGGAAGTGGACCGGCTTCTGAGAAGCGGACCTACTCCTGAGAAGCGGACCTGCTCCTGGAAGCAGACCTGTTCCTCGGAAGCAGACCTGCTCCTGGGAAGCAGACCTGCTCCTGGGAAGCGGACCTGCTTCTGGGAAGCGGACCTGCTCCTAGGAAGCAGACCTGTGCCTGGGATGTGGTCCCGATCCTTGGAAGCGGACTTCTCCTAGGAAGCAGACTTGCTTCTTGGAAGCAGACCTGCTGCTGGGAATTGGACCTGCTGCTTGGAAGCAGACCTGCTCCTAGGAAGTGGACCTGCTTTTGAGAAGCAGACCTGCTCCTGGGAAGCAGGTCTGCTCCTAGGAAGCGGCCCAGCTCCTGGGAAGTGAACTTGCTCCTATGAAGAGGACCTAATACTTGGAGGCGAACCTGCTCCTGGGAAGCAGACCTGCTCCTGGGAAGTGGACCTGCTCCTAGGAAGTAGACCTGCTGCTGGGAAGCGAACCAGCTGCTGGGAAGCGAACCTGCTTCTGGTAAGCTGATCTGCTCCTGTGAACCGGCCCAGATCCTGGGAAGCTGACTTGCTCCTAGGAAGCAGACCTTTTCCTAGGAAGCGTACCTGCTCCTAGGAAGTGGCACAGATCCTGGGAAGCGAACTTGTTCCTAGGAAGAGGACCTGCTCCTTGAAAGCGGACCTGCTGGTGGGAAGCAGACCTGCTACTGGGAAGTGGACCTGCTTATGGGAAGCGGACCTGCTCCTAGGAAGCAGATCTGCTCCTGGGAAGCGGCCCAGCTCCTGGGAAGTGGACTTGCTCCTAGGAAGAGGACCTACTACTAGGCGGCAAACCTGCTCCTGGGAAGCAGACCTGCTCCCGGGAAGCGGACCTGCTGCTAGGAAGCAGACCTGCTCCTGTGAATTGGCCCAGCTCCTGGGAAGCAGATTTGCTGCTAGGAAGCCGAGCTGCTTCTAGGAAGTAGACCTGTTCCAGGGAAGCAGACCTGATCCTGTGAAGTGGCCCAGCTCCAAGGAATCGGACCTACTCCTAGGAAGCAGACTTACTCCTGGGAAGTAGACATGCTACCGGTAAACAGACCTGCTCCTGGGAAGCAGATCTGCTCTGTGGAAGCAGCTCAGATACTGGGAAGTGGACTTGCTCCTAGGAAGCGGAACTGCTCCTGGGAAGCTAACCTGCTTCTAGGAAGTGGACCTGCTGCTGGGAAGCAGACCTGTTGCTTAGAAGTGGCCCTGCTCCTGGGAAGCGGACCTGCTCCTAGGAAGCAGACTTACTCTTGGGAAGTGGACCTGCTCCTGGGAAGAGGACCTACTCATGGGAAGGTTATCTGCTCCTCCGAAGTGGACCTGGGAAGCAGTCCAGCTCCTGAGAAGCACACTTCATCCTGGGAAGTGGACCTGCTCTTGGGAAGCAGACCTGTTCCTGGGAAGCAGACCTGCTCCTAGGAAGCGGACCTGCTGCTGGTAAGCGGACCGGCTCCTAGGAAGTGGACCGGCTTCTGAGAAGCGGACCTGCTCCTGAGAAGCGGACCTGCCCCTGGAAGCAGACCTGTACCTCGGAAGCAGACCTGCTCCTGGGAAGCGGACCTGCTTCTGGGAAGCAGACCTGCTCCTAGGATGTGGACCTGCTTTTGAGAAGCAGACCTGTTCCTGGGAAGCAGATCTGCTCCTAGGAAGCGGCCCAGCTCCTGGGAAGTGACCTTGCTCCTATGAAGAGGACCTACTACTTGGAGGCGAACCTGCTCCTGGGAAGCAGACCTGCTCCTGGGAAGTAGACCTGCTCCTAGGAAGTAGACCTGCTGCTGGGAACCGAACCTGCTTCTGGTAAGCTGACCTGCTCCTGTGAATCGGCCCAGATCCTGGGAAGCTGAGTTGCTCCTAGGAAGCAGACCTTTTCCTAGGAAGCGTACCTGCTCCTAGGAAGTGGACCTGCTTATGGGAAGCGGACCTGCTCCTAGGAAGCAGACCTGATCCTGGGAGTTGTCCTGGTACAGATCCTGCGAAGTAAACTTACTCCTAGGAAGCAGACCTGCACCTGGTAGGTGGACCTGCTCCTGGGAAGCAGACCTGCTCCTGGAAAGCGGACTTGCTTCTAGGCAGCAGACCTGCTGCTGTGACGCGGCCCAGCTCCTGGGACGCAAACTTGCTCCTATGAAGTGAACCTGCTCCTAGGAAGCATACCTGCTCCTGGGAAGCGCCCAGATCATTGGAAGCGGATCTGCTACTGTGAAGCAAACCTGCTCCTAGGAAGCAGACCTGCACCTCGGAAGCAGACCTGCTCCTTGGAAGAGGACCTGCTCCTGGAAAGTGGCCCAGTGCCTGCGAGGCGGACCTGCTCCTAGGAGCAGACTTGCTCCTGGGAAGCAGGTCTGCTCCTGAGAAGCGGCCCAGATCCTGGGAAGCAGACTTACTCCTAGAAAGTGGAACTTCTCCTGGGAAGTGAACCTGCTCCTAGGAAGTGGACCTGCTGCTGGGAAGCAGACCTGCTGCTGGGAAGCGGACCTGCTCATGGGAAGTGGACATGCTCCCCGGAAGAGGGCCTGCTCATGGGAAGCAGATCTTCTCCTGGGAAGCGGACCTACTCCTTGGAAGCGTCCCAGATCCTGGCAAGTGGACTTACTCCTAGGAAGGGGAATTGCTCCTAGGAAACGGACGTGCTACTGAGAAGCAAACCTGCTCCTAGGAAGCAGACGTGCCACTGAGAAGCAAACCTGCTCCTAGGAAGTGGACCTGCTCCTGGGAAGTGAACCTGCTCCTTGGAAGCAGGCCTGCTCCTGTGAAGTGGCGCTGCTCCTGGGAAGCGGACCTGCTCCTAGGAAGCAGACTTGCTCCTGGGAAGAAGACCTGCTCCCGGGAAGCGGATGTGCTCCTTGGAAATGGACATGCTAACGGGAAATAGACCTGCTCCTCGAAGCAGATTTGCTCCTGGGAAGCAGCCCAGATCCTGGCAAGTGGACTTGCTCCTAGGAATGGGAACTGCTCCTGGGAAGCGAACCTGCTCCTAGGAAGTGGACCTGCTGTTGGGAAGCAGACCTGTTGCTGAGAAGTGGCCCAACTCCTGGGAAACGGACTTGATCGGAGGAAGCAGACTTGCTCCCGGGAAGTTGACCTGCTCCCGGGAAGCAGACCTGCTCCTGGGAAGCAGACCTGCTCCTGGAAAGCAGACTTGCTCCTAGGCAGCAGATCTCCTCCTGTGAAGCGGCCCAGCTCCTGGGACGCAGAGTTGCTCCTAGGAAGTGGCCCAGATTCTGGGAAGCGGACTTGCTCCTAGGAAGCTGCCCAGATTCTGGGACGCGGACGTAATCCTAGGAAGGGGACCTGCTCCTGGGAAGCCGCCTAGTTTCCGGGAAGCTGACCTGCTCCTGGGAGGCTTGCTTGCATTTTGAGCTCACTGCATACAACTAAAATGACTACTAATTCTATGCATTTGAGGATTAAACGTCTTCCTGTTTGGATTATCAGGAGCAGTTTACAGCGGTAGTGTACACACCTGCTGGTTTAATCTTTTCTGATTTTATTTAGTGTGTACATTTTTGGGAAACATGCTCCCTTCAATTTTATAAGATTGCTCCGATATAATGTACAGGGTGACCCTAAAAATGAGGAAGCCTTGTTTTTCTTATTGCTCTCCAGGATCAATACTCACCTTATTCTAATCAGTAAACGGTGTCTTTACACATCAGAGCTCTGTCTGGTGTGATCCCCGATCTGTCTGATTTGCTTCTCTTCTATTTGGAATCTACAGTTCAGGGGTGCATTTTCTTCTGCTCTTTGTATCCTACTTATGGGGAGTGAGGATTTCTGAGCGGTTTAAACCCATCACTTCTGTTCTGTCTCTTCCATGCAGAGCGCGCTACTTGTCTATAGATTTTCTGCTGTCGGCTTTCAGGCTAAACCCTTATCCTCACTTGTCTCAGGCACTTGGCCCTTTAAATGACACCTGACTGACTCACTCAGAATCACTGTTTATTATCTGGGAAACGGATGCCTGGGCTGCTTCTTCGACTCTTGCCTGTCGAGTTCATCTTAGGTCTAGCGCATGTTGCCATACTGCATACCCTCTGTTGCTCCTCCTATCATGCAAAGAGCTTTGCATGATAAAATTAGATGGCACATTCTTCTGTGCATATAATTCTAAAGCCAGCATGCTGCCATTTACGGACGGTAAGATAGCTCAGCGAGTTGAGCGCTCGCTGCAGCGATCTGTGTGCGATCTACAGGTTGCAGGTACGAATCCTGGTAAGGTCGTCAGGCTCTCGTCCTTTCGAGGTTGATACATGAGTACGAACTTCGGCTCTGTCCTATTGTATGCATATATGTTCTCTGTAAAGCGCTTTGGCAAAAGCGCTATATTAATAACACAAATTATAATTTACAAATTGAGCTTTTAGCTTGTCAAAAGGTCCCTGTGAGCGAGGCTCAACCATCTTTGTTTTGAAAATGCGCTTTCTTTGGTTTTCTATATTTAACAAGGTGTTCGCATAATTGTGTTGTTTTCTAAGATTAACAATTGTGTAATGTGTGTTTCATTTGGTGCCTCCTCTGCTTGCTCCATCTTTGCTTGATCACGTGATTTAATCATCATCAATGCTAACTATGAGCAATCCCTCCACAGTTATCGTGTGTGATGTGGAGTAACTCCAAACAAATGTTCCTGTTAACACTTCTTTTGCTTAACTTTGTGTTTGCTCTAAATTCACAACAAATCTAGCAGGTATGCTAAAGGTTTCAGGCTCCCTCTTCTGCTTCAGCGTCTGGAATGATGGAATGAATGCTTCTAAACGCTATGGGTCTAGTGCTTCTAAGCACTCCTGTACACCAGGATTTCAACATTTAACCAGAGTGTTATCCCTTATGTTTCTTGCCCATGTGTGTAGAATGTTCTTTCTGCATGTATATTTTTATGAGGCTCGTTTTGGATTCTTGCTGGAAAAAATTGCGTGAGGATCCTGCGTGCGCCGGAGGATGAAACATTAGATGCATTCCATGAAAGCGTTATGACGGCGCCTCTGTTACATTGATGGACGCGGGCACAGTTATCATAAGGAGTAGGCAGGGTAGTGCTGACTTCCGATTTGGTCTGGAGAAGGTAAAAAACCATAAGTCGATGCGAGATGGTTAATTCAAATATATTCTCATGAGTGACCCCACAACTTTGACGTGTAGCACAAGACAGACAGATGACCACACATGTCAGGGGGTTTAAAACTTGGTGGAAACGAGCAATCCTTGCATATACTGAATAAAGTAAACATACAAGCTGTGCAAGAAGCCTAATGTGTTCAAAGGTGGTTATCGTGTCCTATGAAAGTAGCTCCATGAGTTAATAGCTTGCTCATCTGATCTACAGGTTTTAAGTTTCATTCTTGGGGTGGTTGGCTCAGGGGTTCTTCCGAGATCGACAAAAGGACAACCTGTTTAGAATTTTGTACCTTGTGCATCAAAATATGCTATGTAAAGTGATTCAGCAAAAGCATTACATAACAGGTTGTTAGTCATGTTCCAGAAGTTATGCAATGTAAGAATTTAGACAGCAAGAATGGCACATGTTTCATTTATTTATTTATTTATTGTGCATATTGTACAGACATAAAGCGAAAACATCATAGAAAAATGGACGCATCCTTTTTAAAACGCTAGCCATCACCCACAAGTGCATTGCCAACACAGCCGCCCACCTACCTCACCAAAAAAGTAACTAAGGCAAGCTCAGCAAGACCCACCAGAATACGCTACTGCCATCGTCTCATGTTGCCCAAAGTCAAGCGCGCCAATGCAGGTGGGGCCAGCTTCCCTTTTATTGCTGCCAGGCATTGGAACTGCCTGCCAACTTCTCTCAGAGCACTATACGTTCCGGAAAGCTCTCAAAACCTGGTTGTTTACCTAAAACCATGTCTACGCCTTCCTCTCTCGCACCCCCGACCCCGTTCCGATGTAACTATATATAACCTGTACCCTACATTTTGCAAGCATTCTGTAAGGATTTTACTGTTTGTCTGTGCAATGTATGTCTGTAACAGCGCCTCGATGCCCACGGGCTGTTCGTTTTTATAAAGTGGGTGCAGAGTGACAGTCTTCGGCAGTCCCTACACAGAGTCTGTCTCTAGTTGCTGCTGTTTGAGGAGGTGGAGTTCCTTACTAATACCCACAACACCCACGGAGGGGGACAATGAGTGGGTGCAGAGTGAGAGCCTTCGGTAGTCTATGGCGGAGAGGGCGGCGGAGGGCGAGCCCCCTGAGGCCTCCTCCCATGAAGATGACAATGTGCTAAGTCGGGAGGATGACCGCCGAAGACTTCAAAGTTTTTGCCGTGTGACAGCTGAATTAGGTTCGAGTGCGTCGACGTTACCTCAAACATTACCCTCATCATCAATCAGGTGGCATGTGGTCACCCTACAAACCTCGATGCTTCCCATCTCTTTGGAGCGTATGCTGCCAACTAAACCAGAGAAGCAAACACTCAAACTCAAACAACCGTTGAATAAAATGACACATAATGGACGGCCCATGGACAACAGGGCATCATCGTTCTCGAAGCAGAAGGGGGCCATTCCCCGCCTCAATTCTCGAGCTCATCACCTCGATGGAACCCTTTGGGCCCAGACCTCGAGGTCCTTGAGAGCCGGGCTCTGGCCCCTGCGGCCTCCACGCCACTTGTAAATGGCGCTGTGCTCCCACCCCTCGGAGGAGGGTTGGTTGTCCACACTGACGAGCGATCAGGGACGCGGACGGAGGCAATCGGAGCGCTCGGTGTGGCCTCCCATGACTCATCTGAGGTCTCGCTACACAGCAACGGAGGAGTGGACATCCTGCCCGATGAGACCCACGGTCTGGAATCGGATGACACGCCTGGCTTGGGAGAACAAGTCAGTGAGGGGGAGGTTCGCGGCAGAGAAATTCCACAGTGCCCCAGTGTGGACGCCACGAAAATGCGAGTGCTTGCCAGAGTTTTCACCAGACCCTGCAAGTTATGATTCACGCGCATGAGCCAACACCATGCAACAAGTCTCTTTTTCTACCATTGACCACAGAAAAACCATATACTGGGCAAGTGTTCAAAGAAGTAAGACTGGGCCAATTCACGAATTCTTCGGAGGCAAATCCTAGACCTCTGACAAAACTCCACATGAGACCAAAGCGTTTTGGCTCACTTCTGAACTCTCAAATGCCACACAGTGGCCCTTAAATAAACGGAACGAGCCCCTCACTCAAAGCAAAGTGTCTTACACAAAAAGACCATTCAAGAAAGGGGTACTGTCTAAATCTGCAACTTCCGCCGCTTTAGAAAACTCCTTAAAAATGTTTTTCTTAAGACAGACCAAGCAGAAACAGAGTGGCCCTGCTGATTTCAAACACAGACCTATTGGAGGCACTCTTTGAGCCTCACGCGGCCACAATACCTCTCACAAATACAAATGAAACATCCAGCTTCAAGAAAGTCACTCCAAAGAGTCCCAGGTGGCACTTTGGTCATGCCGCGGCTCTTCAGCCACTTATCCCTTTCTCCCAGAATCCAGAAACTTTGGCTTCAGACTTGCTCCTGGCACAAAACCACACGTCCGAAACTCAAAAGGACGAGCCACTTACCAACCTGCCTACATGTGGCATACCATTAAATACACCAACAAACAACTTGACTTTTTCATCTCGAATGCCCGGAGATAAAAACCATCTTGAACCCTCAAAGGAATCCCCCCATCCGGGCCAGGCTCAGCCACCACCAATTCAAACTTTCAATCTGGACCTGTCAGGCCAAACTAACTCGCCAGCATCTTGAAGTCCTAAACAACAGTCAAACAGGGCTTGAAGCACAGGCCACAAGTCCTGTTCCAACGATGCTCCAAACCGTCAAAGTCAACCCGCGCAGCTTCTTATCACTGAGTGACCGATTTAAAAACCTGGTAGACTTTGTAACAACAGGCTCTCCGACACACTGACCTGTAGCTAGTCAAAGGACTTGGGGCTCTAAATCAACAAAATATCAAGAAATCTCAAATCACACGACGAGGGAACGCATGCCTAAAATTATGGTGGGCCACAAAAAATAAATGTCATCTACATCAAACTGATCGCTCCAAAACCAACGGGAGTCCTACCTTTAAACTGAGACAACGAACCGGAAACCATAAATACATGGTCTTGAACAGACACAAGCTAATGAAGACAGAAGACAGAAGACAGTTGAACCATCCCATGAAGGAATAAAAAACACCTGTTATCTTTGCACAACGTCAGAAGTGGTGGATAACATGCTAAGAAAGGCTTCTGATGTGCTTTACAAACAAGGTTTTGAGTTGACACATTTAAAAAAGAACGACAACCCTTTGTCACTACCTGATCAAAACCCCAGTTTCTTGAAAGATCGAAGAAACCTACATCACTCTGGAGACGTGGCTTGTGACTCTTTCCAAGAAAGAGTGACGGTTCTCCAACAACGGGACTTGCAACCAAAAGACACAGTATCAGACCAGAAGGGCTTCCGTGCATGCCTGTCTCTGCGCCATAGACTGAAAAAAGCACGTTTCTCACCAACAAGAGATGACTCATCACGTCGGCCAAAAGGTCCTCAAGAAAGCCGCAAAGACTCCGTTGTGCAAGTGCGGGAAGCAACAGCACCGGTGAAAGCAGAAACTCACAGACCAGAGCTGAAGCAGCAGTCATGGCTTCTGAAAGCGCTTGCAACAAGACTTCTTAAATAGCCATCAACTCTTGAACACACCATCCATCCCACCTCACCACTCTCTTTATCCTGTTGGAACAACAGGGGATTTCCTCACTTAATGGTCCTCGGTGAGATTGATCTGGGAGCTTTTGACATCTTGTGTCTCCAAGAGCTGTGGCTTAAAGAAAAACCAACTTTAGACGGCTTTGAAATAGCCTTCTCACCAGCGAAGTCAGGAGACAAAGGCCGCCCAACTTCTGGCTTGATGATTTCAGTCCGCTTGGGAAGCGTTCTGCAACTGGCAAAAATAATCCTGGAAACACTGTTTGTATTGGCGGTTCTACTTTCATGGATACGTAAAGATCCATGCACTGGAATTTACTTCAGAACGGATCTCCTGATTACCAACATTTATTGAAATCCGTACAGAAGTTTTACTCGACCTGGTGACATCCATAATGGACTTCACATACCCCGACTTGCAGGGTGCAGACCTGCTGATCTGTTGGGACCTGACGATAAATTGCACTTCCAGCACGACTGAGCCCAAAGAAACAACAGACGCTCAGGCAGACTCACGTGACAAGGAGTAGACTAAGTTAATGTCAGCAAGAAACTTGTTTAATACGGCTACTTTACTGGCCGACAAACCTAACATTCCAACATGGAAGAGAGGCTTGTCAAATTCCATTATTGTCTACATTTTCGCATCACAGTCATTTTTACCAAACTTGATTGAAACAAACGTTGTGCAAATAGCCCAAAGTGACCACAACCTGCTGTATATAAAATGGTCATCTACAAATTCACATAAACTTTTACCTTACTTTATTACATTTTTACTGCGCAGCCATAGACCCATGGGTGTAAGGGCACGGATATAAACGAACATAACATGTAACCGGCAGAAGCTGTCCCAGGAACACCAAGTAGACAGAGAGAAGAAAGCAGAAGGGAATACTAGTTAAAAAGGAGGGATTTTAGTCCCTTCTTGAAATTGCTCAGGGGTGATGAGCATCTAAGATGGGTTGGAAGAGTATTCCAGAGCCTAGGGGCAGCAGAGGATAAGGCACCTTAGTTTTGGATCTGGGCTGGTAGAGGAGATTTTGGTTATTAGAACGCAAGTTTCTATGGCAAGGTTTTTTTCCTATATACCTTCGTAAATATGGGGGCATAGTTCCCATACAGCATTTGAAGGTGATGACCAGGAGTCTGAAGGAGATACGAGCCTCTACATGGAGCCAGTGCAGTGCTCGTCTAGCTTCAGACACATGGGACCGATAGGAGAAACCAGCTACGACTCTTACCGCTCGATTCTGGACTACCTGGAGTCGGCTAATTGTGGCTTTGCTGGATCCTGCCAGTAAACTGAAACAATAGTCTAATTTAGCACCTATAATGGCTCGTGCGATTGACTCAGCATTCTGTTTGGAGATGAGAGGTCTCAAGTGAGCCAGCAATTTGATGTAGTAGGAGGCGGATGCAACTGTGCTGGCTACGTAGGGCTTCATATTAAGTGACTGATCCAGGACCACTCCCAGGATTTTTACTGTAGGGATGGTGGGGATTTCAATATCCCCCAACTGAAAGTACTTATAGGCTGAATCAATTTTAGCTAGGATGCCCTCGGAACCCACTACCATCAGTTTGGGCTTTCCCTGTTGAGTGCAAGGTTGTTTTGCATCATCCAATGTTCAATAATGGAAAAAATACGATTGAGTGCACTTTCATCCAGGTCATGCTGACCAGTGAGTGGGATGACACATTGTGTGTCATCTGCATAATTGGAGAAAAGTAGCCCCTCTTGGGCGAGATACGCAAAGAAAGGAGCCATAAAGATGTTATAAATACAGGGTGATAGGCTAGCTCCTTGTGGAACTCCAAAGAGCACCTGAATGGCAGGTGCCATCGCCTCGTTGGCACACACTCTACTAATTCTATTGGAAAGAAAGGAGAGCAGCCATTTGATAGCGGCCTGCGAACAATTAGCTACAGAAATAAGGCTGTCGGCCAGAATGGAATGATCGACCAGGTTGAATGCCGCCGATCGTTCTAAAGAGATAAGTAGCGAGGTCTGCTGATTGTCCAATCTCTTCAAGAGTTGTGATTTACGGTCCAATAATGAGGTCTCGGTACCGAAACCTTGTCTGAAACCTGATTGAAAAGGGTTAAGGATAGGGTGCAAGTTGAGGTCTTGGGCTATTTGGGAATATGCAACCTGATCCAATATTTTTAACAAAAAGGGGGTATTTGTTATTGGCCTGTAATTGGTAGGGACACTCTGATCCAGGTTAGGCTTTTTTAAAGAGGGGTTACCCATGCTTGCTTCATCTCGTCTGGAACAGCACCATTGGAGAGAGAGGAGTTAACAAATTTGCATATGGCATGCACCAGTGAGGAAGGGGAGGCTTTAATGATGGTAGATGCACAAGGATCCCCTATACAATTAGTGGCTTTAAGTTTAGTGATGATAGTGGCTGATTCCTCCTCAGAGATGAGGGTGAAGTCGAAAATGGGAATATCTGGATTCCTGATGAATTTGTTGCCATCACTACGAGTACCACAGGTGTCAGAGGCACTCTTTTTTGAAGCTATGCCTTCCCGGATTCCTTATAGTTTCTTTGTCATGGCGTTCTGGATGTCAAAACACCAGTTATCATCTTTAGTGATCGTGGAGGCTATAGGTTCTGGTGTAACCTCCTGTTCTTTTAGGATTTTGAATAATTCCCTAGAATTTGAGGATGCATGAGAAATTCTGGCATCAAGGTACGATTTCTTAGCTTTGATTATAGCTATTTTGTAAATATTGGATGCCTTTTTATAATTAAGTAATGCTAGCTGGGATTGATTTGTTTTCCAAACATAACATAGCTTGAAGGAGGCAGCTTTGAGGGTTTGAAGTTCTGGGGAGAACCATGAGTTAGTTCTATTAGGCTCTGCAAGTTTTCTCTTTCTTTTAAGAGGAGCAAGGGAGTTAACCACCAACTCCAGAGTGGATTTAATTTTCTTGGCTATGATGCCTGTGTCATCCGTCTCCAGGATCGGCGGGGCCTGTGATGTCAAGCTTCTATTCTTTCCTGAGTCCGAGATTTAGTATTTCGATATGAGATAGCTTCGGTATGGTGCGACTTGGCTTTAGTGACGTAGGGTACTGTGATAAAGAAATGAACAAAAGCCTGGTCTGACCAGGGACACGATGCTACCCACACGTCGTGATAAGGTGCATTGATGGCAGATACCCAATCTAAGGTGTGACCTAGATCGTGGGTTGGAACTTGAACCATCTGATTAAAGCCCAGATCTGTAAACGATTGAGCTAATTCAGATACAGTAGGGTCGTCGATATGTCCCAGCATGTGACTGAAGTCGGCCAGCACAAAAAAACGGGCATTGGGCTTCAATAGTGGAAGGAGATAGCTAGAAAGTGCCAAAGAGATGTTGCCTGGAAAGGAGGACGGGCGATAGATCAGTATGAGGTTAACTGTTGTTTTTGTGTTCATATCAATTTTTATGTGTAAAAATTCTATTCCGTCCATGAGATGACACTTGATCTTCCATCAGACAAAGAATTTTTTTAATATGTAGGCTACACCTCACCCCTCTGTACCTTTCTGTCCTGTCTTAGCATGCAGTACGCAGCTGGGATGGCTAGATGCAATGAAGGACCAGCCACAGCAGAGCCCCACGTTTCCGTGATGGCGCAGACATCAAGTTTTTTTTTCTTCGATGTAAGCAGATACCTCATGTGCATGCTTAACCAAAGATCTAGTGTTAAGCAGCAAAGATCCTACTGGGTGGGGGATGGTGTGGCATACAACGTTATTGCTATTCGTGGGAGTATCTGACTGTAGGGATAAGATTTCGGAGTCTGAGGTGGGTTTTATGGGAGGCACAGTAGATGGAGTCTGTGAAGGGGAGCGGTCAAGGCGGAAAGGCAAGGGAGCTTGCATTCATAACGGGGAAGCAACGACATGGACATTGGAAAGCGGGGGAGGCAAATTTACAGAAGTGGTAGCTGGTGGCACAATCTTGGATTTGGGGAATATATTTCTTGCCGCCTCTATTGCTGCCATGTTTTCCAGGATTCCCATGATGTTCTGAAGCAGCACCAAGGCCCGGACACATCCGGCCACGGACCGGCACAGACCGGCTTGTCTCCTCCGTGCCGGCGCGTTCGCGCCGGGTTTAGAGGGAAATAGCAGCTAAAACTACTGGGCTGATGGGAAATCTAGTATATTCCCAAGTCAGTGCGTGCAGGAAAGTAATCCTGTTTCAAATCGCACTGTGCCTAAATTCAGTATAAGTGCAACAGGCTAGGTAGAAAGCAGTTTACACGTAATCACGTTACCTGATTAAAATATGTGGCAATATGAAAACAAATAGCAGCAATAATTGTTAAAATTATATTAAAACAAGATTGTTAACAGCGCTTCTAAATTAAACAGACCCGAGGGAAAAGGAGGCTGAAATGGACTTTATAGTCCGGCCAGACCGGCTTGTCTCCTTCGCGCCAGCGCGTTCACGCCGGATTTAGAGGGAAATAGCAGCTAAAACTTCTGGGCTGATGGGAAATATAGTTTATTCCCAAGTCAGTGCGTGCAGGAAAGTAATCCTGTTTCAAATCGCACTGTGCCTAAATTCAGTAAAAGTGCAACAGGCTAGGTAGAAAGCAGTTTACATGTAATTACGTTACTTGATTAAAATATGTGGCAATATAAAAACAAATAGCAGCAATAATTGTTAAAATGATATTAAAACAAGATTGTTAACAGCGCTTCTAAATTAAACCTCATTACTTGGCGCCCGTGGAACCAGCAGGTAACGGGAATCACTTACGGCTGTCTCAGAACAACATTACATTCTTAACAAAATCTTACAAGAACTTGAATGACTTCACCCAGGTAGACTACAGACCTCTTTTGGAACCATTTAGATGCTATAAACAAGCCTTCAAGAGTAAGGGAAAAGAGCAGAACCTCCACATCCACACTTTTGACGCTCTCTTGGTGTCCAAACGAAACACAGTCTGCAAAGCTAAAAGGAAAGCTTTATGATACAACACCAAATTAAACAGGACTCGAGCAAAAGAGACACTAAAGAGCTACAAGTCTTGGCTAAGATCTTATCGTCTGGCCCTCTATCAACAGGACTCGGAAGTAATGTTTAAACAAGTTAACAACACAAATTCCCAAGACTTTTGGAAGTTGCTAAGACGACTGGGAAAAGCCACCGACACAATCCTAACCAATGGTATCTCGGAACAAACTTGGGTAAAATTTTACTCAACTTTGTTTAAATCTCCCAAGTCAAATCGAACAGCCTTACCACCGCAGGCAAATGCCCCATGGGTCGAGTTACATGACATCAACGACATAACTCTAACTCTGACAAAGCTGAAAAACTCAAGGGCTCCCGGGCCGGATGGCATAACTAGTGTGAACCGAATATCTTCACCAGCAGATTGGGCTAACCTATTAAGTCTAATATTTGAAAGATGTACCAACTGAAGAACAATTCCACCATTCTGGACAATGTCGGTGATAGTCCCTATATTCAAAAAAGGTTGTAAAGATGACCGCAAGAACTTCCGACCAGTGGCCCTGTTGGACGTCATAGGCAAAGTATGCGGAAGCTTGCTCTTGAAAAAATTTCAAACCTGGGCAAAAAATGCCCCCTGTGAGGACCCATTACAATCAGGGTTTAAGAAAGGAACAGGCACAAGAATCAACATCATGCTTCTTACTATCCTCAAATCCAAGGTCATGGAAGGAAGTCCAAAAATCTACTTAGCCTTCGTAGACCTTACTCAGGCCTTTGACCTCGTCAACAGATCAAAACTTCGAGAGAAATTAGCAGGCTGGAAGTGCCCATTGGAGATCTTAAGCCCCCTGAAATCCCTCCACACAGACACCAGTGTACAAGTCCGGTTTAGTACCCGAGGTCTGCTTTCTTCCGCGATTCCCACAGCCAGAGGGTTCAAACAGGGCTGCCCCCTCGCCCCGGCCCTTTTCTTGGCTTACTTCGGTGACTACAATGAAGCAAACGTCTCGATTAGAACCTTTCCACCAGCAATTGGCCAACAAAAAGTTCCCCGGATTTCATACGCAGACGACTTGATCCAACTGGATCAAACACTGATATGTCTTCAACACCAGCTCGATTCACTTTTCAAACACATTGCAGCCAATGACCTTGAAATAAACAAACTCAAAACGAAGATCATGACACTGGAAAAGAAGAAACAGAAATGAGAAAAATCAACCTGGTACCTGGAAGGAGTCAGAGTGGAACAGGTCTTGGATTTTACATACTTAGGGGTTATGCTCGACAGCATTAAAAAAGAAAACGCAATGCAATTACACCTCCACGCCAAGATGCAAAACCTTGTCTCTCAAGCAAAAATTCTGGACAAAAAGTACGGCCATTTTTCCCTGCTCCCTACAATAAAGTTTTATCGAGTCAAAGTGATTCCTTCAATTACATATGGTGCAGAGGCCATGCCGCTTCTCCCAGAATCGCTTTGAATCACCTTGGAAAGCTTGTTTTGGCAATCAATCCTTAACTTACCTAAATCAACGCCAATGGTTCTGATCAGACGAAAACTGTCTTTGACCTCACTCGAGGCCATCGTGGCCCAAAATAGCATTATGCTGTATAGAAAAATCATTGACTCATCCAGTCCACCGATCTTTTCACTGGCAAAAGCAGAGAAGACCTCTGGCCACTGTAAAATGATATCCCAATGGGAAAACGACTGTAACGCAAACTTGGCGGCAAACGGCATCTCTACTGAAGAACTTCTGCAGAACCCGACAAAAACAAAAAAAAGACTAGCCGAGACTGACTGGATTTCAACTTTAGAAAAAGCTTTGAAATACAAATTGACATCTCATCTGCCACCAACGGTTAGAAAGTTAAATGAAATCCAGGCATTTTTAAATATGCATCCCAACAGAAAACTGAGATCCACTCTCCTACTGGGCACGGCTAAATCTATTGCCGTCAAATGAGATACTGAACATAGAGGGATTTAAGCGACAAATAACTGTTGCTTTTGCGAAACACCTGTGATGTCTGAAACAATTCGACATCTCCTCTTAACTTGCCCAGATACAAGGCACTGCAGATACCCTTACTTGATTCATCATCTGGCTAAGGGACGCATAGCCAGAAGAAGAACTTTGGTGGGGCCGCTTGATAGGAGGTGATAGATCGTCATGGACAATAGCCACAGTAAAAATCTTGGATCAGATCTTGGCTGGCACCTACTGAGGATCCTACTTGAGGGTACGAAGCTATGGAGTACAACGTGATTACGGACTCATTTGTACACCTCTGAAAAAGGTTTTCTTTCAAAAACATTTACTTTTTTCCTCTTCTTTCTCTGCTAGACACTTGTAAAAATCACTTCAGTGATTATAAACTTGTAAATAAAAAAATAAAATAAAAATAAAAGCACATTATTGAAAGAGAATACAAAATTGATACATAGAAACATTTAAAACATGAATACATTACTGAATATATAGACAATACTTTAAAATTAGGAAACCCTTTGTGGTCTCATCCAGCGATTTCCCAGGATTTTATAAAAGTTACCACTGCTAGACCTTCAGAGGTGGAGACCGTATACAAACATTTTTTCCACAGTTCATTCAAGTGCAACCACTATTATTTTTTTGAAGTATGACAGTCTTTTAAAATGCAGGGCTGGACATTCCATAAACAAATGTCTAGCGAATTCTAGGACCTCTTCATTCATACAAAACCTACAGGCAGGTTCTGATGGATCTATCAGCCGTCTCCTTAGGACTATCTCTTTCATGGTAAACGCATTATGAGTGAGCGATAATGCAAGTTTGGGAAGAGTAATGGATACAATTCAATTGTGCCCCTGGGTTTGTATTCATGAGATAAATGCTGTAGTGAAGAATAACCGTGGAGTTAATGGTGTTTGTCCAGTCCCATTTATGCAGAGCCTCTTTAACTTTTGTCAGTGCCCACCGGGACAGCATTGGAAACTCTGCGCACACGTCTCCACATCTTGCCCTCAATCATATCCAAGAGTGCAGTTTTGTAGGCCAATGCTCCAAACCATATATCAATTTAGGGATGACCTTCCCCTCATAAAATTGAACGGCTGCCTTTATGGAAAACCTACCAAATTTTCTATCAATCATTACTAATTGATTATTTAAATTCTGCGTTTTAAGGTAATCACTGCCTGTATTTCTCTCAATGTTGGCTAAGCTGTAAAATGGTATGACAGATATGTTAAGCTAGATGTGCTGCCTTCTAAATGATTTTGAAGCAGCCATGTGTGGGACCCTCATTTCCTTCCCTGTGAAAGCTCCAGAATTTTCATTTTTAAAGGATTTATAATCAAGCTGTTTCCGTTAGCGTAGTTAGAGAATGCACTGAGTGGCCTATGCATTCCAATCCCTGAGCAGTCAAAGAGAAGAAAGTCATCCTCATATACCACCCACAATGTTTTCATTGTACCTAACTTAGGAGCAATAAGTGCAGCTGGATTCAAGGTTTCGCCAATGTCAGAGACATAGAGATTAAAAAGGCAGGGAGCTAAGACTCATCCCTGCCGGAGCCCAGAGTTAGTGCTTATACAACGTGAGCGATCCCCGGTTTCATTCAAGCCGACATAGATGCCTGAGTTGTCATGCAGGCCAATGATCAATCATAGAAGAACCTGTGGGAGACCCCATTTCTATAATTGTAGCCAAAGTTTACCACAGTCAACCATGTTGAAAGCCGCCGAGAGGACTATTGAGGCCACGTACGTGTGTAAATTCCAACCCACATGGGTCCTCACCACTAATGTCCATTGAATTCCCCCTACAAAAACCGGTTTGAAATCTGTCCGATCGCCATAATAGCACATGTGTAAAGGTTACCAGTGATTTACAGGGGTAAAAGACTGGATTGGTTCACTTTTGGCTCCCTTTCCATAGTCCTTCCTTTATGTCATGAACACGTTTTTTAGACTTCATCCAGACGGTGGGCACAAGAGGACGCCCGGTCCCCGAGTTACGTGCGGTCTCCTAGGATACGGCACCACTTGGCCCTGATTGTACAGTGTTCTGTATGGTTGTAGACATTGCAGACATTGCAAAGAAGGTACGCAATGTTCTTACCTTTCATCGCTGCTCGATATAGAACACATTCTGTTTAGATAAACAACCCTGTCTAATTCTCTTCCCCCATTTCTTTTCGGATACGCTCTCCTTGAACTTAGATCAGCGACCCCGGCGCATGTAAACGCAGATTATTTTCCCCGTATTCTGCATCGCGCGCTCACTCAGATCGAGTTTTTCTACTGCTTTAGGTACAGTTGAACTTAATATTTGGTGTTTGCCGACCACTGCCCTGGTGCTCTGATGTGAGCTACTGAATGGTCTTGTGATACCACTTGGGCTCACTTCCAATTAGGTACTTCAGCTACTTTTTGAATTTTATTTTATCGGCAGTGTCGCAACGTTTGTTGCACACTCTGCTGCCCTGGATACTGTTGCACCTTGATGGCATCGTCCTCTCGATGAGCTGGCCGTCTTTCTGAATGCACTCCATACCCACTGATTATGTCAGGGATCTTGAGTATCTCAGATCAGGGTAAGTTGAATAGAGCCTGACTGTGCTATTTATCTAATATGCCACAGAATGCCCTAAACGCATGGGGTTTCTCTTCCGCTGACTATCCAAGGACTAATATATGTCCACTTTTCTACTTTATTAAGTACCAGCAGGCAGTACATTGCTTTTGAGTAGCAGCTTGTGTTTCAGTGCACCTTTCTCCAAACTATGACGGGTATACCAGTCTCAGAGACCACGAATAACACTCACTGTCAATGGTGAGTGACATTCCCTTTGAGTCAGCACTTGGCAGTATACTCACGTTTTCCCCTTCTAGTCAGTACTGGGCCATGTGCTTACGTTGTCTCCAGAAGCACCTCTGCTTTGCTCCTCTTCACACCACTATTTACACTATGGTGATTAGGACCACATCTACTTTCTTTCTCTTTATCCTTCCACTATATCCCACCCCACATTATATAGTTTTAGCACATCCATGATGTAGCCCCTCCGTGTATTTTTCAATTTGTCTGATTGTGCATCTGTTTGTACCCAATGATTAATATCTAATTGGTCCTCTGGGGTCCTCTAGCAGGTGTCTTGGTTCAACTATCACAACTACCTTGAATATCGAATTATGTGATTTCTCCATTCTTGTCTTGTTTTTAAACATTAACTGATTAATTAACTTTAGTGATCAGATAAAGGACAGTATCCATTTAATTTTCTTTTCTTTTCATGTTTATGATTCAACAACATTTCTATTAGGCTCTAGAAGAAGAGGCCAACCTCGAAATGCGTCGGCCTTGAATATTGGACAAACTGATGTGTTTTTGCTTAAATATTTGCTTTTGATTAAATCAACTAGGTTTACTATTTTTTTTTTACCTACCTGTTGATGAATAATTCTTTATGAAGCTTTTCGATTCTGAATCACAAGTTACACCACTACTGTTTGCTTTAAAATTACTAATTGCCTTCCTGGTGACCTTAAAAAGTGTCCTGGGGACGGGAGGACCCCATCGTTGGGTCCTTTTCCTTTTTCGTTTATACAATAGGGTTTTGTGCCATAACCTAAGTTCCTCCCCTGCACCTTAAACTAGTTAACACCAATCTCCTGGATTTGTAAAATTATACTTTCAGAACATATACCAGTGGTGTGCACCCATACTTCTCCCTTTTCACATTTGTGCAACTCATAAAAAAAACATTTTTTTAAAGATAATTAAAAGCTGTTCTTTTTTAAATGAAAGTAAATGGAAGGGGTTTAGTTCACTGCTAAGGAAACTACAATTGAAGGATTTGTGGCCACGGCTCACTCACTCAAGATCAAACATACATGGTTGGCTATTTTCAACTCACAGATATTTAGCTGTACACAACTGGGTCCAGACCAGCAAACACTGATCACACATCCATGCAAACACTGATCACACATCCGTGCACAATGCCTAATTACGAACACTCGTGCAATGTCTTTAAAGGTAAATTTTGAGCTGAACAGAATTCTGTCGAGCTCTTCACAGGTTCTTACCTGTACCTGATTATTTGCTGGAGATCCTCTCCATGGATATTCTGGAGATTTAAGTCAAACACTTCACCTGATCCCTTGATTGAGAACCTCTCCATGAATATTCTGGAGATTTAGGTGTAATGCTTTACCTGATCCCTTGATGGCGAATCTCCCCATGACTATTTTGGAGATTTAAGGGTCATGCTTGCCTGATGTCTTGATGAAGATCCTCTCCATGAATGTTCTGGAGAAATAAATGTCATGCTTCATCTGATGTCTTGATGAAGATCCTCTCCATGAATGTTCTGGAGAAATAAATGTCATGCTTCACCTGATGCCTTGATGAAGATCCTCTCCATGAACGTTCTTGAGATTTAGGTGTCATGCTTCACCTGATGCCTTGGTGGAGATCCTCTCGATAAATGTTCTGTAGATTTAAGTGTCATGTTTCACCTGACCCCTTGGTGGTGAATCCCCCCATGACTATTTTGGAGATTTAAGGGTCATGCTTCACCTGATGCCTTGATGAAGATCCTCTCCATGAATGTTCTGGAGATATAAGTGTCAAGCTTCATCTGATGCCTTGATGAAGATCCTCTCCATGAACGTTCTTGAGATTTAGGTGTCATGCTTCACTTTATGCCTTGATGGAGATCCTCTCTATAAATGTTCTGTAGATTTAAGTGTCATGTTTCACCGGATGCATTATAGAAGATCCTCTCCATGAATGTTCTGGAGATATAAGTGTTAAGCTTCACCTGATACCTTGATGAAGATACTCTCCATGAATATTTTGGAGATGTAAGTGTCAATCATCACCTGATCCCTTGATGAATATCCTCTACATTAATGTTTGGGAGATTTAAGTTTCAAACTTCACCTGATCCCTTGATGAAGATCCTCTCCATGAATGCTGTGCAGATTTAAGTGTCAAGCTTCACCTGATCCCTTGATGAAGATCCTCGCCATGAATGTTCAGGAGATGTAAGTCTCATGCTTCACCTGATTCCTTGATGAAGATCCTTATCATGAATGTCCTGGAGATGTAAGGGTCATGCTTCACCTGATGCCTAGCTGGAGAACCTCTCCATGAATGGTCTGGAGATTTAAGTATCATGCTTTACCTGGTGCCTTGATAAAGATCCTCTCCATTAATATTCTAGAGATTTAAGTGCTGATCTATTACGTGGTCCATTTCCAGTGATCCCCTCCATCAATATTCTGGAGAAGTGTGGTGCTTTACCTGATCACCTGCTGAAGATCCTCTCCATTGATTTTCGGGAGATTTAAGCACAAATCTTACCTTATGCCTTGCAATAGATGCTGTACATGGATATTCTGGAGAATCTAAGTGTCATGTCTTAATTTATCACTTGCTAGAGATTCCCTCCATGAATATTCTGCAGCTTTAAGTGTCACGCTTCACTTGTGCGCCAACTGGAGATTCTATCCATAAATATTCTGGAGCTTTAAGCACCATGCTTCACTTGATCGCTTACTGGAGATTCTATCCATAAATATCCTGGAGCTGCAAGCGCCATGCTTCACTAGATCGCTTACTGGAGATTCTATCCATACATTTTCTGGAGCTTTAAGCGCCATTCTTCACTTGATCGCTAACTGGAGATTCTATCCATAAATATTCTGCAGCTTTAAGCGCTATGCTTCACTTGATCGCTTACTGGAGATTCTATCCATAAATATTCTGGAGCTTTAAGCATCACGCTTCACTTGATCGCTAACTGGAGATTCTATCCATAAATATTCTGCAGCTTTAAGCGCCATTCTTCACTTGATCGCTAACTGGAGATTCTATCCATAAATATTCTGGAGCTTTAGGCGTCACGCTTCACTTGATCGCTAACTGGAGATTCTATCCATAAATATTCTGCAGCTTTAAGCGCTATGCTTCACTTGATCGCTTACTGGAGATTCTATCCATAAATATTCTGGAGCTTTAAGCATCACGCTTCACTTGATCGCTAACTAGAGAGTCTATCCATAAATATTCTGCAGCTTTAAGCGCCATGCTTCACTTGATCGCTTACTGGAGATTCTATCCCTAAATATTGTGGAGCTTTAAGTGTCACACTTCACTTGATCACTTATACGCTTCAACCTATAATTTTCTCTAGATCCTAACCATGGATATTCTGGAGATTTAAGTCTCATACTTTACTTGATCAGTTGCCTGAAATCCTATCCCTGAAAAAAGTTGGTGATTTAAGTTTGTTTGTTTACCTGATTAAGTTATTGCATTTTCACAAGAGAAAAATGTATGTTCTGTCTTTGAAATGTGCATTATTTGGGAAATGTTTACATCAGAGGGGTGTGGAATCCTCAGAATGAGGACTTTTCAAACCTTTGGATGTGACTGAAAACAGTCTTGAACAGTGGGGTGTGGAAAATTAACATAAACAAGTGACTCCAAAAAGACTGGGACTCTCTGGAAGCCTCAAACACATGCACTGGAGAGTTGTGGCCAGGATACAGAAGGGGGTGAGAGGGGTAAGTGAAATACAGCTGCTTCTTTTGGCTTAAATTACATTGAAAAATGCGGAATTTGGGTATAGCGGAGTTGGCCGTAACAAGGACGAGATGGTTGATGAAGATGTTCCGATCAATGCCGATGTATAGAGATTCTACAACATAATATTTAGTTTTAAATTGGACAAAGGTGACAAAGAGTTCCACAAGCACTTGGACAAAGTTAAATTGGCTTTTCTGAAGCCTTTCACCTCATGTAGCACTCATTATGGGGCCAGTGGACAAACTGGACACATGAGTGCAACAGAGCTGCTTTGGGTTGTGATATCCTGGTCAACCCAGTTTGAAGATTAATTCTTCCATGCTGAAATCTTCTGTCTCTGGGAATTAGTGTTGACAAATCCCTGCTCTGGATTTGAAACCTCCAAGCTGATTTGCATCGTGGGCACCTAGATAATGAAATAAGGCTTTCATATTAGGGAGAGTGTCCAGCGTTTAATTGAACCCATCAGAAGTCTCCCATGAAGACTTGACACTATCTTGGGACAGAGAAGAACACTTTATTATTTTATGCAAAAGAAGGTCTGGGAGTCCCTCTACCAGCACAAACACAGCCCATTGACCTGTTCTTGGGTGGATGGCATACGGGAGCGTCACAACCATGCTTTAGCTCACTGCACTTTTCACAGGGAAGACATTTCCAGATGCATATCAGTCACCCAAAGGCAGTCCAGTATATATTTTTTGAGACTTTTAATATTTTATCAAGTGGTGCCGCTTATGCCCAGCTTATGCCCAGTGATTCTGTTCTAGGTCAGTTTCTGGTGATTTTGGGTGCTGGAGCAAAGCCATCTAAAAGCTGTCAAGGAACTACGTTATTAGTTTATTACATTAGATTATATTTGTATGATGTTTTGTGAAAGTACAGTCCATCTTATTATTTTTACTGTTTATAGATTTATAAATAGGACTTTTAAGATTATGTATTGATTTTTTCTTAGTTCAAACAATGTAATTTTACAAAAACCTGACGGACCCCAGCCTGACTCACTCTTTAAAAACTTTGCAAATTGTATTTGATGATATGTTTGATTTTTTGGCTAGTTGCCTAAATAAAGATAACATGGATTGATTGACATTTTTGGCATGGTTAAAAAAAAAAAACACAATATAAAGCAAATCACACTGGTGTGCACTACATTCTTAAATCAGGATTCTGTCAGAAATCAATGCTATCAATATCCTTTTATTTTTCTCTTCCACAAGTTACGCAGGCCCAAATTGTAGGATCGAATTTAAATTGCCACAGCCCTTCACTAGAATAATCATCCCCCAAGCAGTGTACCAAACACTGTTACTCCCTAAAAACAGGCAAATATTCCCAACATATGGAGACCAGGCTCCTTCAAAACAAGAAGCCCCATGCACTGCCTGTGGGCCTGCCGTGCACTAGGGACTGTATCTGCAACCCTACAGTCCCCTGCCTCCTTGCACATACTACAGAGATGGCCACCCAGGCGGCACTTCCTTGAGCTTTGCTTATTGCCTTCTCCCTTTCCCTCGCCCTGGCACTTCTCCTCTCCCATCCCCTTGTACTTGCACGATCTGAATGACACAAGGCCTAATAAAACTGTTTTCTTTTGTTCCCCTTTGTCTTCCCCTTCCGTGTCTTGTCGTGATTAGAGACATTTGTGTACAGGCGCGTTATAAATGACTTATATCATATCATCATAACATAACAAATCGGGAGTATAAATCACATCCAAATACAAAAAGGAAATAATAGACAACGTGTCTCCTGCTTCTGGATCCTTCCTGTCGTTTCATTGGACTTAGAATGTGTTTTTCCTGTACTGGTGCAATGTCAGGCTGTTTGTCTTTTCATTGGGTCGGCCGGCCAATGCATTGCAGTGACAGAGGTCTGGCAGCAGGTGGCAGCATGGTATCTCTAGGAAAGCAGGAAAGGAGTGGCTGTATGACGGTGACTGCCCGCCTGGTAGTGGATTGGACCAATGACTGTGAGGACTAGGGACAGGCAAGGAGAGCTGAGGCTGGCCAACGGGAGAAGGTGAAGGGGTGACGTAGAGTAAGCAACAGATTAGTCTTGAGGTGAGTGATGCTGTGAACACGGTCCCAGACTCAGAGGAATCCCTCTTAGGATTTCCTCACATTCATCCCTAAGCTAGTAAGGAGGGGAAAACACAACACATGATGACAGGAAAACTGCCATTATGTGGTTCAAGCCATAATGGTAGAGGACCCGTCAGATGGATTAGCCCATGTGTGAGACGCCCAGAAAGATACTATTTTCGATTGAGGACAGTCTGCCTCACTGTAATCAAGTAGTTCAAACTATGTGAGGTGGAGGGCATATGGTGTTGGCAGACGTCCTGTAACCAGCAGGGGTACTCATGCCTTCCCATTAAGGTTAATATACTGTTAAGCTTAAGTCAGACATGGTTAAGGCGAGGTGAGAATGGGTGACGGCCAGCTGTTCATGTATGCATAGCATCTATACAGGTGTGCATAGAAGTAGGCGTGAGGAAAGAGGTATGCCATACAGGCAGACAAGCTGTGAACTATGTTATGTTAAAGGATTTTTATAACACACACTATCACCACCTGCGTGGTCCCTTGGCGCTCTGGCGGATCTGTAAAGCAAGAGGGTTGGGTATCGGAGGTGAGTTAGTAGGACTAGGTGGGAAAAAAAGAGCAAGTGAGCTGTTCCCTTTGCTGAGCATCGGTGTGGATTTTCGGTCACTCGCCGTCATATGCTGTTGTGAAAGGCTATGTGTGGTTTGTGTCAATGTTACGATATAGTGAGGTGCATGCTGTTTGTTTTTCTGTAGAGGTATGGTTGTGTTTAGAGTTTGAGAGGTGTATGCAGAGAGAAGAGTTTTTAGTGGGGTTGGGAAGTGGTGATATTTTAACGTACCTACTCTTTTTGGGCCACCCGTGGCACATATCCCTGCCACTATTGTACATTGTGGTGTGCTACAATTCCCATTCCTATTTTCTGTGCATAGGTGTGGGTCATTAACAGGGTTATTTAGTGGAGATAGCTTCTTCACTCCCGTGTTCAGACTAATGGATGTCTACATAATTTTAGCCCCTGGCATATCCCGTTGTGCAGTAATCATTGCCTCCATGGGCCCCCTGAGGAGGCAGCACCTCTTCCCTACGCCCTTGAACTCTGTGTCATGTTGTCTATCTGTTTGGTTGCCACTCTGTCCCCTGTGATTGTAATGCCTTCTGTCTGTGGTTCAATTAGGTCAGTCCCATGTCTCTCCTTTGTTTCTGGTGGGGCCCTCCATGGGAACGGGTGCACCTGGGTCTCCCTCCCCTCATAGGCTTCTCTACTTCCCTGCACTTCACTGTGGTTTGGCCTAGTCCCATGTCTTTCTATATGTGTGTTCATTGCATAGGGCGTGGTGTTGCTTATTTGTTTCCGTCTAGTTCTTAGTTGAAAAGCCACGTTTTTAGAAGTTTTCTGAATTTTAGATGGTCCTTTATGATTCGCATTTCTCTGGGTAGGCAGTTCCAAACTTTAGCAGCTAGGCAAGAGATGGCTGATCCAGCAAGTCTTTTCCTGGTGTACGGTTAAGGCTCCAAGCAGCTGTCATCACTGGATCTGAGTGTTCTGGTCGGCTGGTAAATCGTGATCTTCCTTTGTATGAATTTGGCTCCCTGGCCGTGGATTGCTCTGTGTGTTATGCACATTGTTTTTTTTTTTAACTTTGTTTATTTTAAATCAAGGCAGGATGGTAAATACACACATTACAAGCAATGCTTTTCCAGGCATGTTGATCCCCAGTCCTTATTCCCCCCACCAGGCTATCTCCCTCCCACCTCCCTCTGTCTCTCCACCCCTCAGTTTTGGAGGCGGAATTTTCCGTCCTGGGTTACCCAGTTCGCGCCTTAGCGTCTATGTGTCTTCCTCAGGGTTCTCTTGGTTTTTCAGGATCCATCGGGCCCTGATCGGTTTATAGGTCCGGGCAGGGAAGCGCTGGTCGTATTCAAGCACTGGGCCCCAAATATTCTGGAAGCGATGGAGAGTTCCCGCCTGTGCTGCCGTCACCTTCTCCGCAATCAGAATGTCCCAGAGTTTAGTCCACCATTGGGCTATGTGAGGGCCTTCTGGGGATTTCCAGGCCCGGGCCAACACCGTTTTCCCCGCCAGTAGGCAGTGTGTCAATAGTTTTGATCTGGTCCCGGAGCGCGGGTAGATCGCGGGGATCGGGGCTCCCAGCAAAACTGGTTCTGGTTCCAGAGGAATCGCTGTTCCCGTAATTTGCGTGATGGTCTCCAGGCATATCCTCCAGAACTGTTGAATCTTTGGGCAAGCCCACCACATATTGAAAAAGGAGCCTGGGTGGCCACATCCTCTCCAGCAGGCCTGATCCACTTGTGGGTTCATGTGGTGAAGTCGAAGGGGCGGGTAATACCACCGCAGCAGTACCTTGTACGCACATTCCCCGTTGGTAATGCAGGTGGAAGAGGTGTGTGTTCTGGTCCATATGTCCACCCAGTTTTGGTCCTCTATTAGATGACCCAGGTCCGCCTCCCACTGGGCCATACAGCGGGTCTTTGTGGACAGGAAGTCGCTTAAGAAGCGCCTATATAGGGTGGATACCCTGCCCCGGGTCGGAAGGTCCCCCAGTATGAGTTCCAAGGCGGTGGGTGGGCGTGTTGCTGCTTGCAGAGTTTGGGGATGTGAGCACCAGTGGCGCAGCTGGATATAAGTGAATCTGTCCCTTTCCTGGAGTAGGAACTTCTCCTTACATTGGTCGAAAGTGAGGGGTATCCCTCCCATATATTGCTGGTCTATAGTCTCTAACCTGCCCTTTATCCAATTCCGAAAATTGCAGGGATTCGCTCCAGGTGAGAAGGATGGGTTATGGAAGACCGGGGAGCGTGGGCTCAGTCCTCTTGGCACTCCCTTTTGCTTTAGCGCCCAGTCCCAGGAGCTAAGGGTATGTTTAGTTGATAGAAGGAGGTCTCCCCAGTGTGTTCTGAGGGGGGGCGGAATGTGTGGCAGAATTCGCAAGGTTAGGGGCACTTGTGATTGTTCCAGCTGTACCCATCTAGGGCGGTTTGTTATATTTTGCCATGCCTGAACCTGTGCTAGTTGTGCTGCCACTCTATAGGCCTGCAAGTCCGGGTCCCCTAGTCCTCCTAGCTTGGAGCCCCCCAGCATCGTTCTGAGAGGGATTCTCGCTCTCTTACCTTTCCAGATGAATTTCAGCATTTTCCTTTGGATATCCCTGAGGGTTGGTGTGGGAATCGCTACTGGAAGGGAGGCGCAGGCGTATAGGAACCTCGGAAGTAGGTTCATTTTACATGCTGTGATGCACCCCAGCAGTGAGATCTCTTGGGTCTCCCATCGTTTCAAGTCGCCTTCCAGTTCTTTCAGTAGCTGGGGGAAGTTGGCTTTGTATGTGTCTCTTGGGTTAGCCGGGATGTGGACCCCTAGGTAGGGGATGGCCTTCTTCACCCATGTCATCGGGCACATCGCAGTCAGTGGCTCCCGTTTTGCTGGGGTGAAGCCGATGCCCAAAGCCGAGGATTTGTCGAAGTTTATAGTAAAGCCTGAGACCTCACCATAGGTGGTAAGTTCTCGTATCGCATGTTTCAATGATGAGTGAGCTTCTTAGATCGTGAGTAGAACATCGTCCGCATATAGGGCGATTTTGTGTTGCATGGGGCCGCTCTGTTGCCCTTTGATTTGGTCATTTCCCCTAATCCTTTGGGCCAAAGGCTCCATGGTGAGTGCGAAGAGTAAGGGCGACAGCGGGCAGCCCTGCCGGGTTCCGCATGACAGGGGGATCGGAGCTGAGCTGTGTCCGTTGATTCTCAGGCTAGTGCTTGGGCTATTATAGTTGGCTAGAACCATCGTTTGGAAAGTTGACCCGAAGCCGAAGGCCTCTAGGGTGTGTTGCATAAAAGTCCAATCTACCCGATCAAATGCATTGGCTGCGTCAAGAGCCACTAAGACTAGTTTCTGGAAGTTCCGGGAGGCAAGGTCCACCAGGTTCAAGGTTCTCCGTATGTTGTCACCTGCTGACCGGTGAAGGATGAAGCCTGCTTGATCGGGGTGGATGATCTTCGGGAGGATGCGATTCAAGCGGTTTGCCAGAATTTTTGAATATATGTTTGCATCGATGTTCAAGAGTGCAATCGATCTGTAGGAGGTCAGGCTCCTTGGGTCCTTTCCTGGTTTGGGCAGGAGGATGGTGGTTGATTCCTGCATCGATGGGGTGACTGATCCTGTTTCCCTGAAGGAGTTGAACAGGGTCACCAGGTGGGGGGTCAGTTGTGGCCTGAATAGTTTGTAGAACCTGGTTGAAAAGCCGTCTGTTCCTTGGGCTCGTGTTTTAAGCGATTTAATGGCCTCCTCAACCTCCTCCCCTGTAATGGGCTCCTCCAATTCATCTCTCGCTGTATCGGCGAGACGGGGCACTGCTGCCTTCTGCAGATATTGCATCTGTTGCGGTAGGTTCAGTGGGGTTGCCTTCATGATTTGGGTCAGGTAGTCTGTTGCGAGCCGTTGCTTTTCGGGCTCTGAGTACCATGTGACCCCCTTGGAATCACGCAGACCCGCGATCGTGTTGACGCGTCTCCGCTTGGCTAGTTTGGCCACCCGGAACCTGTTCGCCTTGTTGCCCTTCGTGTAGTATGATTGTTTGGCCTTCGCCATCAGTAGAGCGGTTTGTTCCGCATAGTGGGCTTCTAGCTTTTTCCTTGCTGTTCGTATAATCCGTTGCGTTTTAGGGGACCAGCCTTTTTCCTTGTGGATTGCCTCGGCCTCTCTTAGCTCATCCTCTAGAGCTATCCGGGTCTGGCGTCTGTTCCGATGGTAGGCCGCTCCTTGAGCAATCAGGGAACCCCTGATTACTGCCTTCATGGCATCCCAATTATTCGCTAGCGAAGTGTCCGAGGCTGGGTTTTCGTCAAAGAAATTTCTTATCCCCATTGCGATCTTGTCTCTCGTAGCCATGTCATTGAGGATCGGGTCGTATAAAGTCCATTTACGTGGGTTATTGAGGTTGGGGTTCTGAACCCGGAGTTCCAGGATCACTGGAGCGTGGTCGGATATGGCTCTCGTGCCGATGGAAACCTCTTTGACAGAGGGGAAGGTTTGCGGGGAGATCAGGAACAGGCCGATCCTTGAGAAGGTGCGGTGGACGAACGAGTAGAAGGAGTAGTCTCTTTCGTCGGGGTGAAACACCCGCCATGAGTCTATTATCTCCAAGGACCTGAACAGCCGGAGGAGGCTGAGTGCCTGGGTGAAATCGCTTGGAGTCGGGGAGTGTGACCAATCTTTAGTAGGGTCGGGAACCCCATTGAAGTCCCCTCCGACAATCGTTTGGCCCTCCACAAAACTAGCGAGCGTCGTGCCCAAGAAGTCATAGAAGTGTGATTGTCCAGTGTTAGGGGCATACACCGAGATGAGGGTGTATAGGTCTCCCATCAGGAGGCATTTGACTGCTGTGTATCGGCCTTCCGGGCATATTTTCGTTTCCAGGATTTGCGGGTTCAAGTCTTTCCTAAATAGGATCACTGTGCCTCCCTTTTTGCTTGTTCCAGAGGCAAAAACTTGAAGCGGGAATAGCCGAGAGCGAAGCCGGATCACGTCCGCCGGCAGCAAGTGAATCTCTTGGAGCATAGCTATCGCTGAGTCTTCGTCCTGTAGTTTTAATAGAATTGCCTTTCGTTTGTTAGGGGAGTTCAGGCCATTAACATTTAGGGAGAGGATTCGCAGAACCTGGTGGTCCAGTGGTGTCCCATTCTCTGTCTCTTGAGTTGGGGGGGTTGTGAGCCAGTGATTCAGCTGCCATGTTTGTCGTGAGATCTCGTGATACCATCCTGCACTTGAGGTTTTAACGCGGAGCCCCAACGGGGGGCCGCAACTTTAACTGGCGGGTAGGCCGACATTGTAAGTACGGGAGTCCCCTTGGCCAACAGGGCCAACTGTCCCATCGCGTATCGAGTACTGTGGGTTTCCAAGGAACGAAAGTTAGAAAGTATCCTTGGAGTGGGTATGAACCGTGGGTATGGGCCGCCGTCTCTGCCTTCAGAGCACATCAGCCTAAGAGTTAGGTGGCGAATCCGTATTTAGGTCAGGTCAGATGAGACCAGGGAAAGATGCTGTTGGAACCTAGGGGCGCGGGAGCGCCATTGTTCATCTCTTTCTGTTGCTCCGCTGAGTTGACGACCATGGCGAACGTTTAGGTTTTGGGGAAGGAAGCGGCCCAGAGTCCTCAGATCCCTCCGGGTTTGGCGTGGGAAGTTCCTGGGGCGAGATTGGATGCATGATTCTCTCTGCATCCTCCAAGTGACTAATCCGGCGTAGGGTGCCTTTATATGTGAATTGTAGAGCCGTTGGAAACAGCCATCTATAGCAGACTTGCTGCTCCTGGAGGAACAATGCCAGGGGTCGGAGTGCTCTTCTTTTCTGAAGGGTAAGTGGTGAGAGGTCCTGATAAATTTGAAGTGTCGTGCTCTGGAAGGTGATTTCCTCCCCTTGGCGGCTAATCGCCGAAATCGCCTCTTTAGTTGTGAAAAAGTGGACCCTGGTGATGACATCTGGGGGGGGTCCGAGTCTGTCCCTCGGCGCGGGCGTAGTCTGTGGGTCCGGTCTAGCAAGAGCTGAGATTTATCCAGGCCCGGGAGGAGGGCCTCGAAGAAGCGTCCCACGTAGTCCGCTAGCTTGTTGTCAGGGACGGAGGTTGGGACGCCCCGTATGCGAAGGTTGTTGCAGCGTGCCCTATTTTCAAGGTCCTCATGTTTAAACTCCAGGATCTCGCATTTGTGATGCAGGGTGTCAATGGCTCTTTGCATTTCCCCTAGATTGGTAGTATGATCCCGAGCGTGGTCTTCGATTTCTCCGAGCCTCTGTTCGACCTCCGTAACCCTTTGGTCTGTCTGTTCGACTTTGGTTGTGAGTTCTGAGAGGCATGAGCGAAACTCCGACTTAATGTCCGCCATGAAGGCTATCAGGTCCCCTTTGGTAGCGAGGGCCACCCCGTCCTCCTGCGGTTTCTGTGGGGTAAGTTTAGGGGGCTCTTGCTTCTTGCTTTTATCTAATGCAGTAAGCATGGTGGAAATATCTGCGCCCTTGCTAACCTTTGTTTGCCTGGACATGATGATCGTGTTGGGCGGTCTTGGCTGGAAGAGTTGCAGCGGGGACCAAAGCTGTGGGAGATGGCACTCAGCCCCCTCCAGGTCCGCAGAGTTTAGTGCGTTGTAGGGGTGGGAGGTCGTGTGCTTTCGGCGCCAGCCGCCCAGGAGTGTCCAAGCGTAAGAGTGTGAGCGAGAAGCCGGTGGGAGTAGCCGTGATCCTGCAGTGGTTTAGGTCGCTGGCTGGATGAATGGGCCGGGGCGCCTCAGGAAGTACTAGTGCAGGGAGGATCTCAGTGGGAACCGACCGGAGGAGGACGACCCATCGGTGCGTGGAGGGAGGGGGTGTGTCGCTGCGGTATGGCCCGCGAGGTCGAGGCCTCTCTGGGTAGCAGGAATTATCTTGCGGCCTCTGTATTTTCCCCCCCGTTCTCACCGTATGTCGATCGCTGGGGGGGGGGTCCATGATCCCTCTGTGCGCCCTCCACGTGTGACTCCGTAGCGCCGCCGGCTGATGCTGGGCGGGGGGCTGGAATCGAGCTTCAGAGCGGGGGAGGGGAAGATCCCATCACTCCCTTGATGTGTGCGTCTAGGCCCTGGGCCCTGCCAGGCAGCGAGGAGGGAGAAGGCTCCACGCAGCAGCCCCCGAGGAAGCTCTCACGTGCATTTCAGACAGCCCTGATATGATCCGGTTGGCTCCGTGTTGGCGGGTCCGTCCGCTCCTCTTCTTCGGCACTCCAGAGCCCTGTCACCACCAGATGCGTGATATGCTGCTGAGTTCCGGCGAGGCCGCCATCTTGGCCGCTAAGTTCTAGGAGAACGCTCCCGCGTTCGGAGGTAATCTTGGGCCAGGTTGTGCCATATCGGTTCCGATCGCCATAGATGGCATTGGCGACTCGGAAGCTCAATCAGAACCGCCAGAATTTGACGGCGGCGGCGGGCATCCCACGGGCGGCCTCAAGGGAGCGACCACATCGATGGCGCTCCAAGCCACGCCCCCCTATGCACATTGTTTTAAATGTTACCCGTTTTTTGACTGACAGCCTATGTAGCATCTTTAGCGCTGGAGTGATGTGGTCCTTTCATGAGAGTTTGTTTAGGAGTCTGGCAGCTGTGTTCTGTTTACGTTGCAGTTTCTTCAGTAAATAGTCAGGCATTGCGAGGTATAGGCTGTTGGCGTAGTCTATTCTGGACATGATGAGGGAGATGATGGACAGTGTTTTGTGCGTGAAGGCGAGGAATGGTAGGATCCTGTGAAGGTGGAAGAAGCATTTCTTGATTATTGTGTTTACTTGTGGTCCCAAGGTTAGCTTGTTGTCCATGCTTGCATATGATTATAACAAATTAAAAAATAGTGAATGAAAGAACGCCAGAAGAAAAATCAAATTAATTTCTTTAAATTGGGGGTGGAGGGAGTGCCCTTCCAAACCCCCCATTTCCTCATGCTTTTAACCCTACCCCGAACCACCCTCCACACTTTATAACCCCTTACCCCACCCCATATATTTATTTTTCGTTATTTTGGGGTATTCTTTAATTTGTTTTTTTGTTCTCAATATAATCACTGCATATTGTTGTCCATTAGGATTCCAAGGTTTCTAACAATTTTGGATGGTGTGGGTGCTGTTCCTAGTTCTGTGGGCCATGGGATGTACAGGTTGGTTCCTTTTTTTTGGATATAATCATGATTTTCAATTTGCCTGGGTTGACTTTGAGGCTGTTAGTGTTCATCCATTTGTAGAGTTCTTTAAGACAATCTTTTAGCATTGTGTTCGCCTCTTGTACATCTTTGATTATGTATATAGTTTGGGTGTCGAAGCAAGTGAAGCTGTGACTTTTGATGAAGTTGATTAGTGGAGGCATGTAGATGTTGAAGAGGAGTGGGGATCTGGAGGATCCTTGAGGTACTCCATAGGTCCATTAGGATTCCAAGGTTTCTAACAATTTTGGATGGTGTGGGTGCTGTTCTTAGTTCTGTGGGCCATGGGATGTACAGGTTGGTTCCTTTTTTTTGGATATAATCATGATTTTCAATTTGCCCGGGTTGACTTTGAGGCTGTTAGTGTTCATCCATTTGTAGAGTTCACTGAGACAATCTTTTAGCGTTGTGTTCTCCTCTTGTACATCTTTGATTATGTATATAGTTTGGGTGTCGAAGCAAGTGAAGCTGTGACTTTTGATGAAGTTGATTAGTGGAGGCATGTAGATGTTGAAGAGGAGTGGGGATCTGGAGGATCCTTGAGGTACTCCATAGGTGGTGTCCTGTGGTGTGGATTTTAATAGTTTTATCCATACTGTTTCCCTTCTTTCAGACAAGAAAGATTTAATCCAGAGCAGTGCTCTGTCAGTGATTCCTATTTCTTCCAGTCTTTTGATGAGGATGTTGTGGCTGACTGTGTGAAACGCTGCGGAGAGTTCAAATAGTATCACTGCTGAGTTTTTGTTGGAGTCTGCATTGTTCTTCAGATCATCCCAAACAGAGAGAAGTGCTGTCTCTGTCCCTCACATGGGCCTGAAGCCGACTTGTGCCTGGTCCAATAGATGGTAGTTTTCTACGTGTTCCAGTGTTTGTTCATAGATATAGGTCTCTAGTGGTTTTGCCAGATAGGGAATGTTTGATATCGGCCTGTAATTAGAGAGGTCTTCCACATCGTCCATAGTATCCTTAAGGAGTAGTTTGATATTAGAAAATTTCAAAGCCTGCAGTACTCTCCCCGTTGAGAGAGATTGGTTGAAGAGGTTTATATGGCATTCTGATGACGTGCCCTATGTAAGGATTCATTTACATAGGGTACGTCATCAGATGGGGAGCAGGTGCAAGTGGATCCAGGTCACCTGGCTTAAGCCCTGCCCACCTGGTGTCTTCCTGCCTGCCGCTCTTTTTCACCACTTAGCAAGCCCTGCCCACCTGGTGCCTTCCTGCTTGCCGCTCCTTTTCACCACTTAGCAAGCCCCGCCCACCTTGTGTCTTCCTGGTTGCCGCTCTGTTTCCCTACTTAAGGTGCCCTCCAGTCTCTTTTCCTTTGCAGATGAGGAGCAGGTGCAAGTGGATCTAGGTCAACTGGCCTAAGCCGTGCCCACCTGGTGCCTTCCTGCCTGCCGCTCTTTTTCACCACTTAGCAAGCCCCGCCCACCTGGTGCCTTCCTGCTTGCTGCTCTTTTTCACCACTTTGCAAGCCCCACCCACCTGGTGCCTTCCTGCTTGCCGCTCTGTTTCCCTACTTAAGGTGCCCTCCAGTCTCTTTTCCTTTGCAGATGGGGAGCAGGTGCAAGTGGATCTAGGTCACCTGGCCTAAGCCCTGCCCACCTGGTGCCTTCCTGCCTGCCGCTCTTTTTCACCACTTAGCAAGCCCCGCCCACCTGGTGCCTTCCTGCTTGCCGCTCTGTTTCCCTACTTAAGCAGCCCTCCAGTCTCTTTTCCTTTGCAGATGGGGAGCAGGTGCAAATGGATCTAGGTCACCTGGCCTAAGCCCCGCCCACCTGGTGCCTTCCTGCCTGCCGCTCTTTTTCACCACTTAGCAAGCCCCGCCCACCTGGTTCCTTCCTGCTTGGTGCTCTTTTTCACCACTTAGCAAGCCCCGCCCACCTAGTGCCTTCCTGCTTGCCGCTCTTTTCACCACTTAGCAAGCCCTGCCCACCTGGTGCCTTCCTGCTTGCCGCTCTTTTTCACCACTTAGCAAGCCCCGCCCACCTGGTACCTTCCTGCTTGCCGCTCTGTTTCCCTACTTAAGGAGCCCTCCAGATTCTTTTTCTTTGCAGATGGGGAGCAGGTGCAAGCGGATCTAGGTCACCTGGTCTAAGCACCACACACATTCTTAGCCCTGCCTCTTCCTTCCTGCTCTTAACTATTAGATCAAGGGCGTCTCTCGCCCGGGCATCTGCAGTGAAGGGCAGTCGAAGAAAAGGGCAATTCCTGTTTGGACCTGTTCGGACCAGGAGGACCCAGGGCCCGACCCCCTGCTCAGACAGCAGGTAAGCATGCACCAACATGTGTTACCCCCTCTGTCCCCACAGGCCATCGCCACCCCTTATGGTCCCCTGTGATGTTCCCTTGTGCCCCCCCTTCTCGCACACAGGTGTGCGAGAAGGGGGGGCCTGTTTTGCTTGATTCTTCTACCCTGCTCCCCCTCAACCTCCTCCAGCCTACTTCTGCAGGAGTCTGTCCTGATACATTCTGGTTTCACCAACACCGTCTTGTGGCCAATGCTGGATTTGACTTTTATGGACTTAATTCATTCACAGTGCGTCACTCTTTCTCAACTCTCATGCTGGGCTTCCTTTGCATCTTGTACTCATGGTGGCCCACCCTGAATCATGCTGTTCCCATCTTCATCTTGTATCCTGGCTTGCAACATTATGTGTTACTACTGACTTCTGCAATTGTATTCGCTCTCCACTCTTGCTTCTCCACTCTTTTTGACTGCTAACTCTCTGTTCCCTCCTCCTTTCCCTTCTCCCTTTTCCTATCTCATCCCCTTCCTTTCTTCTATGCACTTAATCTATCAGAATTGTCCCTGGACCTAATATGATAGCAAACTCGTCTGTTTCCTCCACCCTCCCATTACTGTTTTTTTCCACCCCACCCTCCCTCCAGCACTATCTGAAATGTTGTCAGGCCTAGTATGATAGTCCCTTGTTTTGTTCCTCCCCTCCCTTTCTGCACTCCTCTCCCTCACCTTTTGTTTTTCTCCTGCTCTACCAGAAATGTCGTCAGGCCTAGTACGGTAGTCGCCTGTCTGTTTCCATTTCCTTCCCACTTTCCCCCTCCATTCCTTATTTATGTCTTAGCTCTTGAACTATCTGAAATGTCGTCAGGCCGAGTACGATAGTTAATTTCACATTCTTACTGTTCATGGCCTGTAAGAATGTAATTGTATTTTCCATTGTTCTCTCCCTTGCTTTGAAGCGCTTTGAAACACATTGTGTATAGGCGCTATATAAATAAACTATCATATCATATCATATCATTTATAGATGTCAGGTGGGCAGGGGTCCATTGGGGAGCCTTGTTTGTTGCTTTGTTTCACCAGCTTGTGGAAATTCTCTCTTGACATTTTGTTGAAGTTTTGAAGCATGTTCTGAGGTTCCAGGTTAGGTAGGCAGTGGTGCATGAAGTGGTTGATTGGTATATTTTGTATGATCCCATGTATGTCAGTAATTTTATTTTTAAAGTGGTCTGGAAGATCATTGCATTATGTTTGTGAAGGTACCGGTGTGGTATTGCATCCAGGAGGATTTCTCATTTCATTTATGATGTTGAATAGTTCTTTCTGGGTGTTGGTTGCTTTTGTGATTCGGTCATCGTAGTATTTTTGGCTTTGAAAATTTCCTTTTTGTATGCTCGTATTTGATTTGGATATTTTTTTCTTTTGGCTTGGTTATAGATTTTCCTCCATTCTAGTTCAAGTTTCCATTTCTTTTTCATTGCATGAAGGTGGGGCGTAAACCATCTTGCCACTGCTTTCTTTCCTGATGGGAGGAAGAATTTTTCCAGGGAGATGCTGTCTTTTGTTTTGGCGATCCATTTTTGGATTAGGTCTGCTTTTTTGTCTAGGTTAGTTCTGTCCAGGTTGGTGGGTGATGGTTTTGAGGATTACAGTTGTTCTTTTAAGTTACTGCTTTTGATGGTATTCTAGTTTCTTTTCAAGATTGAGGGGAACCTTTGGGTCTGTCTGGGTGTTTATATGGTGGTTGGATCACAAATGGTATGATGAGGTGATCGCTCCATAGTATTTGTATTGGTGCCGCAGTTGAGATCAGTTGTTTGTTGGTGAAGATTGCGTTAAGAGTGTGTCCTGCTGTGTGTGTCACTCCTTTCCCCATCTGGCATAGTTTCATTGTCTCAAGCTGCGTTATTAGAGATTTTTGTGAATTTGCATTCTCTTCTTCAAACCATATGTTGAAGTCCCCAAGGATTATCGGTGATCATATTTGATGGCCAGCTTCGTGATGGCTTTTATCAAGGTGTCTGTGGAGGTGGCATCATAGGCTGGTGGCCTATGTATAAGTATGAATGTGACATTTGTTTTTTAGTCTGTTGTCAGGTGGAGGTCGAGGGATTCACAGTTTCTGATGTTCAGCGGGTCAGCTGTTTTTACTGCAAGTCCTCCTCATCTTCTTTCTTTTCTGTTTGCCTGTGTGCATTTGAAGTTGTTGCTTGACAGCTGTGTAGTGTGACTTTGTAGTTGTCATCTAACCAGGTTTCTGTGATGAAAAGGATGTCGATTCCACCATTGCAGAGTAGATCGTATGTCTCTCTTGCGTGTTTTGACATTGATCTTGCGTTGATTAGATTGCAGTGTATTTTTGTTATAGTGCCTAGTTTTGTTCTTGGTTTTGTCTTAGACTGGTCTTGTTGGCGAGTTTCCTCATTGCTCTCCAGATGTGATGTTTGTTCAGTGGGGTCTGTTTCATCATTGAATACATCGGCTAGGTTTCGTATTGGGGTCCTGACTTCTTCTGGTTCCTGTTCTCTATCTCGTTGCTGTCACTGTTGATCCCATACAGTTTTGGTGATGTATGGGGTGAAGATGTTGTTTTCCCTCTTGCTCCTTCTGGATGTTTGTGCTCTCTTCTTGTGTGGTCCTGGTATCTTGCTGAAGTGTCTAGTATTGTTGGTGGTCATGAATCATTCTGATGGGTGGACCGTCATGATGTATGGTGTTAGGTATAAAGATTTTTGTCTTGCTTTAGAATTTGTTCTATTTTCTGTCATGCTTATGGTTGTGTGTTCTGTTGTCGTGTCTGTATTTATTGGTGTGATGGCATGGGTTGCTTCTATTTGGTTTATTCTTTCTCCCAGTTTTCTCTCGCATCATCCCTTTCATGGCATATTCTGGTACTTTGAAATCTACTAGTTTATGGAGTTTGTGTTATTGTCTTATTGTGCTTGTGTCACAGGGGCTCTTGCCCGCCGGCAACACTTTTCATTGTTTTGTTGAGGTTGTTGTTGTCCTATTTCTGGGTGCTTTATGTGCCCTGTGGTTATGGTTGGGGGGGGGGGGGTTCTTACGGTCTTATAGCTAACAGATTGGTTGTGGGGGGTACCTAAAGGGCAGAGGTGGTGGTGGTTCCTGAGTCCACCCCTTAGGTGGCCTTATACTTTGGGCTGTCTATGTAAGGTCTAAATCCCTCAGGCTATTAGACCGCTGGCAGATTGTGGCTGCCTTTTTACTTTTTGCTAGCTACCCCTAGCAGCCCCTAAATTCTAAGCACAGTGGAGCTGGTGGAGCACCTAAAGCTGGGGCCCCTTACTATGCAGGGACCTAGTTCTGGAGTGGTTTCACTTGGAGAACAGATGTAATGCTTGACAGAGTCTAGAGCTGAACCCAGCAAAGGCGGTGCAGCACCCAGAGCTGGAAACACGGTGCAGGATGGAGTGGATTCCTAAGTTCCTGGATAGTGGGAAAAACACCCAATTTGCATACACAACAGCATGTATAAAAACGCCTAGATTTGAGATTCCTGGATAGAGGGAAAAATGCCTAAATTGCAAACAGAACAGCAAATACAACACACACCTAGATTCGAGATTCCTGGATAGAGAGAAAAAACCCAAATTGCAAACATAACAGGACATGCAAATGCAGCAAAAAAACAAAAAGAAAACTTGATTCAATATTCCTGTGTAGAGGGAAAATGCCTAAATTCCAAACCCAACAGCAAATTCAAAAACCACCTAGGTTCAAGATTCCTGGATAGAGGGAAAAACCACAAAATTTCAAACACAACAGCAAATGCCAAAACCACCTACATTTGAAATTCCTCGATAGAGGGAAAAATGCCTAAATTGTAAACAAAACAGCAAGTGCAAAAACCCCTATCACTTAAATCTTGATGTACAGCAGTGATGGGAAAATAGTAGGTGGCTTGCTTACTTTGCTGTGTTATGTTTAGTAGGTAGGAAGATTTGTAGGGCTTTTGAAGTCCAGTGTACTCCCCACCCAGACCACGCTTTCCTTAGTTGGTCGCTGCTGGTTGACAGCTGGCAACAGGCGAACACGGGCAAACAGGGTCTGGAGCTGCTTCTGCAGGAGATGCCCTTTGCCTTGGGGCCCTTAGCCGATGGGGCTGCCCGGGCAGGGGCTGCCCTAAATGTGTGTCTTTGTAGTCCTCCTGGCGTGAAGGAGGGAGGGCACAGAGACCACGAGCAGGAAGCAGCTTCCCCCTGTATTTCACCACAATTTAGGCCCAAAAATCAATCAGGAGATGCAGAAAAGAACAGCTGGGCCGGGATGGGTGTCCAGCAGAGGAGTTGCTAGGGAGGGTTTGAGGAGGCTATAACCTCGGGTCTTTTGGTTCTAGCCCGGATAGAATCTCAGGGGCAACAACCAAAAGGCTAGGTAGCCCTGAATCCCGACATTAGCACAGCCCTGGATCTTTTCCAGACCTAGCAACACTTCTGGTGCCCAGCACTTACCGATGTAAGGTCCTGTCCCACAGAAATATTCTAATGTAAACCGTGAGGTTACTACACCTTGCTAAACTACATTCAGGCGTTCCAGCTCATCAGAGATGTAGGTGCAGGAAGGAGGAAGGGCACAGAGGCCACAAGCAGGAGGCAGCTTCCCGCTGTAGATCACCATGTTTTAGGGCCAAAAATCAATCAAGAGATTGCGAAAACAAACTGCTGGGTCCAGATGGGTGCCCAACACTTACCAATGTGAGAACCTGACCCACAGAAAGATTCTAATGTGAGCCGCACGGTCACTACACCTTGCTTAACTACATTTAGGCCTTCTGGCCAATCAGAGATGGAGGGTGGGAAGAAGGGTGGGCACAGAGGCCATCGCTATTGGATCCCGTTCCTGAGGTTCGACCAGTAGGGGAGAATCACGTGAGTTGCAAGGAGGATCCGAGCCCGGCGGAGGGAGATCCAAGGGGGGAAGAACAATCGTACAGGGTACAAGAGTAACAAAGTAATTTTTGTTTGGTTGTTTGTTATTTTGAACCAGTAGCCCTTCCAAGGTAAGAGACTTGATACAGAAAAGAGACTTAGCCTCTCAAGGTTTTGATATCGTTGTACTGGAACTATGAACCTCATGCAGACGAGGCCAAGGCTTGTGCTCTGCTTGGGAGTCCTGCCTTGTCCCGTGCTTCAAATGTGGGGAAGGGAGACCCAGCCATACCTTCCTGACTTATAATTTTGTGAACACTTCTTTCTTTCCTGTCACTCTCTGGGCGGCCTGTCTTGGCCCTCTTCCTGCTCCCACTTGTGAGGCTAAAATCCTCGGGGTCATCTTCGACTCCACACTTTCCTTCTCCCCTCACATCTCTGATGTCTCTAAGAAGTCACACTACCAGCTGCACATCCTCAGAGGTATTCTTCCTTTCCTCTCCTTCCCCCAGAATCTCACAGTCTCCAGAGTTCTGGTTCTCTCTAGGATGGACCTTTGCAACAGCCTCTTTCTGAATCTGCCTGCCTCTACTCTCCACCCTCTGCAACACATCCAAAACAGGACCGTGAGTTTTGTTCTTGGCCTGAAGCCCAGGGATCATATCTCTCCAGGACTGAAATCTATGCACTGGCTCCCAGTGGCAGCGAGGATTAAGTTCAAAATCCTCTGCATTGTCCACAAGGCCTTCTGGGGCCTGGGAACTCAATACCTTCAACTCTCTCTTCCTAAACATCTTCCTTCCCAAGCTCTTTGCTCATCCACCTCCAACTCCCTCAGGGTCAGTCGCTTCTTCAAGCAGCGAGTTGGTGGCAGATCTCTTTCTTCTGCTGGGACCTCCCTCTGGAACAGCCTACCTGCCTCTCTGAAACTTGAGGAGAACTATCTCCGGTTCCGGAAGCACCTCAAGACCTTCCTCTTTGCTTCTGATTTCTCTCCTCCTCTTCCCTGCTGATCACCTGGCTGAATCTGAAACTGCACTGGTTACCTGGCTTCCCTCTGATCTTGTGCCCATTTTGCCCCCCTGCTAGTTGTACACCTGCACTGCCCCCCTTGCAACTCTTGCACTCGGGGACTGTTTCTGTATCCCTACAGCCCCTACTAGCACTTGATACCTGATGTCTGCACTTACCCTTGCCCTTGCCACCAGCTGGGTGCACTTTTATTTATTGGGCCTCATCACGAGTTGGGCGGTAACGCCGGTGCTAACAGCGCCGGCGATATTAGCCCTACCGCCAAACCCACCGATCACGGGTTTGGCGGAACGGGTATTGCCCATTCCCCATTGAGTCCATGCTGGAATTCCCCATTGAGCCCATTCCGGAATTCTCCATTGGGCTCAATGGGGAAATTTCACGCTTTTACTGCCGGCAGATTTCCCGCCGGCGGTAATCGCGCCGAAAATCAGCAAATTCTCTGCGGATTTCCCCCAGCTCAGAGCTGGGGAGAAATCAGCTGAAGCTGTGATTTGGCGGACCCTTAAATGCGGTGGTAACAGCGCTACCGCCACATTTAAGGGCTACCGCCAAACTCGTGATGAGGCCCATTGTCTTTATTTATTTTACTGTTATCTTATGTACTGCACTGCCCCCTCCCCTTTCCCCCTGCACTTTTCCTCTCCCCCCCCCCTGCACTTGAGCGATCTCAATGTCACCTGGCCTAGTAGGATCGTTGTCTCCGTCTTCCCTCTCTTTCTCCTTCCTTGCCTCTTTGCGCCTTGAAACATTTGTGTATAGGCGCGTTATAAATGTCAAATCATATATCATATATCATATTTTCTGGTGAACATTATCCAACACTCTTTTTGGTCACTTAGTTGTAAAGATTGGCAATAATTTTATTTTTAGAACAGGCCCTTTTTATTTTACAAGACACAACTATGACTGCCTTATTTATTATTTGATGGTCATAGCTTGCTCCCATTTTAGATTTAGGTTTAGATTAGGTGTTTATCTCACCCATTATAAAGTTCAATAAACACCCTCAAACTATGATCACTTGTGTCTGTCTTTACTGTTGCCACTATGAGTTCCTTACAGTGATCAGCACTTACCGATTTGAGGTCCTGTCCCACAGAAAGATTCTATAATGTCATTACATTGTCATCTTCCTCTCAGGGCGATATAGGAACACATTCCTTGTGACTATTAGATGCGAGGAAAGGGGAACAGTTGTGATTCAGAATCCTAGGTGAACTTATACCTGTGTTTCCAAGTACCAGCCGGGGAAAAATACAGGAAAGCAACAAAAGCACAAACACGAAACGCCACCAGCAGGAAAGCTGAGAAGCGCTGCCATTCTATTGCTGAGTCCTTAAATACAGGCACTTTCCTGGTTCTTGGCATCACGTGACTTACCGATGACATGTGAGAGTGAAGCTGTTGCGCCGACACCGGCGTGTCGGCAAAAGCATTGCAGTGTCCCTGAGTCGCCCGGGGAACTTCACCCCGGACAGAAGGACAGGACGTCGCCATGACCGGAGCAGCGGCAAGAGTATGTGCATAACAGGATCCCTGTAGGTGACCCATGCTAGGACTCTGACATAACCAAAAATCCTGACTTCCTCAACAGCTCCAAAGAAATGATATATAAATGATCACCACCTGCAATAGGCGAGTCATGGGGCCTCATTACGACCCAGGCGGTAACCATGGTGCTATTTGCGCCATGGTTCCCTCCAAAACCTTACCGATTCCGCCATGGTGAATGGACCAATTACCGCCCCATTCCAAGGTAGGCAGGGGCGGTAATTCCCCATTCACCATGGCCCTTCCCCATTCCCATTGAGCCCTATGGGGGCTCAAGTGGGAATGGGGAAGGCGCTAATAACGGTACTGCTAATTGCGGTACCGTTATTAGCTCCAAAGTCCCTTTGCGGGTCCTGTCCTTAACGGTTGGTAAAACCAGGCGTTAAGGGAAGACCCGAAAGGGACCTCGGAATAGGGCGGTAAGGGATCATCGGCACCAGTGCCCTTACCGGTACCGGTATTCCCTTACCACACGGGTCGTAATGAGGCCCATTGTGTATATGAAATGGAACATGTACTTTTATTAATATATCCGCTGTGAATTCACAAGGATCATGGAGCCCACAGGATCCAAAACTCGTGTGAAAAGGTGTCAGGCATTGTTTTATTATTTATGAAAATTTCTAAGGACTTGAAAATATTCTGAACCATGCAGCCTAACAGTTTGGTAGTGGGAAGTATACGTTAATGCATTCATTTATTCAAAGTTTGTAGTCCTATTGCCCTGTGACTAATAGGTGGAGGTACACAATTGAATGAAGCATGCTAAACAAAATGGTGACGGGGTGCTACCCAGCTCTGGATGGGTATCAAGCAGGTCAAACTCCATTGCACCCCAGATAGCCTTTTATATGCAGGTAGTGCCAAACCTCTCAGCGGGGTGGTTGCTCTTCCAGCCACACTGATCACCAAGCATGTTCGGTTCACAGGGGTGCCACAGGAGTGAGATCTAATGTTACCACTGTCTTAAGTTTACAGAGGCATCTTTTCATTTCAATCAACAACTGAGTGCAAAGAAGTTTAGATTACAAAAAGGTACATATGCTTGCCTGAAAAATATTCCCATTGCAAATGGAATAACATTCGTATTCCCTAAATTCATTTTACTCCTAACTTCCAAAAAGGGGAATAGTATTGCACAGTCACCAGGGGGAGATTTTTCCAGGCTATAGGAATAACACCTCAGCAATCGGCTGTTTACAGCTAAGGTAAAGGTTAGGCAAATATACACTGAGGCAGTCGCAGGTCTAGCTAGATTGAGTATGAAATAAAATACACATATGAATTTCATTATATTTGTAAAAGTTTATTTCGGGAATATAAAATGTTCCCATAAAACAACAACAATTGACTACATAATTACACGTCACACACATTCCACCCTCATAAAAACCATGCAACATATTGAGGATACACAAGCATTCAATTCAAACAATTTTCATTAAAGTTGTCCTCAAAGTTACAAAACAGTACAAAGTGGGCCAAGTCTTCTCTGGGTACATCACAAAGAATACCCAATTGATTTTCATTGCCATTAGACTAGGCCACCACCACTGCTCTTATATGGATAGATTTAAAGTGTGCCCTGGTGATGACAACACGCTTCGAGGGAGTCTGGGCCCATCGCAAATATTTCTGCAGACCTGGGCTCGCAAAAATCACATATTTCCTATTTGCGGGCCTCTGGATCTCCGATGACTCCCTATTATCCAGAATATGTTGGAACATCGTTGCTGTTGTAAATGTTAAAAACCTGTGCAGCATAACATCCCTCAGGAGAAAATATTGACCGATGTCTCCTTCTGACAACATTGCCTTTACATACCTAAGCCAAGGAATCTTCCGGTAAGGGTCCCTAGGAACCAAATGTACAATTAGCTCCTGGGTGAAACCAGCTTTGCTGTTACCCCAGACACTAAGCCAGTGATTCACAGGCTGGGATGCGTTGGAGTCTCTAATAAACCTGCAGCCAAATTACTGATGGACTGCAAAATGAAGGGCCGAGCGAGGAAGCCCCAATACTCGTTTCAAAAAAGTGTTCTCTACCACCTGGATGGGCTCAACCTTGCTGTATCCCCACAACACTACAAACAATGCAGGGATATTTACAACTTGTGGAATGATACCTCAAATCTGGGGTACTTTATCCTTTCTGTTACTTTTCTACACGGTATCACACAAAACAGAGGCCCGATTTAGCTTTTCTCAAGAAAATTGTTCAATATACTGTTAATGTGTAGCCCTAGAACTCACCCTGATCGGCAGAACACCCTTTCCCTTCATGGTGCTTGCCAACCCTAGGAAGCGCTGTGGCACCGCCTACCTAAAAGAGATAGGTAAGGAGAAACTCGCCCTCTATCTACAATGAATTAGATTAGTTAGAGCAAGTTCGTGACATATTATTATCCCACTAAAAATACAATTAAAAATTGCAGATGGGATTCATTCTTCCCAAACTGCGTGCTTTGGTTAGTCAGGCAGTTCACGTGGCACTATGTGTCAGAGGGACAGTTTATTAGCCTCTGTGACGTATATCTGGCTAGCTCAAAGCAAAGAACAATAAAACAGTTACGATTTAACTCTCTTACTATTGTTATACACCCTCAGGTTATTTTTCGTTCAGGTGTGGACACAATAGGTAGTTTTTAAGAGACTATGATTCAACATAGATTTAATTAGGATGTAAGCGTCGCTAGTCGATATTCCCAATTGCTTAAGTCAACTATGTGTCACCCTTACTCAAGTGACATCAGGAATTCTGGTGGACCAGTTTCAATGACTTTTCCTCTCGTGCGTCATCTTCTTCAGGACCAATTTCTTCATTTTATACGACCAAATCTGTGCACGCCTCAGATGTTGTACAGCATTCTCTGTGGGGCAAAGAAAGAAAAGTCACAGGTGACTTCGCTCGTCTCAGGCTAAGTTCAAACAATTAGTACTTTTAATGTCTTGACCACCCCTCCTGCATCGAGCATATGTCACTTTCCAAACAATTTCTTTTAATCAAACAGTCGTGCCTGTTTTGCCTACCATTCGGGCATTTCTGGTGTGCATCGGATGGTTAGCCTAAGCAAGATGTTCACCGAGTGGGCGCTCCTGAATGAGTTCTTTTCAGCTGCAAGAAAGCATACAGAGGGATATTGCACACATTACCTCCATTGACTTTTTTAAGTTTGTAAAGAAACACACACATCTTTCCTAGATGACAAACGGCTGCAAAAAGTTGTATGCCAGTACATTCGGTTTACCTGGCTGATGTTCAGTTGCCACGCTCGCAATCTGCCAGCCTAGGTCAGGAATTTTTCTCTAGAGAGTCTATTCAGGTGTTGGCACTCCTGTTTATTCTGGGGTGATTCTGTGAAGAGAAAGACCTGCATGGTGAAAAAAACAGAGTATCTTTTAGTTCATTGTACTTAAATGCTGTCCATAGGGCAGCTCATTTATTCAGGGTCGTTCCGTGCTTGATTTAGGTATACTGCGTTAGGGTCTAAATGTGCTAACTAAAGGCATACATGCCATTTAATGCAAGTCTCCTGTTCTTGTGAACTTCTGTGTTCGCGTTCACTTACTTGTTGCACCTCCAAGTTTGTATAAGTGTCCCGTGGGCTTCCTTGGATCTCTTCGCGTCACTTGGCTCCTACTCTGAGATGCGCGTTCTCGCACGCATGTTTTGTTTACTTATCCTGCGATGTCCTGGTGGCCATTTTGGAATGGGTGTCATCTCGTGTCCGCCATGTTGAAATGGGCGTGGGTATCTTTTAGTTTTGTGCCGTATAGGGGTCAACAGGTGTGTTTTTGGTAGACCTGCTGTGTTGGTATTTCATGTCTAATTTCGGGATTTAAACGGCCGCCATCACATGAAACTATCGTGTGCCGTGTATTTCAATGTGGACAAGTTATTAAATACCCATATAGTGGGTACACTGTTCTTTCAGTCTGAGGCAGAATGGATGTATCAGGGGTCCAAGGTACTTTATTGGATAGCACAACAAGCAAAGATAATAGGGGTGTCTATTATGGACAGATGATCGTTCTTTGGTTTATTTTATTTTTGGTGTGATTGTATCCATCATGGGTGTCTCCCATATGCAGTAGGGTATTATTTTATGTTTTTCATTTTAAGTTCCTTGTTTCTGCTGGGAGCTTCTTATTAGCCATCACAGATCTTTTATCTATTATGGAGAGCTCGGCCTCTGCATTCCTTCCCACCAGGGCCTGAGTACAGCAGACTTCTGTTTCTGGGTTTGGTTACAGCCTTGATGTATCTTTATCTATTTGATCAGGGCCAGGCTATTCCATTGGATCTCCTCACTGAGTCCATTCCTTACTGTGTCCAGATGGAAAATCCATTGTTGTTCTTTTTTCAAAAGGATGTCGTGAAAGTTGCCTCCTCTACGAGGTGGGTTTATCATTTCAAGTATTGTCCATTTAAAGTCCTCCCCAGTATGTTGTTGAGATACAAAATGGGAGACTAGTGGTGCTGTTAGTTTTTTGGTACTCAAGCAGGACTTACGTTCAAAAGTATGGTTTTAATGGTGCGTGCTGTCATGCCGATGTATCTAAGGTTGCAGGGGCATGTGATAAAATGTATGACCCCTTTGCTATTACAGTTCATGAAATTCCTCTGTATCCAAGGTGTCTTCCATCCTATATCTATGGTTTTACTTCTTGTGGTCTGGTTGCACATCACACATGCACCACATGGGGTGTGGCCGCTTGGGCTAGTCATGACCCAGAGGATGTTGTGCTCTGCGGTCTGCTTTTGCTCCACTGGTGTGTGTACAAGTCTGTCTTGGATATTCCTTCTCTGTTTGATGGCAAATACGGGAGGGGCTAACTCGGTTTTGCCTGTATTAAAAATAGGCCATCGCTTTTTTATCACTTTTTTCAATGTATTGAAGATTGGAGAGTAACTAAGCACTGCTGTGATGGTGTCTTCTGTTGTTTTTGTTCACGTGCTGGTGCAGGGTCATCTCGTGCGGGATGTTTCCTGTTCGTTTGTGTGTATTCTTCACAATTTTCTTTGGGTAACCTCTCTTAAGTAGTTGGGATTTCAGTTTTATGATTGGTGTTGGAAGTCTGAGATTTTTTTACATGTGCGCCTATATTGCAAAAATTGCCCAAATGGCAGGTTATCACGTAGGGCACGTGGGTGGTAGCTGCCATAATTTAGCAGGGTATTCTGATCGGTAGTTTTTTTGTAAATTTTTGTGATGAGGCCTCCATCTAGTGCCAACATATGTAAGTCTAGGAAATGTGTCTCAGTCTTGTTGAAATCGATTGTGAATTTCAAAAATGGACTTTGTTCATTGAGCCAATGATGGAACAATAGCAGGTCATCCTTACTGCTTTCAAAGATGATAAAAATATCATCAATGTATCTCCGCCACACCTTGATTTTATTCAAAAATGAGTTGGTGGCGGAGTATACAGTCTCTTTTTCAAAATGATCCACATAAAGGTTTGCTAGGCCTGGGGCGAACATTGCACCCATTGCTGTGCCCGAAATGTGCTGATAGAACTGGTTGTTAAACAAAAAGACATTTTTTTTCAGTGCTATTTCTGTAAGAGCAGTGATAAATCCCACGTGCCCAGAGCTGAGATTAGAGTTTTTCAGCAGGTGTCTTCTTAACATCTCAATCGTTTCCAGTTGTCGAATACTCGTGTGGAGGGACTCCACATCCATTGTCACTAACCACTGCGCAGTTGAAGGGCAGTGTGCCGATCAGTGTGAGCATAGTCGTTGAGTACTTCACATAGGATTGCATCTTGGGTATGTCGTCACGCAAAAATCTGTCGACATATTGTGAAAGGGGTTCCAAGATGGATTGTATCCCTGAGACGATGGGTCTCCCAGGTATTGGGGAAACCCCTTTGTTTACTTTTGGTAATGCATAAAAAACTGGAAGGCGAGGATTTAGTTGTGTTAGGAATGCTGCCTCATTGGTTGTGACTAGATCTTCCATAAGTACTTCTTCGACCAACGGGGCAATTAGGCCTCAAATGATCTGTGTTGGATCCGCTGGTAATTTCCTGTAGCTTTTTTCATCCTTCAGGAGGTCAGTGACCATTCTGTTGTAATCTTCCTGGTCCATGATTACTGTGCCTCCCACTTTGTCTGCCGGTTTTATTATTATAGCTTTGTTTGCAGCTAGATTGTTGAGTGCCTCCAATTGTTCTTTGGTGCAGTCATTATTAATGAACGGGAGATGATCTTCCAGTTCTTTCAACCTCTTCATGAGGGCTTGTTCGAAAGTCACCGACTCAGGTGTATTACTATGCGGTGGCGGAATGAATTGCGAAGGCGGTCGTAAACCAGTGTCCTCAACCGGTCTTCTTTGTGTCTTGTCTGCAAAGAATTGTTTTAGTCTTATTTTTCACATCAGTTGTGTTATCTCTATTCGAGTTTGAAACGGGTCTTTATCTTGCCGTGGGCACGAAAGAGAGCCCCTTCTGTAGGATTTTTTCTTCTGCTTGTGTGAGATGGTGCTGCGAAAAATGTGCTGTTAGAGAAAGGCTGGCTGTGGGAAATTCTGCCCCCTGCTGCGTGTTACCCTTGGCGAGAATGCTTGACATCTTGGTCTGCCCCGATTGTTGCCGCATTGCCCTAAAAAATTTGGTGGTTGTTGTTGTTGATTACTGCCACCTCCGTAGTTGCCCTGGTAGCCTTGTGTCTTAAAACGTACTTGATGTCTTGGTCTAGCTGGAGCCCCTCTTCCTTGTCCCTGAGCACTGTTATTTGAGCTATTACTGTAGTTGTTAGAGGAGGCTGTGCTGTTATTTCTATAATTTCTGTACCCACCTTGTGGGTTTGCTAAATAAGCATTACATCTTGCTTGTTTGGCTTCTGGTGTGTAATAATCCTCAGTGGTATATGGATACACTTTTGCATATTCAAATACTGGTAGATCTTTTTTAATTTTTTGAATTTTCCTTGCAGTATTCCTCTCTTTGAATTCATTCAGAGTGACGTCCAAGGCAGCCAATTTGGTTTTGTGCAGTTCGATATCAATTAGATCTTTAATGGATATAAGTTTTTTTTCCAGTTCTTGCATCAAGTTCTCTGAGATGGATTTAGCAGTGTTGATTATTAGTACTAGCCAATCGCGGGTACACTTGTTGGCAATAAAGAACCAATGTTTGCGAAACTGCAAGTGTTCTAAGAAAATGCGTGGCTCAATACGAATAATGAGGCCATTGGGAGCTGCATGGGACCGAAGATATTCTGTCATTAGGGCTAAACGGATTTACAGTTACCACCACTTGGTCCTACGGAATTACCCCCGGATTACAAGTGGTGATGGCAGTGTGAGTCCTCATTTATTGGAGTGCATAGGACTCCATAAGAATTTCAGCGGAATTACCACCGGTGGTAATTCCGCCAGCAGGTGAATCTCCCAATTTGACCTTTTTTGAGCTGTAAAGCAGAGGAATTACCGCCATCATTCTGCTGAAGGCTTTTCCTCCACCCAGAGGCGTTGCTAGGGGGGGCTGAATGGGCTATAGCCCCTGGTCTTTTGGTTGTAGCCCCGGATAGAAGCTCTGGGACTACAACTAAAAGGCTATATCCACCCCCGAATCCTGCCAGTCCCGACATGATCTTAGCTCCTGATCTTTTCCAGACCTAGCTGCACCCCTGCCTCCACCTTACCTCCAAACTCGTAGTTCGGTGGTGTGGTAATGCAGAGGTAATTCACTGCGTTACCACTGTTTTTGGCTACTTGTACTGAGGTCCTGAGTCCTGTACAGGCTGCTGTGCTTGTGGCCATGAACTCGTGTTAGGAATGTTGCAGCCTCTTCAATTTCTGGTGAGCTTTAAATTAATTTCCCCGAATATGGCTGGGTGACATAGGCGCTTGCAATATAGATAGGAAATCCATCAAATAAAATGGGGTTTCAATTTGACCTCAATCTTTCTATTTATTTATTTATTTGCATTTTTAAAGCGCACAGCTGCCCTCGGGCATTGTGGCGCTGTTACAAGAAGGTTTACTTGGCATGGTGAAAATAACGACTAATTGATTCGATCTGCAAATGGTTGCATTGGCTTCATGTTTCTACTGCCCTATGATCCGAAGAAGCGTCCTTCCTGTGTCAGAGTCGAGGGCCCTACATCAGCAGCCAAAGTCATTATTGCAGCATTAGTACATGCTGTGCTTCGACCCACTTAGGTACTAGATTGTGCAGCTTCATTTTATTGAACATATGATCTCCTGCCATGTCACTGTAATTAGAACTCTTGCTTATATTAAATTCAAACGTTTATGAATTGTACTCACATGGCAGGTTTGGGATCACTCCTCGGATGCTGGAATACAGATAATGACTACTAATTTTCCAGAAGGATACCTACATTTGGTTCAGAAATCGTTCCCATGTGTGTCAGATTTTATCGAAAGTGTAAGGGAGGCAAGGCTCTCTCAGTCCTAGCTCTCCCACACTGGAACACCTACCCACTGTCACATGGATTGATACAGAAATGTCTGATGTTAAAGGACATTATTCAGTTCTTCTCTGTCTAGTGCCGCCATTCATTCAAATTCCAATCTAGTTATTGTATTAACGTTTCAAGCATTTTTTGGGGAATTCCAATTAAAGCAATATACAGTTTAATAGAAAAACATGTCTTTCAATACACTTCCTGATTAGTTTATATATTTTTAATTCCCATCATATCACATCCGTCTGCCACACGTGTTTCAAGGGGCAAACTCTTCATCAGGGCATATTTATTTCACGAACCAGTATATTAGCAAGTCAAAAATTAAAACAAATTGAACAGATATTGGCTGAGCATAAATGCAGTTACCAAATAAACCCATATACCACTAATAACAATCTACGATTAAAGTGATTGAAGGAAAAATAATTAAAATCAAATAACGATTGCTATTTGGCATTTCATAAGTTTGAAACATACACTTACCATTAATTAACCTATGCTCACAGTGTCCTATCCTGCAAAATCTTCTCAATGATTATGTACCACACTTATTGTATATTGCTTAAATATGTTCAACCTATTTTCTGTCACTTTGTTTACCCAAATCTTAAGGTCCCTCCAGGACGTCAGGGACATAGGGGGAGTACCACGTACACACCTTGCTCACCTTCTCAACCGTATTGATAATTCATTCATTAGCACCTGGGGGGGGGGGGAGCAGCCAATGAGGTTCTGCAGATAGTGGGCTGATACTGCTGGCTGCCTCCCCTGCCCTGGACTGCCATATTATCCCCATCCTTCTTTGCCTTTTTTTTAATATTCCCACCTTTTCTCCCCAGCCCAACTTACCTGATGGTGTTGGCGGTGAAGACCAATGCTGCCGCTGCTTCTCGCCATCTCCCTTTGCTGGCCGCAATGGAAATGGTAGAGGATGGGTATGTAAGAAGATAGAAATCCCGCCTTCTATCTCTGTGGTGGCCATCTTGGAACTGTCATTTCTCTGAATGAACGCGATGCCAGAAGGCATCCCATTCATTCATAGAAAAGACACTGCTATCAGCACTCTGGGTTACCTTTTGGGAATCCGAACTGCTAATGGTGTTAGTAACCCATTCCATGGGCTACACCGGGGGTGGGGACATCCTGGTGTCCTTGTTAAACACCCTCTCTTCGATCAGGGCTTTAACTCGCGCTGCTGGGCAGTTACCGCCCAGTGTAGCCCGTGCAACAGGTTACTAACGCCACATTAGATGATTTATACCACACTCTGATGTAAACCATCTTGTAATTATCTTCCTTATGATTTCAGACTTCACTTTTCTTTTTCTTCATTTAGTAAGATAATCTATGGCAAAACACACACATTTACATTCATAGTTTTAAATATTGGTGATCTAAAGTATAGCGAATTGCCAAGTGAGTCATTTTACCAGAAACGTGTGCCGATTTGGTATGTTTAATATCTGTTCTCAAGTTTAGCATCGGCTTAATTGTTCATTGCTGGCATGCTGCCATGCATCAAAAAACATATGATACACTTTTCTCTAAAGTTCTGTCTCACAGATGGTGGTATCATCACTGTAAATTGCCCTAGAATGTTAGTGTACATTGGTTTAATTGGTCTATGACTTACCAAAGTTGCACAGAGTACTTGTATTTCCCCCCAACAACCCTTTCTTTCTTTTTTGAATATTTGCTACTCCATTGGGAAGCCCGAGACGGAGTATGTCAAGGCTTGGCTGGATGTTCTGCACTACAACTCCCATGAGTCATATCCAGCATAGTCAATGGGGAGTGAACAAGGCAGTTGCAGACAGACACATCTGCAGAAGCGCAGGTGTAGACCCTGGAGTGCATGCCCTGTAGCAATGTTGACATAAACTAGAGTAATAGCCTGAGCCCACTATTTTTCTATTACAGCTCGTCAAGGATGGATTTGACCTCCAGCGTGTCCAGCATTGTGCCCACCAGACAAATGCTGCTGCTCTGAAGTGTTCTGTTAGAGAGAATGATGCCCACCACAAAAATAGCTAACAGCTCAGAGGTAGAAAAGGGGTGAAGCTGAGAATGTGGGCATAAGAGAAATATCAATACAGAGCAGGCCATCATCAGACCTTGTAGATGTCCCAAGTAACCGGTGCGCAATCAGTGAAGGCCTTGATGGACCTCTGCCCTCTGCTAGTTAACCATCTCCACTGTCAGCCGTGGACGGTAAAGGGGCATAGGTCTCAGAAGATGCGATGTCCACACTTTACCACACACATATTTAGAAGGAGATTCTGCATTTCAGGGACCTTCCCTCGAGTTTTGATCTAATCTAAGCCTATCGTTGAAAGAGCTGTGCTGATTGAATTTTGGCAAGTGCGTGGAGAGATCAGACATGGACTAGTCACATACAGTTACCGAATGGCACAGCTATGTATGGTCTTCTTCACTGAAGGCTCATGCCTCCAACTTTAGGGGAATATTTAAGTAGGTTTCTCGATTAACTTGACAATCCTACCTCTGTTATTTGGAAGCTATGGCATCTTGACAATGTGTTCTATAGAACAAACCCGGATCAATGTAACATCCACAAGATGGAAACAGCAATAGCTGTATTGATGTGCCTAGATGTCTGAGCAGCTTCACTGGAACATGGACAGTCACAGTCATTTTAATGTGTCTTGTACCGCGCACCGCTGCCATTTTCCATGGTCCCCAGGCGCCTTGCCGGATCTGAATAGGAAAAGGGTTGGGATGGTAGGTTAGTAGGATTGAGAGGGGAAAGCGCAAGAGAGTTTTTATGTGCTGTTGGTGGCTTCAGTTCGGAAAACAATAATCACTGTGTGCTGTATGATGTTGGTAGATTGATGCTTGTGTGGTGTTTTTGCGGATGGTTGTATGCAGGTGTTTCATGTGTGTGTTGGGTGTTGCAGAGAGTTGTTAGAGGGCCTGCGGTTTGGTGTTTTCTATTGAAGGTCTTGCTACTTCTGTGTAGGGTGGTGGGTATGATGAGTGTTAGATAGCTTTTGTTAGTGTTAGTCGTGGGATGTCTGTGTTGTTTTTTCAATGGGTTAGCCCTTTGGCTTAGTCTTATTACTATTTGCCTTGGGGTGGATTTTCTTTTGGGTGTCGTCGTCCTGTATGGTGCTCTTGTGTTGCGTGATGGAGTTTGTTGCTCCGATGTTTTATTTAGTTTGGTGCATTAAAGAGTCATGTTTTTTTTGTACACTTGCCTGCATTTCACATGATCTGATGTTCTTATTTCCTTTGGGAGCGAGTTCCAGAGATCCACCACGATGCAGGAGAATGCTGATCCCTGAATGTTTGTTTTGAGTATTGTTTTGCTTCGAGGCAAATGTTGAGTATCTTAGTGTTCGTGTTGGTTTGTAGATGGAGATTATCTCCTGTACAAATTCTGCTCCCTGGCCGTGAATCACTCTGTGTGTTATGCAGAGAGTTTTGAAGAAGATTTGTTTTTTGACTGGTAGCCAATGCAGCATTCTTAGTGCTGGAGTGATGCGCTCTCTTCTAGTAAGTCTAAGGAGTGGTCTTGCTGCTGTGTTCTGATCATAAGTAAAAAAGGGAGGTTGGACTTACAGATTTGCACGCTCATGGTGCCTGGAATAGATTGGAAAGTGGATGTTCCGTGAACAAAATATAGAAAACCGTTATTTGCTATTACACCCCAGAAAACACATAACTAATCCCACATTGAAGGTAATGTAAACTTCTGTATAAGCAAAGACATTTTAAATCAAGTAAGACATATAACTAAATGTATTATTTTGAGTTGTTTGCCAAAAGTAGTACATCCTATTCAAATATATGACTTTGTTGTTAATATGTGTATTCACCTTCTCACTTATTATTAATCAGTAGTATGTTAAGAAACACCCATCTTTTGTATTTACCTATTTCTATCTGTGAAGGTATCCTTTCAAAATGTGGGGAAATCCCATACACCCAAGCACCTTTCCAGGGATGCAGCAGTATGCTATTTTATTCTTTAAATATTAAAGCAAGGTATGTCAGCTTTCTCTATTTTAGCTTAGTTATTTTCAGTATAAGTGATTTTTATTTTATCATTTTTAGTGCTTGTCATGTTTGCAAGAGTTATTTCTGCTGTGCACTGCATAAAACAGTCGCAATAGGATTGTAAGACAATTTAAAAGCTAACGTGTAGAGAGGAGTGTTCATCGAACAGAGCAGGAAAAGGGATTTCCTCGGATCGCCAATCCGGCAACAAAAGTCTCCCAGGACCCCGAATCCATGGGAACCGAAGGCCCATGATTGGCTGTTCCCAGTGGTCAGAATCCAATTTTCAAGCTCAGAAAGCTCTGCTCCAGTTGGTGCGTTTATGGTTAGACTGTGGCAGCAGTGAGTGGGCAATAGTGAGTGACATTTGTCTGTGGCTTGTTTTTTCAGACTCGTAAATGTTGGACATTAGAAATAGGATGGTTGCATCACGCGGAATGCTATGTGTAACAATGACTACAAGGAGGTAAAGGCATCGTGGATTTTTTTTTCAGTGTTTCTATCAGTCTTGATTGTACATCCGGAGGATATTTTGTGAGGCCCACATTAATTTGGATGCTGGAAATTGCAGGCTTCCATTTAGGATGCACAAAATAAAGCTACAAGCACACCCTCTTTCCTCAACAGATTGCTATACTGATGTATATAGCATCAGGTTGTTTTATTATGCGCCTTATGCACATTTTAAGTCATCTCTTTAAAACAGAGTGTTATTTTAGGCACATATATTTTACAATTTTAAAAAGCCTATACATTTTCCTTAGGGTGACCAGAATTCCAAAACGAAACACCGGGACGACCAACAACATAAAAGAGGGACTACCCCATCGCAGCCCACAATTACTGCCCCTCCCCCAACACGTCCGCACAGCTACCACCCTGCCATATTTCCAGCACTTCTCTTTTCTATAACCTGTATATGATCTGATTTGTGCAGTTTTGTCTGTGAATCTTGGCAAGTTAATTCAAAATAAGCGTTAGCTCTGATTGATATAAAATGGCTTGCTGTACAAAGATTACCAATAAGCCAGTCCCTGTGGCACAGTCAGTAAGTGTTGTGACTTGTGTCTGAAAGGTTGGGGATTCGTGCTAAACCTCCAACTTCTGTAAGCGTTGTGAAAATTAATTACGATTTTAATTACCGTAGCCATTCAACCATGCAACTCTGGGGACCCCGGGACGGAAGGTGATTTCCCCGGACTGTCCCGGGAAAACCGAGACATCTGGTCACCCTAATATTCCTGCCATGACTCCACCACTTTTGCCCTGGTTGCTCCCCCAGCCACTCACAGGAGGTGGGTTTCCAGAGCAGAGTACAGTTTCTCCTTGTTCTTTGGTTGTTCCTGAACATGTAGGACTCTGCCCAGTGGTAACTATAGTTACGGCTCAAGCAACATGATGCTGTTGGGTGGAAACCCGCCAGTGGCGAATTCCCTATGATGGTCACGCCACCTTAGCCCGTCTCAGTGGAGAATGCCACATATGCATTGAGATGACCTGATGCAAATGTGTCTTGCTCCCTTGCTCTGCTGATGTGGGAATCCATTTTGGGGTTACAGAGCCGGTGATGTCAGGTCAAATATCAATCAACTACTGGTGTTATGCGGTCCAAAGTGGGCTGGAAATGCATATGGTCTACTCAGGCATCCATTGCGATGGTGTGGAGGCAATCGAGACACTGTCCAGCAATAGGAAGGGTTCCCAGATAGCCTGGTACATGCGGGTTGGTAGTGGGGCATCATATGGTCTCACTCACTCCTGAAATCCAGTAATCCCCTTCTCCTGGGTTTACTGCACCGGCGGACTGCATTTTCTTCCCTTCCCTTCTGCAAAAAAAGGAGCCCCTGATTTCAGATTGAGAGAAGGGATTGTCTTCATGACCCACAGAAAGTTCCCAGCTGAAATGTGAAGATTTAGAAAACAGGCATCGTCAGCAGGAGAAGAGCAAGGCCGGTGAGGCATAGCAACAGCATTTTTACTGATGGTGACGTGGATTGTGGATGGATACGTTGGGCGCATACTCTTAAAGTGGATGCCATCTGATGGAGGTGGCCAATGCATGGACATAAATGATGGCCTGGTTCAAGTCTGCTGCCCTTTGTACCATCTGTATTTTATGGTTTCATTGTCAATGAGATGCTGAAAGACCACATATCACTCAACTATTTTGGACATTGGGGTCAGCAGTTTCTATGGCATGATTTCCATTGGGCAACACAAATAGAAACAGGGAACACCAGGTATTTAATACACCCTGGTCACACCTTGTTAATTAGTCAAACTGAACAAATAAAGACCGGGAGTAAAGTGCATCTGTGTAGGGAACCAAAGCAGATGCGAGTAGCCTCCAAACTTCTAATACTAGGATAAGAAAATATTCAATTCTGATCCGTACTATAGTATTCTTCACTCTAACGATTTTATTAATATAAAATCTCAATATATAAAACAATGATGATTATAGTAGTATGGTAAAACAAACTCTTCATTGATGCAAAAAAGTGTTAATACTTGAACACAATTAAAACTCATTTGAGAAGCATGTAGAAAAAAAATCAACCCCTAATCAATTAGTGATAAACACACCAGCTGGACTACCTTACACACAAACATAAAAAAGGATAAAGTATTAGAAAAGAGATTGAGCCTTCTATAGTGTATATACTGTACAGCAAATAAAATAATCACCACAAAAACGTGTAAAGCCATCAAAAAAAATAAAACCAAGTTACAAATAATCAAGTATTACAAAAGGAATGCAATATAAAACTAACACATTCTAATTCATCTATAGCTTGATCTAAATTATGAAGGCACAAATGATCCCAACATGTTTCTTCCCACTTGACCGATTTTCTATAATTTATTGGAAATTCTTCAGGGGTTTCCTATGTTAGTAATCTTGCTGGTGTCCCTTTCTTAAAAAACACTAGGAGGTCGGTCTGTACTTCTTATCTTCACCTACGTATAACGATGCACAAAATGAATCAATTCTTATAAATCAACCGTCCCTGCTGTCAACGTGATATAATTCATTAATCACTGACAAGGTGAGGTAAATTCACAAAGTATATTAAACCTTATCTAAAAAGCTCACACTTACCCAATTGATATATTAGTAATAAATCAAGGGTATCGTAGGAATATCAATGTCCTCATCTAGCTGGAGCTGCCTGCTGAGAAACAATATGGAGGAGAGACATGGGAGTGACTTTTGTTATACATGTCAAAAACTCAGTATAGCTAGACTGTATGATGACCATGTTAGTGGAAATACTCACCCAATGAACTTCAAAGTTTGATGTTAATCCTTACAATCAGTCCTCAGAAGACCCAGGATAATAAAAGTAATATACTCATCCGTACTGGCAATAATTTCCATTGGTCCATTAGTGGTGGGGGCATTTTAAGGCTGTACACACATCAGTCAAAAGTGCTCAGGGCTATTTTAATGGAACAGATGCAGTCAAAAACGTCCATATCATCCACCTGCTTTTCCCTGGGCATTCGGAACCTGGCAGCTCTGCACCCAACACATGTGGAAAAGGGACCTGCACCCAGCACATGTGGAAAAGGGACCTGGCCACCGTCTAAGGCTATAACCTCCACATTTGTGTTCCATTTCAGAAAGGTTTTTCTCATCCATAATTTGAGATCTTGCAGACAGGGCATGTCATCTTTGTTGTGACGAGACACCAAAAATATCTTTAGCAGCTGAGAGGGGGTGACATTGTCACTAAACCATAATTGCTATATAGAACATCCCATGAACAAAAATGGGCTGGATATAGAGTAAGCCGCCAGACTTCTTTTCAGAGTCCTTGATCCGGCCACCTGGGTTACTTGGATGGTAGGGGGGTGTCTAGTTTGCCGCAAAAACTGTTTTGTAATGCTAGAATCACTCCTCACCCACCCAAGCATTTCAGCAGAGGAATAAGTGGACGACGCACAGCTATATCTTAACGTGAATTATGCACATCTCACTCCTCAGAGACTGCTTGACATCATTCGAACCCGGATGACACGAACACACCTGAAACTCAACTTGACAAAAACAGAGTTCCTACTACTAGGTCACCCCCTGGAATCCTAAGAACTTCCAAGATTGGCTAAATGAAATGCAGTTAGATGGTTTCTCACCGCAATTGACTCCACCAGAAAAACTGTCCATCACCAACAATGTTCTATCAACATATTACAAACAAATATTAAACTGTCTGGTGCCAGCTACCTCTCTGCCACAAGATCCACCCTTTTCTTCCTCCATAGATTTCCAGAGCATGCTTCAGGCTTTATGGTTTCACACCTGGATGGTACCCAATGCCATCCTTGCTGGCGTAGTTACCTCACACCGTACACCACAGATGGCATCCTGCATGCCACATTGTGCTTGAAAAGCGGATTCAAAGATAGGATCATATATTGCTCCATTTCTAAATCAATGACATCGGCTGCGCAATCCAGCCAGAATACTGCTGAAGAAGAAATGGATCACTATAAGGCCATGAAAACCCAGACAACAGCCTACCTTGCCACAAAATTCTACAATTCCGGTGGTTTCTGCACACCTAAGACACCCACCAGCTCAAAGCTTGAGACCAATTATTGCACAAGGAGAAAACGAGGAAAAGGCATTCACGTGCCATCTCCTAGACAAATGGAACAGAATTCCGGGCTCAGTTAGTCAAGTTCTGACACATATTCACTACAGGAAAAGGCTAAATACTCTACCTAGCAAACGTTTCAAATACCTAGCTGGCACTAACCCCTGGCTTATGCTACCCACCCCGGACGGAACCTCAGAAATACCTAGCTGCCACCGTAGGAGGTCTATCCCCTTACTAATGCTGCACAGTGGTACCTGTCCGGTGTTGTTCCTCAATATAGAAGACAATCTGGTCAACGGTTTGTTGTGGGAGACGCATGCTTGCAGATGTTGACTGACTTCGACACCCTACTCTTGTGGCGCCAACCCTTTTCTAATGTCCAGACTAACAGAGAATTGTTTAATGCAGAGGGTGGCAGAGAAATGGACCATAATGCCTCTCACCAACCAAAAACATCAGTGGTTATCCAGAACCACTGCCATGATTGCTGAAAATGAGTACCAGATGTTAGCACCTCTCTAATAATATCTCTCTTCTGCGATTGAACAATCGATACAAACTGGCATACACACTTTTAATCAGCCTATAATCAAAATCTTGTAAGAAGAATCTCCATAAATTATGACTAAAATCTAGCCCCTGTACTTGTACGTTTCTGTAGCTAACCTGTCCATTGCCACTCCGAATCAAGTTAGGTTTTTAAGTCATATGTAGTCACATGTGGCACCACCTTGCCCATGGCCACCCAGTCCATTGCTGCAATGAGTCACTCAAGCAACTACCTGATTCATCTGAGACAACTTAGACGCCTAGGGCCACTTTATGAATATAGCAGCGACATGATGGACAGCCTGTTTTTACTGGCCTTTATTGTTTACAGACCTGTCCCTGATGGCAGGTCATGAAATATTTTCCTGTGGGGATTCCTGCTGGCTGTAAACACCACATGATTCGGTATATGAGTTATGCAATAGAATTCCTCCAATCTTTACCTCCATTCAAAATTTGGAAGTGAACATATTAAATCCCTTGAGCAGGGGAGGACTGGCAACATTTGGCGTGGGGGAGAAGTATTATCTGGCCCATGTGGCTGCGGCAAAAGCCCATAATGCAGGGGTCCTCAACCTCCAGAACAGGTAAACTCAATACCAACCTCTCCCCCGAAACAATCTTGAGTATATATAGTAGACATTATTGACATTACTTTCCTTTTATGCAACACAGCTTTCAGTTACATTTGTGAGTTCCTGGAGACCTGGACCCCAGGAAATTCTACCACATGCCAAACAAAGTAAAATTATTTCACTAGGATAATATAATTGGTGAAAAGGGATAGCTGGGATAGCTGGGATTTGAGCTGAGTTTGCAATTTGAGAGTAGGCTACATCTCGTCCCATCCGATCCCATCTGTAGTTTTACACCAATGAAAAGACATGGTGAAGCTGCAGAATTCATTTATAGAGCTGATCCATTGCTGAACCATGGAGTCTGAGAGTCGAACATGAGCTGGCATGGCAAAAGACCCATACTCTCCGGATGATCGCTCAGGTGCAACATGCTCGCCTTGGAAGCAAGACGACACAGAGCACCACAGGTTCGATCCCCGGTCCGCACATAGAAACCTCTGAGTATTAAGCGCGTTATAACTAACCTATCATATTATATCATACCTGGCTTCCAGCCGCCCCAGCCCACAACACAAAACACATACCTGCACCCTGTCTGCCCACCCCTTCAACATAAGTCCCTCACTTGGTATCCTGCCTCCCAACCAGCACACATTATACAAATGGTTTAGATTATGATTATTTATGAAGTAACACTATAGATTATAAACCCATGTAAGTAAGCCTTTTTCTATAGCTAGTTAAGGAAAATAACGCATAGGGATGAAAAGCGATAAACTCAGGCTCACATAATGTATGAAGTGCGCAAGGCCGGATTTGAGCCTTTTCTACCTGGCTCCACAGCTTCCAATTCAGAAAGCAGGGGAGACTTCATCTTCACCAATTCCATCTTCAATATTAGAAACAACAAAAACACTTTCTGCAAAGTTGTTATTCAAGGGTTAAACTAATAAATCTAGCTTTCAAAGCACCAATGCATTAGGGAAGTCTATTAATAGTCTGTATCTCGATGTTAATGTATCTGACAGTACACACAATTGTACAGACTAATATTATAATTATAATGAAACTCACTATTATTGTAATCTTATTCTATGCAATTGTTTGTACTTTCAAAGCACCAAGTCACATGATAAAGCAACCTGATGAAACACAAGAACAGTCTTCATTTAAACGAATGTTTATAAAGCAAGTATGTATCATTTTGTCAGTAAAAAAGAAAGGGTTTGAGCCTGTTCCGCAATCTGGTCCAGTGGCTTGCAGGTCAGGCACATTGTTCAGTCACCAATTCCTTGCCACTCACCCCCTGTAATTGCCACATCATCACCCCATTCCTTGCCCCCACCACCTTATTTTGCCCTGGCACAGATGTAGACAGAAGACCATCTTGGTTTGCCAGTCAAACTCTCAGACACGACAAGAAGCCATGATCCGGGTGTTCCTGTTAATTGTGGTTATGGGGTCAGTTCTTGGACAATACTGAAAGAAAGATGTAGAGTGGACTGGGCTTTTATTGTGTTCCCAAGTTTCACTTACTTGGAAATTTGGCTGCATATTTTAATTCATGGAAGCAGAGGGAACTGCAATGGGTATCCCCAAGGGAACTGGTGTTGGAGAGGGAGCAAGATTGCCCTATTATATTTATTTGTGTTGTCAAGGAAGGTTTTCTGTGTGTGTGTCTTTATGTTATTTTGTATCTATATATCTGTATCTGTTGTTGATTTGCTTGTGTGTTTTTTGGTGGTGACATAAGATAAGAGTGGTCTGGACAAGACAATGAAAAATGATCGCAGATTTAGGGGGTAGCTCAGTTGGGTGGTAATAGTGACATCATCAGTATTGGAAAAATACTGCCTATTTTACCATCGACCCAATTCAGCGTTTAATCAAACACCATTGGCAGTGTTCCACAGGAATACCGATAGCAGTATTCTAGGTGGACTTTCTGTAGAAAATCCCTCTATTTGGACCTCCACCTAAGAGGTCAAGTAAAAATCATAATTGGCCCAAATTTGTTTTAAAAACATGTGTTACTGTGGAGCTGGGTAGCGTGGTTGCTTCCCTTCACTAGGTTGAATAGAATTTTTTTGCAAAGAGCCCTGTTAAGGGGTGAAATGTGGAAAGCAATGATTGAACCCCCCACCTTGCCATTGTAATGCATGACATTATAAGAATCGACCCTTTTGTGCATCATAATACAGTAGTGATATGAACCGCAACTATACATAATCCATGTCTACCACAACATCCAGTGCATTACCAAGCCCGCCATCCGCCGTGGTGGAGTCAAGTGCATCTCCTTTAGTAAAGTAATGGTTTACAGAAGGCAGTGATGTCACAATGTTGTGTAGACAGGAGCACCTCATGCCGGTGTTGAGAAGACTTCAAATAATAATAAGACAATACTAATGGCGTTGTGCCAAATAAAAGGGCATATACTAAGAAAAACCTATTGCCAATCCTTATGCTAAATACAAAAGAGTGTGAGATAGGGTTAACAAGAAAGAAAGAAGTGTTCACAAATGACAAGTCAGGATGTTTTAGCCATGAGTCTCTGTTAGGGAGAATTCTCATTTCATGGCTAATTTCCCTTACCTAGTGAGTCCCTCAGCAGCTTTGCTGGATCTCTGGAGTTGTTTCTTTTCCACTTGGTAAGAGTATGAGCTTTTCACCACTCTTACCTGTATTTTGCTATGGGCCTAATTACGACCCTGGCGTTAACCACTGGCGCTATTAGCGCCATGGTTAACGCCGGTAACTTACCGAATCCGCCATGGTGAAATGGGGAATTACCACCCCATTCCAAGGTTGGCGGGGCAGTAATTCCCCATTTACTATTGGCCCTTCCCCATTCCCATTTTTGCCCCATAGGGCTCAATGGGAATTGGGAAGGCAGTAATTACCGCAAATTGCGGTACCGTAATTACCTTCAAGGTCCCTTTGCGGGTCCCTACCTTAACGGCTGGTACAGACCAGCCGTTAAGGTCGGGAGCCGCAAAGGGACCTTGTAGCAAGGCGTTAAGGGGTCAACGGCGTAGCAACATTTTACGGCACCGTTAACCCCTTAACGCCTGGGTCGTAATGAGGCCCTATGTGTTTTACCTTTTTTTGTGATTGTGGGCTCTGGAGTACACCACTTCAGTAGCCCCCTTCTTTGTGTGTGTTACACAGCACCTTCTGTGCAGTGGCACAGGGTTGTCATTCAGACTTCCCACCGACTCCATTTCTGAGGTGACTACTGTCCCCCAGAAAAGGGTAAAGTTACCATTAACTTTACTTAGTCAAAAGTAACCACCGATCCAGTACACCCCGTTTTACGTAGAGTACTGGAAGGGTTAACTCTTAACTCTTTTTATCTGTACCTCCTAGAGCATTGTTTTGTTCTTTTAACATTTAGACATGGCTGGTGGCAGTGGTATCTACCCTAAATTTCTACTGCGTTTATCTTATATAACCGTGGATATTGTAGGCTATTGTGTTAGCCTCAAACTTAAACCCGCTTGACCAAATCCTTTTTCGTTTGGCTCCGGTGTGGTTTATTCTCCATTTCTTTTTTTTAAACTCCTTGTGTTTTACTTTGCGTGGCAAACTAGGTTCGCCTTCTTTGTTCACTGTCATTTTGGCGGGCTTCTACCCAGAAGCCCTCCTCAAGGCGCCTGGGTGTCTAGCTGGGCTGAATGTGAGGGAGGGGTGTAGTAACCCTCTGCACAGGGTCTCCTAGGAAACCCAAGTCGCACTTTGTCAAGATTGGCCAAGGTGGTTGTCCGGGCTGGACAACCACCCTGCCGGGTGATTGACAGCCAGGCTGTGTGAATGGGGGTGGCTCGCATAAAAGGCAGGTCTCTTGGGCTGGAAGTCAGAGAGTCGCCACTGGAACTACAAGGAACCAACGAGAATTGGAGGAGAGGTCGACTGCTGCAACTACCCCGTACCGGTGAAGCCCTACTGTAGTCCTGAGCCATCTACCCTTCAACGAATAAGAGGAGATCCAGTCCGAAGTCTTCTTCCCTTGAGCCTGGTGGGGATAACCAGCTCATCTTCTTCAGTAAGAGGTCGCCTTCGTGGGTGAAATCGCTGCACACTGCTGTAGTGGTCTGGATAGCCACCTGAAGACCCTCTCCTGTTTTTAAGGAGCGCACCTTTTATTCCCATGCACTTGCGCGTTCTCAATGTCACTGGGCCTAGTAAGATCGTTTTTTTGTTGTGCTGTGTTCTCCCTTGTTCCCCTCCCTTGCCCAGTCACGCTCTGAAACACTTGTGTACGAGCGCGATACAAATAAAATATCATATCATATCATATCATTGTCGCTGCAGCCGGCCTCATCCCTGTGTGGTGCGGACCCCTCATCGTCCTTCTTCGTGCTGATGCTGCAGGAAAGCGTGGGTCTGCGGGAAACCAACAGGAACAACTGCCGTGGCACCAGCTTCGTTCTTTGAGAAAGGTACTGTGTCCTGTTTGAGGAATTTTGGGTGAAATCCATATTTCTCTACTTTAAGGCTCGTCCTTACTTTTCCCTCCTTCTTATAACTTTTGCTCCCGAACATTGACAGTATGAAAGTACTCTTGGCAACGTTGAATCTCGAACTGTCCGACTGTGTGATACTCAACAACAGGCACCTGGTGTCACTTGACTTTGGCTCCGGCCCTTTGACTCTTGAATTCTGTCTATATGTGTTCTGAGATTCTGTCTGTGTAACCAACATATTGCCTGTGATTTTTGCCCCCAACTCTCTCTGGGTATCTCGGGTGCTAAGTGTGTTTTTACCCCGGTAGCATTTATTACCACGGATACGCATTTATCTAGTAGACCGAACTGTCAAAAGTGATTGCAATTGTATTCACGGTAACGTGTCTGTTTCGTAACACTGGTCCATTCAAACACAGGGTACTTACCTCGAATAATACTGTACAAAGTGAATTGGTTAGTTGTAGTATATTTTACGTGTGGTTTTTGAATTCATAGAAGTGTCGTGTTAATAACAAATGGTTTAAAAATAAATGTACTTATATTTTTTACCTGAAACTTTGAGTTAGTGTTTGCTTGAGTCACAGTAATTGTGGTCCCTTTGTGTAATCTCTGCTACTGCTCATATACTCTTGAGATAAGCCTGGCTGCTCCGCTACTGCTACCACTATAACCTAGTAGTACAGGCTGGTACCAAAGGTAAAACTTGTTTTGCCACCTGTAGTCTTAATTGTGTGTAGTGGTCCCTAAGGGCACTGCACAGGATTCTGCCTAACAGTCTCCCTCCCCCACGTTTTCAGCACGGGACAAGGCGGGAGTCCTGAGCACAGCACACTCTTGAACTTTCCCAGCACGAGACAACAGGTCCGGTTCACGTATCAATTCACGTATGCCGGTCAAGTGGCACAGCGAGTAGAGCGCTCGCTTTGACATCCGTGCAGAGCCTGCTAACACAGGGTCGAATCCCGGCAGGGCCAAACTCAGCCTTTCATCCTTCCGAGGTCGATAAATGAGCACCACACACCGTGGGTTATAATAAGCAGTGCTCAGATACCTCAGGGTTCGTAGCGCTATATAAATGCCAAATTATTATTATTATTTATCAGGACCTTTGGTGGTTTAGTCTCTTTTCTACAAAAAGTTTCTTGTCCCACAAGGACCTGATGGGTTTGAAAAATAACAAACACAAGAAGTACTGTTGCAAATGTACGTTGGGGGATGGTTTCACCCCTGGGTACCCTCTTCCGGGCGCAGACCCCTCAAACAGTTCTAATCACTATCTGGATCTTCGGAGGTTGTCTCTCCTGCTTCCGAGGATCTGATAGATTCAAATAACAAAACAAAGTTATTTCAGATTGCACTTGAGATGATGATTCTTCATCCCTGGGTCCTCCTCTTCCAGAGCGCAGACTCCTCTCGAATTTTAGCCTCCCTCCCGTAGGATTCACTCAGGCTTGTTTCTAAATATTTCTTATTCTTGTCTTCATGTGTTGATGGGATGATGTTATGTTATGATATCGGAATTTGTTAAAGTGCACGTACGCCGAAGGGATCTTGGCGCTAGTGGCGAAAAAGAAGGTTATAATCTACGTCACGGTTAGAATAATAAAGTTTTAAATTTCTGCCGAAAGATGAACTGATGAGCGGGGCTCCGCAGAGCAAAGGGGAGGTCGTTCCAAGTTTTGCGGCCACAACCGAGAAGGCACCTCCCCCTGAATGGACAAGCTTAAATCGAGGGACAGCCATGAGGAGGGCTGACTGAGAACGGAGAGAACGGGTAGGGGAGTAGTGCACAAACTTTGCCTGCTGATATTCTGCTCCCATACCATAGAAGGCCCGATGAACAATATACATGGGGCCTCATTACGACCCTGGCGCTAAGGGGTTAACGGCGCCGTAAAAGGCTGCGGCGCCGGTAACCCTTTAGCGCCTAATTACGAGATCCCTTTGCGGCTCCCGACCTTAACGGCTGGTCTGGAGCAGCCGTTAAAGTAGGGACCCGCAAAGGGACCTTGAAGGTAATTACGGTACCGCAATTTGCGGTACTGTAATTACCACCTTCCCCATTCCCATTGAGCCCTAAAAATGGGAATGGGGAAGGGCCAATGGTGCATGGGGAATTACTGCCCCGCCAACCTTGGAGTGGGGTGGTAATTCCCCATTGCACCATGGCGGACTCGTTACAATACCTGCAGCAACCATTGTGCTAATAGCGCCATTGGTTACCGCCGGTGTTGTAATGAGGGCCATGGACTTAAACATAATCCACGCCTCAACATGGAGCCAGTGCAGTTGCCTCAGCAGAGGGAACATGTGTGTACCAAAAGGAGGGCGGAGGATGGATCTTGCTTCAGTGTTTTGGAGCAGTTGTAGCCGCTTAATCAGGTAGAGAGGCTGCCCCAAGTAGAGCCAGTTACAGTAGTCCAATACACTCAATACTAGTGCGGCAACCACCGGGGCTTGGCAAACTGTAGAGATAAAAGGAAGGACCTTCCGAAGGACCTGGAGTTTAAAATGGCCAGACTTACAAACTGCGGCCACCTGCTCCTTCATGGCCCAGGAGGCAGTGATTTTAACCCACACATTTCTAACTGACAGCATGGGCAAGGGGAGGAGGCCATAAGAGGAGGGCCAAAAGTCGACAGTCCAGAACAGTGTGGGGGAGGCGGTACCAACAACCAAAACCTCCGTTTTGCTAGCATTTAGCTTTAACCAGTTGGATGTCATCCATCCCCCTAGTTTCTCAAGACATTTCCTCAGTTGAGCGGCAGTCTCAGACTGAGTCAGGTCCAAACGGAGCAAAATCTGGGTGTTGTCCGCATAAGAATAAAAGCAGAACCCATGTGATTGTAGAAGAAGCAGAAGGAGTCTAATATATACATTAAACAGGTTTGGGGAAAGGGACGATCCTTGAGGGACCCCACAGACCAGTGAAATGGGGGCACAGCGGAAAGGAGGGAGGGAGACAGACTGCGAGCGGTCTGCAAGAAGGACGTGTACCAATTAAGAACCTGGCCAGAAAGACCAGCGGCAGACAGATGGGAGATCAGGGTGGAGTGATTGACCATGTCAAAAACCACCAACAGATCTGAAAGCAAGATGGCTCCGACACCACCTTGATCAACCAGGTGCACCAGGTCATCGAGCACAGAATTTAAAACTGATTCGGTACCTCTCCCAGGCTGAAAGCTGGACTGAACTATGTCAAAGTACTGAGAGGACTCTAAAACGTTAGACAACAGAGGAGAGACCAGAGCTTTGAGCGCTTTCATCATAAATGGCAAAAGCGAAATGGCCCGGTAATTAGACAGTACTTCAGGATCCAAGAACGATTTTTTAACAAAGGAATGACCAGGGCGTGCTTAAGTGAAGAGGGGACAATAGGGGACCGTAGCAAAAGAGAGGTTTACAGACGAGGTAATGTGCGTAATCAGAGCGCCTGAGGATTCCTTTAGAAGGGCCAGTGGTATAGCATCGGCTGGGGAGGCAGCTTTTAGGTGCTGAATGGCTATCGGGATGTCAGCTTCCAAAAAAAGGGGGAAAGTAGACCACAAACCCCAGGAATGGGAGGAGCTCGACGTGTGCACTATCAATAGGTAACGCCTCAGCCTTGTCTTTTATATTGTTTCTAATGGTAATTATTTTTTCCACAAAGAAAGATGAAAGGGACTCGTATAGGTCCTGCGAAGGCGGCACCAGAGAGTGACCTGTTTCAGGAGTAGAAAGCGATTGAACCAGATCAAATAGGGCCTTAGGTTTATTCAGGGCCACCTCAACTGTGTGGCTAAAATAGGCTTTCTTGGCATTAATGATTTCTTTATGATATAAGGTGAGGGTGCTGCGGAAGGAGATTTTAGCTTCGGCAGAATATGTAGTACGCCATTTTCTGTCTGCCCGCCTGTACTGAAGTTTGATAGATCTGAATTCCTTAAAAAACCAAGGTTCAGGAGGACGGCTTCTTTGTTTGCATGTTTTCATGGAACCAATAAATTGGCTGTAGCTTTAAATGCAGCTTCCAAGGAGGCCAGGGAGCAACTCGCCACCTGACCACAGTGTGTTTGCAGAGAAGAGACCAGCTCATGGTTGGCCACTCCAAGCCAACTGCGTTTACAAATGGCGGGTTTAGGAAAAGGCGAGGGAGGAGCCTTCAAAGAGATCATGAAGGGGACAAGGAAGTCGTCGGACCATGCCACAGGGATAGGAGAGGCAGTGTTTATGCCCGCCTCATGAGCAAAGATAAATCCAGGATATTGCCTTGATTGTGAGTAGGTTAAATTTATCCTTTGGGGGAGTTCTAAGTCTGACATAAGTGCTATAAAATTGGCAACTTGACCTGCATTAGCAGGGATTATAGGCAACTTGAATTCACCCATGACTACCAAGTGAGGGTTTGTCATTTGTAGCTCCATTTCCAAGGCAGGAAATAGAGTGCTAAAAAGCGCTATCTACTCCTGGAGGACGGAACACCAGCAGAATAGAGAGAGTATCATTAGGAGATTCTGGAATACAAATCAAAATGCATTCCATTTTTAAGGAGTGCTTAGGGACCGTACTAGATACCTTATATTTGGTACTATGGATCATGGCCACCACACCACCAGGGTGGGGAGCCACACGATCTAAATGGATTGATGCATAATTAGCAGGGAGTGCTTGCCGGGCCAGACGACCCTCTCAGCCAAGTTTCAGTTAAGAACAGGAACTCAAAATCATTATTGGATATGAGATCATAGCAATCCATAGCGTGGGCAACTAAGGAACGTGTATTTAATAGGCCACACTGCAATACAGTTTGTAGTTTAGCATTTAAAGTAGGAGGAGGTTGCAGGAATCCTTTAGGCCATCTAGTGTCAGGACGGGCCAATGATAACAGCTTATTATGTTGCATCTTACAAGGTACCTTGTCGGTACCAGTTGCATGCAGAGCATCCTGCAACTTTCGTGCACAGACAGGCTTTCCTTAAAAACGCCTTTGGCGTGCTGACGGCGTGCCCGCTGCACCCGTCCGCTGTGCGGGCGATTGTCATGGCACATAAGTGAGAGTAAGGCCGGTGACGAACCCCTCAGAGCAATAGAAAGCGGACTGTTCTGTCGGTAAATGAAAACAGAATGTCAGTTTCACTTGCCCACTTTAGTAAGTGCAAATGGCAAACAATGTAAAATCACGTAGCAGTAGATAGAATAAAATCAATTTAGCAGTAACGAGTATTAAAACAGTCTAGACACCAGGCAGAAAGGGTTTAAAATGGTAATCCCTTGGGAGATTATGGTTTTCCACCCCCTGGATTCCCCTCTGCTGGGCTCAGACCCTTCTCGAGTATTGGCCTCCCTCTGTCGGGTTCACTCTGGCTCTCATTCGCAGGCTTTCCTCTTTTGCTTTCACAGTTCTATCCCACATGTACGTTGGGTAATGACTTCACCCTGGGTCCCCCTCTTCTGTGCGCTGAGCCCTCATGAATCTCAACCTTCCTCTGTCAGATTCACTATGGCTTTTTAAAAGGTTTTTTCTCCTTGGCATTCACAAATCTTAATGTCTTTTCAAACAGTTTTCTGTGGACATCCCTCTGCCTCTCCAATACAGCGCCCCAATACCTCATTCAAAGATTCACCAAAGCTCACACCACAAGACCCACCAGGACTCCTTACACGGATCAACAGGTCGTTCCCAAAGTCAAGAGATGCAAACCTTGCAGCCAAACCTTGGAATGAACTCCCGCCCACCCTGAGGGCTGAGAAATATTACTGGCTCTTTCAGAGAGCCCGCAAAACTCAATCGTTTGCCTAAACTCTCAACTCCACCGACAAACTGCCCCCACTCATCAAATAGGATTGCCATCTCTCCCTCACTGATAATTGTGCTACACCTGTAACGGCACCTGTGTTACCATTGTTGTTGTTTGGTAATGCCTTTCAATCATGTAATTGCACTACAACTGTAACTGCATCTAGGCTTTATGCATTGTGCTATATCAGTAACTGTCCCTAAGGTAGACTATTTGTTTCTTGGTAATGCCTTCAATCATGTAATTGCACTACAGCTACAACTGCAACTGGGACCTAGGCTACCTTATGCTTTCATGCCCAAAAACCACAATCGTATGACAAAGTATGTTCTAGACATGTACCTGCAACAGCTCCTCAATGCCTCCGGATTGCATGTGCACTTTCCAAATGAAATAAATAAATAAATAAATATCTGGAGTCGAGCCCGAAATCGCAGTAGCAGGCGTCTCCCTCTGTCCTGCTTATCAGCATAGGTACGCTCTGTGTATTATTGACATCTGCTGCAACAGACTTGGGCTATTATTTGCGGTCTTATATTTCCTTCTGAGGAGGCTTCGCGGGTGTGGGTCGGAAAGGGCAAGGTCGCTTCTCTCCTTGTCGTACCTTCGATACTCACCTGCAGGGGTGTTGCTAGGTCTGGAAAAGACCCGGGGCTACGCTAATGTCGGAACTGTCGGGACTGGGGGCTAGCTAGCCTTTTGGTTGTAGCTCCTAAGATTGTATCCGGGGGTTCAAACAAAAGACCAGGGGCTATAGCCCCCTTAGGCCCCCCAGCAACGCCTCTGCTCGCCCGCCTTTCTGCTCCTCTTGAACTGCTGTGCTTGGATAGCTCTCTCGTTGTGCGGTCTGCCTTGCTTGTACTGGGCTTCAGGCCCAGCTCCAGCAGGGGGTGCAGGGGGGCCAGGCCCCCTCAAGAATCTTCTCTGGCCCCCCATAGAAAGGAGGCCTCTGGCCAAGAGTTGCTTATGTACAGTTTTCTTTTCGTTCCGTTTATGAACGAAAAGAACTAAAAGAAAACAGTACACACACTGCAGACAGTGCGCACAGTGGTCACCAGTTTAGTATATGGCTATTAGATACCAATGCACTCGTACCATTTTGCACTTGATAGCCAGTTAATACCTCTACAGCAGTGTCTGGCAAATGCTTGTCCATGCCTGCACAAAAGCCCAAACTGTTCATAATGCCAGTGCTTGTTTTGCTTTGGACCCGCTTTCCATCACTCAGGGGATTCGCTAATCACTTTTCTTTTTTTGTCTTTCGATTGATTGGCAAGGCACCCTGTGGTGCGGAGCTTGCACAGTGCCTTGTGTAATTACGCTCTACAGTGCTTCTATCTCTGGACAAGTCAATTGTGCAAGTCCGAATGTTTGCATAATCAGGCCTGTCAATGTCCTTGGGTGCTTTACAACCACACGACCACGTAGTTACTCACACAGTAGTTATTTTTATTTTGCCCCACACGTACATGGTCACCATATTTTATTTTGCCCCACATGCCGGAAAACTGCGACATCCCGGCCGCTTTAGAGGAGCTCCTGATTTTCCAGGGCTCTAAGACTTGTGGTGCAGGGTAGTGGTGAGCTGAAGAGAGTCTTTTGCTCTCTTTGAAATGTGCAGTCTTTTTGTTTTGAAAATCTCAGTTGGCTACGCGTATGATATGATATGATATGGCATTTATAACGCGCCTATACACAGGTGTATGCATTTGCAAGGAGAATAAGCATAGAAGATTTTGGGCGCAGAGGAAATGCACAATTTTGGGGCTTACTGACGTCTTTAAGGTAGCTCTTCCGTACTTTGTCACTGTGCTGTACCAAACGATAAGCAGCACTAATAGGATAGCTCAGGTGCAATGCGTTTGTCATGGAAGTAAGACAACGCAGAGCAACACATACAGCAAGGTTGCTGGATTGCACAGCTTTGGTCCACGCCTACGCATTGATTGAGCAGTGACATTCTGTAATTTCTGCACGTGCCCTCACTGTGCACAGGCATGGGCCATGTGGCAGCAGCCAAACCTAAATACCCTTACTGGCACAATATTGCACTGCATGCAGTCACAGGGACAGTTACAGTGCCTATACTTTACTTTGGAACTTGCGAGGTCGGAGTAGTAGTTGCAGGTAGGTGGAGGAGGCATAGGCCAGTCTGCCCTAGCCCCGGGTTGGTCAGACGGGAGTTTGATGTTTTGCTTACTTTTTTGCTTACTTTTTTTAATTGGATGGCACTTCTATGAGTATTGAGAAAATGCTTCTCTTGCGATGTCACAGCTAAATATTGTAAATTCAAATGAGAACACAATAAGAACAAAATACTCTTTTCCACTGCTCCCACATGGAATGGGAGGAGTGGAAAAGAGTATTTTGTTCTTATGTGTTCTCATTTGAATTTGGATTATCTGCGACATCGCAAGAGAAGCATTTTGCTTATCCACGTTGCTAAGTTTGCTTGATTGAAAGCACACTCGAAGTGACAGGCGGAGTAATAATGGGTAGTTTCAGGCCATTGACTCTGGATTCTTGGGGCTCAATGTCCGATAACTGTGATTTGAGTCGTTGAATATAAGAAAGGCTTACCAGCTTCTGTTCGGTTTTCCCACGGTGAACTACGGAGAAAACTGCACTCTGTTTTCTGCGCTCTGCGCTATATCATAAAATATATGCTGGTTGCTGGAAAAGTCCTGGGCTCATGGAAACCCTTAAGTACTTGTCAGCGGCGCTGTGGCTAATATCCACACAGCTGTACTGACACTGATTAATCCCTCGCTCACTGAGTTAGCCATGTAGGCCTCCATCTTGTTGCATGGCGTTTGAAGAAATCCCATAGTGCATCCGACTGTATCTATGGTAGTGACTCCTGGCCCAGGCTGATTATGTCAGCGGAGGTTGATTTACCCACTGCTGGCACAGTTGGGGGCACAGTCACGGCCCATAGCCCGAGCGGAGGAGCTGGCACCGTCTGCAACACTTTGAGTAGGGTGTAGGCACTGTCTGCAACACTGGGGGCCGATGGCACATCCTGCAACTCTGGGAGGGGAGGTGCAAGAACTTCCTGCAATACTGCAATGGATTGGCTTCAGACTTTCTCCCTTACTCGTGCTCTCTCCGATAATCGCGTGATCACCCTGTTCAGTCTCCTCAGCTCCCCCAGACCCCCTCTCTTACTTCCAGCCTCATTGACTTTTTCTTCCCTGCCTCTTCTTGAGTCTCTTTTTTAGCTGGAAGATATTTCCCCAAACTCTTCATACACTTAGCAACTGCAGCATATCTCTCCCTGCCCCACCCTACTCATCCCCACATGTACCCATGTTTGTGACCTCTTCCTGTCGCCTTACCAGCCCCTCTACACTGCTTTTCCTTCCTCCTACCCGTACTATCCCTGTGTTGGCTGGACTCTTTTTCATCCTGTCATGCCAGCCCCCTTGCACCTTGCCTGTGCCACTTTCTCCCATTATACATGTAGGTGGAGGGGGGTGCATGCATATCCAGGGGTGTTGCAGGGGTCCTGGGGTCAACCCAGCAGCAGATGTGATGCACAATCAATGTCAGAGAAGAGGCATAAGGCCTTAAGATACGAGGGGTGCAGAAGGTCGCCCTTCTATTATAGGAACTCACTTCAGTGTGTCCCGAGCCCATTCCTTCCCTCCCCTCAGCCCTAGGCCCATGCGCTCCAGCGCTCCTACATTGTGGGACATCGGGGCTGTCACAGCCTATATTCAAAGAGGCCGCCAAGAGAATGGACAGGAAGGAGGCATGAGGGGGAGAGATGTGCGAGTACAAGCATGAGCCAGGCAATGGTGAGTACGAGGATGAGGGGGCAGAATGAGAGAGGGGCAGCGACGAAGAGAAGGATGAATGGGGGCAGGAAGATAACAGAAGTAACAAGCAGCAATAGAGGGGTGGGGTAGAGTAGAGCAAATAGGCACTGAGGATGCAAAGGATAGAAGGAGAGGCGCAGGGCAGACAGAGAAAGCAGAAGGGATAGGCAGAATGTGAGGGTTAGTGCTGAGTGAAATGAATATGAAGGAAGAGAAGGATGGGAGGAGATGGGCAGTCAAAAAGCATAAGGAACAGTCAGGCAGATAGGGACAGAGGGGAAGGGACAAGTAGGAAGTGACAGATGGTGCAAGAAAGGCAGGAAGAAGGGGGCAGGGAGCAGTAGAACAGAGTAAACAGGCAGCATGAGAAGGATGAAGGAGGCAGGAAGAAAGCAGAAGAGAGAGGCAGAGAACAGGGAGAGAACCAGACTAGTGTACGACTGGGTCGGGACATACGATATGCCATGGATGCACAAAACATGCATGCGCCTACGTCCCATGCATGCACGCAAACACCCCTAGGGCAAGTTGGTGACTATGGGCCGTGTTTCAGTGCTTCCTGTCATGCTACGTACTGCAGGGTTTCTGACCAAACAAGTGTGGAAGACTGCCCGTCCAGAGGATGTCATGGCTGGGACTGTTTATAAATTACTGTTCTTCATTAGCTCATGCTATTTGGGTAACCGTCCATAGTGTCCCATAGTGTCTGTATGGAAATAGAATGTAATCCTGTGTATAGTTGGTGCCATTGGCCTGCAAGGCTATATAGCGTAACTCCTGGGTGGGATAGGCTACTCTCACACCAACTGGAAATTGGGCCCCCCAATAAGACCTCTGGCCCACCGAGATGATACATTCTGGATTCGGGCCTGGGGTCTTCTGCTCCACCGTTTATCCAAGGGATCTGCTGTTTATATAACCTGCGAAGACTGGCTTGACTCTGGTGCCAGGATATGTCAGGTAAACAGCTCTAGAGTTAGTCCGTTGTCTTTTGTGGTGAGCGAAAGTGTTCATGTTGGAAATGGTGGGGGCAGTGTTTCTGAATGTCCTACATGGTAGGATGGGGAAAAGGTGTTGTAGGGAATTATAACCCTCGTACTGGGAGGGTTGGTAAACTTAAAAGGATAAGTCTGGTATGGTTTGTCAAATGCATGGGACTGTCCGGGATTATTGTCGTGAAAGGAACAGGGGGGATTTTGGGAATGGTAGTGTTTTGTGAAAGTAAGCTGGGTGTTCAGGAAAGAGTAATCATAGGGATGTGGAGAAGAGTGGTTGCGAGTATTCGGGTAGGGGCCAGGAAAACAGGGATTCTGGGAGCGATGGTTTCAGAATGTAACAGGGTTTCATATCCTAGGGGATTTGTTATAGTTGGATGGGTCGTTGGATTTGGTTAAGGGAGATTCCATGGGAGGAAGGGAGGCCGATGTGGTACACCCTACAAAAGCCTCATGGACTCCGTCCTCCTCACCTTCTTCCCCGGTATAATACTGCGTCTCACCTGGGGCACTTTCCTGCGCACAAACCCGGTCTCCCCTTCACAGGTGATCCTCCCTCACTCGTCCACCCCCAGGGTTGGGATCTGAGAACGCCAGCCCTTCCCATGCCATCTGAATAAGGGATTCTAGAGGTCTTCCTGGGAGAATACCCTCAGGTTTCTCACAGGCCCACCTAAGGCTGATGCATGGCTGGGGCTGCTTGAATTTCTTTGGGGAGGGGCCATGGCATAGCAGTTTGTGCTGGACTGCTCCCATTGGTGGCATGACCAAGATGGATTTGCAAGTCTGACACTCAGCTGCAATGGTTCAGGTGGGCATTACCAGTGGTTAAGAGTCATCCATAGCCTTCCACCAAATACATGTCTGGTTACATACTGGCAAACCCAGCAACAACATGTGTTCTTAGAGTGGCATTATGTGCAAAGCACAGGTTAGTGTGTGCTTACATGGGTATATTGGTACAGACAGCATGGGTATGATTTATTACAGTGGAATTATGGGCAAAGCAAACACGAGTGTGCCCTTCTGTGCCATGTACTTTGTAGTGATACATTAGCATCAATCCCAGAAAATTCAGTATGAGCATGTGTTGTATGAGGTCACAGTGACTTATATTTAGGAGAGAGGACTCATGAACAAAGCCCATATGACTGCCGGAAATGACTCATATTTTTTATTTTTGCTGTGCTTTCACTGGGTTGAGAGAAAAAAGATTAAACCCATGAATGCAGAGGTCTATGCACACTCCCAGATCATCATGCAAGGATGTGAGGCTAACTCATGAAAGCCATGGATGCAGAGGTCTATGCACACTTCCAGATCATCATGCAGGGACGTGGGGCTACATCATGCAAGCCATGGCTGCAGAGGTCTATGCACACTTCCAGGTCATCATTCAGTGACGTGGGACTACATCTTGCAAGCCATGGCTGCAGAGGTCTATGCACACTTCCAGATCATCATGCAGGGATGTTGGGCTACATCATGCAAGCCATGGCTGCAGAGGTCTATGCACACTCCCAGATCAGCATGCAGGTGCGTGGGGCTACATCATGCAAGCCATGGCTGCAGAGGTCTATGCACACTCCCAGATCAGCATGCAGGTGCGTGGGGCTACATCATGCAAGCCATGGCTGCAGAAGTCTATGCACACTCCCAGATCATCATGCAGGGACGTGGGGCTACCTCATGCAAGCCATGGCTGCAGAAGTCTATGCACACTTCCAGATCATCATGCAGGGACGTGGGGCTACATCATGAAAGCCAGATCATCATGCAAGGATGTGAGGCTAACTCATGAATGCCATGGATGCAGAGGTCTATGCACACTTCCAGATCATCATGCAGGGACGTGGGGCTACATCATGCAAGCCATGGCTGCAGAGGTCTATGCACACTTCCAGGTCATCATGCAGGGATGTTGGGCTACATCATGCAAGCCATGGCTGCAGAGGTCTATGCACACTTCCAGGTCATCATGCAGGGACGTGGGGCTACATCATGCAAGCCATGGCTGCAGAGGTCTATGCACACTTCCAGATCATCATGCAGGGAAGTGGGGCTACATCATGCAAGCCATGGCTGCAGAGGTCTATGCACACTTCCAGGTCATCGTTCAGTGACGTGGGACTACATCTTGCAAGCCATGGCTGCAGAGGTCTATGCACACTTCCAGGTCATCATTCAGTGACGTGGGACTACATCTTGCAAGCCATGGCTGCAGAGGTCTATGCACACTTCCAGATCATCATGCAGGGATGTTGGGCTACATCATGCAAGCCATGGCTGCAGAGGTCTATGCACACTCCCAGATCAGCATGCAGGTGCGTGGGGCTACATCATGCAAGCCATGGCTGCAGAGGTCTATGCACACTCCCAGATCATCATGCAGGGACGTGGGGCTACATCATGCAATCCATGACTGCAGAGGTCTATGCACACTTCCAGGTCATCATGCAGGGACGTGGGGCTACATCATGCAAGCCATGGCTGCAGAGGTCAATGCACACTTCCAGATCATCATGCAGGGAAGTGGGGCTACATCATGCAAGCCATGGCTGCAGAGGTCTATGCACACTTCCAGGTCATCATTCAGTGACGTGGGACTACATCTTGCAAGCCATGGCTGCAGAGGTCTATGCACACTCCCAGATCATCATGCAGGGACGTGGGGCTACATCATGCAATCCATGGCTGCAGAGGTCTATGCACACTCCCAGATCAGCATGCAGGTGCGTGGGGCTACATCATGCAAGCCATGGCTGCAGAGGTCTATGCACACTTCCAGATCATCATGCAGGGACGTGGGGCTACATCATGCAAGCCATGGCTGCAGAGGTCTATGCACACTTCCAGGTCATCATTCAGTGACGTGGGACTACATCTTGCAAGCCATGGCTGCAGAGGTCTATGCACACTTCCAGATCATCATGCAGGGATGTTGGGCTACATCATGCAAGCCATGGCTGCAGAGGTCTATGCACACTCCCAGATCAGCATGCAGGTGCGTGGGGCTACATCATGCAAGCCATGGCTGCAGAGGTCTATGCACACTCCCAGATTATCATGCAGGGACGTGGGGCTACATCATGCAAGCCATGGATGCAGATATTTATGCACACTTCCAGGTCAGCATGCAGGGGCGTGGGGCTACATCATGAAAGCCATGGCTGCAGAGGTCTATGCACACTTCCAGGTCATCATTCAGTGACGTGGGACTACATCTTGCAAGCCATGGCTGCAGAGGTCTATGCACACTTCCAGATCATCATGCAGGGACGTCGGGCTACATCATGCAAGCCATGGCTGCAGAGGTCTATGCACACTTCCAGGTCATCATTCAGTGACGTGGGACTACATCTTGCAAGCCATGGCTGCAGAGGTCTATGCACACTTCCAGATCATCATGCAGGGATGTTGGGCTACATCATGCAAGCCATGGCTGCAGAGGTCTATGCACACTCCCAGATCAGCATGCAGGTGCGTGGGGCTACATCATGCAAGCCATGGCTGCAGAGGTCTATGCACACTCCCAGATTATCATGCAGGGACGTGGGGCTACATCATGCAAGCCATGGATGCAGATATCTATGCACACTTCCAGGTTAGCATGCAGGGGCGTGGGGCTACATCATGAAAGCCATGGCTGCGGAGGTCTATGCACACTCCCAGATTATCATGCAGGGACGTGGGGCTACATCATGCAAGCCATGGCTGCAGAGGTCTATGCACACTTCCAGATCATCATGCAGGGATGTTGGGCTACATCATGCAAGCCATGGCTGCAGAGGTCTATGCACACTCCCAGATCAGCATGCAGGTGCGTGGGGCTACATCATGCAAGCCATGGCTGCAGAGGTCTATGCACACTCCCAGATTATCATGCAGGGACGTGGGGCTACATCATGCAAGCCATGGATGCAGATATCTATACACACTTCCAGGTCAGCATGCAGGGGCGTGGGGCTACATCATGAAAGCCATGGCTGCAGAGGTCTATGCACACTTCCAGGTCATCATTCAGTGACGTGGGACTACATCTTGCAAGCCATGGCTGCAGAGGTCTATGCACACTTCCAGATCATCATGCAGGGACGTGGGGCTACATCATGCAAGCCATGGCTGCAGAGGTCTATGCACACTTCCAGGTCATCATTCAGTGACGTGGGACTACATCTTGCAAGCCATGGCTGCAGAGGTCTATGCACACTTCCAGATCATCATGCAGGGATGTTGGGCTACATCATGCAAGCCATGGCTGCAGAGGTCTATGCACACTCCCAGATCAGCATGCAGGTGCGTGGGGCTACATCATGCAAGCCATGGCTGCAGAGGTTTATGCACACACCCAGATTATCATGCAGGGACGTGGGGCTACATCATGCAAGCCATGGATGCAGATATCTATGCACACTTCCAGGTTAGCATGCAGGGGCGTGGGGCTACATCATGAAAGCCATGGCTGCGGAGGTCTATGCACACTCCCAGATTATCATGCAGGGACGTGGGGCTACATCATGCAAGCCATGGATGCCGATGTCTATGCACACTCCCAGATCAGCATGCAGGTGCGTGGGGCTACATCATGCAAGCCATGGCTGCGGAGGTCTGTGCACACTCCCAGATTATCATGCAGGGACGTGGGGCTACATCATGCAAGCCATGGATGCAGATGTCTATGCACACTTCCAGGTCAGCATGCAGGGGCGTGGGGCTACATCATGAAAGCCATGCCTGCAGAGGTCTATGCACACTCCCAGATCATCATGCAGGGACGTGGGGCTACATCATGAAAGCCATGCCTGCAGAGGTCTATGCACACTTCCAGATACTTATGCAGGGACGTGGGGCTTAATTTGAATACATCATCTTGAAAGTAAGTTGATGACTAGATGTGTTTCCGAAAGCTGTGGCAATGTGTGGTGACTTATTAAAAGCGGTATGCTATACCTTCTAGGAATACAGTTTTATTAGTAAAACTTTCATGCTTTACGGAAATATACTTATGTCAAGTTTGTCTGTACCCAATCCCCATCTAAGTACGTGGTGGTGGCAGGAGCTCTGTGTGGTTCAATCATGGTAAACTGTCTTTAGTTCATCTGTTGCAGGTGTATGTAGTTGTTATTGACCATAAGAAAATTCAAGGGATAGCTACCAGCCCAGGCCTGTGCATTTTGCCACTATCGGATCTGCCCTTAAGGGAGCTTGGTGGTTGCAAACGCTCCACCTTGCATCCTTTTGGGCAGCTGGTTTAAGGAAAACTCTCTGTAGTTAACTCTCTTGCAGATCGACCAGGTTGTCTGATAAATCCCGAAATCCAGTACTTCGGGCAATGCTAGTAACTAATGCTTAACTCTGACCCATATGTTGTGCAGGTTGAGAGTACTGTAGTGGCATCATAGTTGTCACCACTGATAATAAAGCAAATAACTGTACTTTGGTGGGTGATACAGCCGATCAAATGCCATTAATATTCAGTGAAAAACTTAAGTTAAGAGACAGTCAAGTTGAAACAGTACAACCAAACACATCCCTTCAAAGTAGATATATAAAACCGTAGTTGAGGTGATGTTAAGGTGATGGTTTAACAACACAAAACCCACCAAATGTGGCACACGTTGGAAGTTACACCACCTTAACTCTGAACCCGGGTCGGGGAGTGGGCAGGCTCTGGCTCTGTAGATGGAGTAGGCGCAGCCAGATGGAGGAAAAGAGGGGGACAGAAAGGTTCCCACTTTAAAGGGGGAACAAAAAAGTATATGATCGGAGAAGGAGCAGGATGGGGGGATAGAAAAAGGTGGTGGCTCATCCAGGCAAGAAAGAGGAATTCTGGGCAACTCGAGGTAATTCTTGTAGTACCTGGAACTCCTGAATCCTGAATGACTGAGCCGCCATCAATGTCCTAAAAAGGGTGCTAAATAGCAATAAATGTATACTTAGATAACCTTTTCTTTAAAAAAAAATCATCACATTCAAGGTATTGATCATATTAATGTGTCCATTCCTTAGCCAGAAAAGACAAGATACAAGCCACAGTCACCAGGATTTATGACAAAAGTTGGTATTAAAAAAGACAATTTACAGAAAATTGACAAAAAAGTGCGCTCTGCTGGTTTCCAACACTGATGTTCCATACATTTAGTAGAGAAAGTGGATGAGTGGCTCTGCCTGTGCAGTGACCGTGCAGGTTTTATTGGGAAGGTTTCCCTGCGGGGCTTACTGCGGGTTTGTTTACCACAATGAGCCCATCCTCAGCCACATGGATATACAAGAGAGAAAACAGGATGTTTGAACCACTGGTGCTTTATGTTTCAATTCAAGTTAATTTGGAAGACAACCACAGGCTCAGAGCCTACCTCCCAAGGCCTACTTACCTGAAGCACAACCTCTGCATGACCTCATTGCTCCCACTAATGAACTACACTGAACCCTGTGACATCCAGACCTAGCTCTCCACTATAAACCTCGAGAGCTTCACACCCCGGCCGATGACGAGCGCCCTGTCCCGTGGGTACAACATCAATAGACAACTCTCCTTCTAGAAGCACATAACAGAAAAGACACAAACGGCTTGCAACCAAATTTCCTTCCTGCGGAAAATCAAGCCCTTCCTCCCAGATTGTTTTTTAGATCTGCTGTCCAAGCCTTGGTCCTCTCCACTTGAATGGTGAAATGGTGGAAATGCCCTTCTGATGACTACCCTGGCACCCCTGGGATGTGTCCTACCTGCTTGAGCATGACCCATCAAAGGACTTAAAATCTGACCACATCACACTGACCCTGATCATTTTTTGTAGGCAGCCTGTCATGGTGATGAGGATACTGTTGAAACACAAGGCACTAGATTTGGTAGGGTTAATGTTTAAAACCCTCTTCCTATGATATGATATGTTAAGTCATTTATAATTACGCCGGTACACAAGTATTTCTAGGCGCTCAAGACAATGGATGGAAGAGAGAGGGAGGACAAGACAAACAATCTTACTAGGCCTTGTGACAGTCAGATCGCGCAAGTGCGACAATGCAAAGTGCAGAGGGCAGAGAGAGTGGGAAGTGCCAGGGAGGGGGAGGGGAAGTGCGATCAGGGCAGCAATGCTCTGAGTAAGTGCATCCAGGGCAGCGCTGCTCTGGGTAAGTTCAAGGAGGCAGGGAGGCAGCGGGCTGTAGAGGTTACAGTTACAGCCCCTTAGTGCGCGGCGTGTATGCCAGGACACGTTTTTGAGAGGCTTTTCTGTGACTGTCCCATCAGAACAGCATTGTCAGCTTACCAGTATTGCTGTCGGGGTATTTCTGGAGTAACACCCTCCAGTGTGATGGCCATGGCAAAAGGGTAGACCGAAAATAGAAGCAGTGCCAACATGCCCCATTTCTCCGTCCCTCCTAAGACTGTCTCACTGTTATATATTTATTTTCTTATATGGGTCAATGTTTTGTATGTATGCAATGCATAGAGCTCGAACCTAACTGGGAAGCAAAGGAGCACTGTACACATATTTTGCAATATTTTGCAGGACAAACTGTAATATGACTTTCAGCGGCAAGACACTGTTTGATGCTCGCTCTGGGACACCTGGACGCTTCCCATTGCTTCAAAGCCTCTGATTCCATTTCATATTATTCCCAAGTCAGTGAGAACTGAGTCGGCGTTTCCTTCTCAAGCATCCCTTAATTGCATGCGCTCTAAAGAGCTTGCTATTTTTATTCTGTTGCAGGGTGAGTGTTCCCTTCTATGCTGCTGAAACCCTTTCTTTGAATCAATTCATATTTGTATGTTGTGGGCTCGGTTAAACAAATTGTAGCAACGTGATGTGAGGGCCTTGCAACTGAAAGCAAGCTTCAGTCCCAGGTGATGGACTGGGATGACCTTTTGAATATGGGATTGGACACCCTGGGAAAAGACACAATTGACTCTTTAAATCATATTGAACTCTGAAGACTGCCTATTAATCTTACACATGGATAGAACAATGGTTCCAGATCATTACAGCCAAGCAGCCTAACACATATGATTTTACAATGCAAAAGAATGCCAAGCAGAATGTTATTTTCGTTGCAAATAGTCTGTTTGAGCTCCACAGGTTCAACCCATGAAGGTCTTCTTCCTGCCAATAAGCATGGACTAGACGGGCATTTACATTAGGCCCTAAGCCTCCAGCCATGCTTAGTCATCTCACATCAGCAAGGACTGTCCATCTACTTGCCTTTAAACTGCTAGCCAGGTCTGTCCTTGCACCTGGTTATGAACCTCTGGTTTGGTCCTCAGCCCGCTCCATAAGCCATTACCCATGCTTCTAGCATCCGGGATACTGCCAGCGCCAAGCTGCCATGCCAGATATCAACCGCAGCCAGAGTTGCCTTTAATACTTAGACTTCGGTTCCAACCAGGCTGAGCTAACACCAGGTTCTCAGCCTTCAGACTTGTGTACCTTTACTCCTTCAAGTAAGGGTCCAGCCAGGCACGTGTACATACATGCCTATAGTCAGGCCTGTCATCAGAATTGGATATGAGCTTCAGTCAGGCCTGTCTTTACATCCAGAGCCTATTTTCTATTCAGGTCTTCCTTCATATATGATGAAAGCCTCCACACAGGTCTGTCATTAAACCTGGGGATAAGCCTCCACCCAGGCTTGCCCCTAGCGATTGATGGGAGCCTCCACCCAGGCTTGCCCCTAGCCATTGATGTGAACCTCCACCCAGGCTTGGCCCCTAGCCAATGATGCAAGCCTCCACACAGGCTTGCCCCTAGCCATTGATGTGAGCTTCCACCCAGGCTTGCCCCTAGCCAATGATGCAAGCCTCCACACAGGCTTGCCCCTAGCCATTGATGTGAGCTTCCCCCCAGGCTTGCCCCTAGCCATTGATGTGAGCCTCCACCCAGGCCTGGCCCTAGCCATTGATGTGAGCCTCCACCCAGGCTTGCCCCTAGCCATTGATGTGAGCTTCCCCCCAGGCTTGCCCCTAGCCTTTGATGTGAGCCTCCACCCAGGCCTGGCCCTAGCCATTGATGTGAGCCTCCACCCAGGCTTGCCCCTAGCCATTGATGTGAGCCTCCACCCAGGCTTGCCCCTAGCCATTGATGTGAACCTCCACCCAGGCTTGGCCCTAGACATTGATGCGAGCCTCCACCCAGGCTTGGCCCTAGCCATTGATGTGAGCCTCCACCCAGGCTTGACCCTAGCCATTGATGCGAGCCTCCATCCAGGCTTGACCCTAGCCATTGATGTGAGCCTCCATCCAGGCTTGCTCCTAGCCATTGATGTGAGCCTCCACCCAGGCTTGCCCCTAGCCATTGATGTGAGCCTCCATACCGGCTTGCCCCTAGCCATTGATGTGAGCCTCCACCCAGGCTTGCCCCTAGCCATTGATGTGAGCCTCCACCCAGGCTTGCCCCTAGCCATTGATGTGAGCCTCCATACCGGCTTGCCCCTAGCCATTGATGTGAGCCTTCACTTATGCTGGTGCATACACCTGCATATAAGCCTCCACCCAGGTTTACCCTGATCCATTGATCTAAGCCTTCACTTAGGCTGGTGCGTACATCTGCATATAAGCCTCCACCCAGGATTGCCCTAGCCATTGATGTGAGCCTCCACCCAGGCTTGCCCCTAGCCATAGATCTGAGCCTCCACCCAGGCTTGCCCCTAGCCATTGATTTGAGCCTCCATCCAGGATTGCCCTAGCCATTGATGTAAGCCTCCACCCAGGCTTGCCCCTAGCCATTGATGTGAGCCTCCACTCTGGCTTGTCCTTAGCCATTGATTTAAGCCTTCACTTAGGCTGGTGCATTCCCCTGCATATAAACCTCCCCCCAGGCTTGGAAGGGCCTCTTCTAGTTCTCTACCCGCTCCTTCTGGTGTTACCCCTTCCTTCACATTTTCTAACTTACTCCAGATGTTCCCACCTCTTCCAAAACTCCTACAGCCTCCCCCTGATATTACCTCTTCCTCTTCCAAACTCCCTCCTCCTCATCCTGGTTTTATATCCTTCTCCTCCAATATCTCAAGACTTCCTGTTGATGTTACCTGCCTCAAAATGCTTACCACCCCCCCCTGATGTCATACCTTCTATGTCAACCTCACACCACCTCCTCACAATGTTACTTTTCTCTCCTCCCAACTCTCACTACCTCTGATTAACTTTGCCACTGATTTCAGTTCTTCACCTCGTTCACCTTCTCCCTTCCTGGTTCCTTCTACCCCTCTTCCCCAGCAGCCTTCACTCCTTCACCATTCTTGTACAAATCGCCACAGTTTCAGTGCCAATTACAACCTGCTCTTTCAACCCTCACCCTTTGACTGAGTTGCCTAGGTTACACAGGGTGATTCCCCTAATCATTGCGGGGAAACTTGGGCTGAGGGCCTGTAGCTGTAGTTCCCAATGGTCTGAGGGCTCGTATCTGTTATGACCTTTAACTTCCTGTGGGTAGAAATGAGTGTGGGGGTGTACGTCCGAATGAACCCCATTGTCCATCTTGCATTCCATATGTGCATTGGCAGGGCCAGAGATAGCAGTCTGAGAGAAGAACAAGTCTGGAATGCACTGGTAGGTACAGTTGCAGAGGTTTGGAGTGGTTTTTAACCCCATCTTCAGCTTCCCTGTAAGGCCTGTTTTTGATTAGCGCATCCACGCTTTTGTGAATAGGAACACAGATGTTATGGATGAAGCTATGGACCTGGACAGGTCTGAGAACCTCATGGAGTGTGGGTAACTACGCTTTGCAGACCCTCGAGTAACCTGAGCATTCATCTATCAGAATTCTGGAGCCCCTTATGGATAGAGATGGGACTTTGGTGGTGATGTGATTCTCCCCTGTTATGTAATGTGGCACCAGGCACCAGGGAGAGTGTCTATCTATCTATCTATCTATCTATCTATCTATCTATCTATCTATCTATCTATCTATCTATCTATCTATCTATCTATCTATCCTTCTGTCTGTCTGTCTGTCTGTCTGTCTGTCTATCTATCTGCATTATTCTATAGTGTCACTGACCCATAGGCTTCAGGGTGCATTATGCCTCTAGAGACAAGCAGGGTCATTTGTCACATATCCACCCATCTTTTCATTTGTCCACGGATGTTCCACCAACCAGGTACCTGCTAAAGTAGTCCGCTTTGGCCTGATGTTGAGCTTCACTGTGAATTACTGTGAAGTTGTAGGACTTTAGCACCAGGAACCACCTTATGACCCTTTTGTTGGTATCTTTGGCTCCCACTAGCTAAGTAAAAGGGACATGGTCAGTGACCAATATGACCCTCTCTTCTGTTAGAAGTATCTAGCTAGGCATTCCAGATCTATTAATGCATCATTCTTTTTCATGGATTGGAGCTTCCTGCTGATTAAATAAAAGTGGTTGCTTCACCCAGTTCCTAACTTGGGAAAACACTGCCCCCAGGTTCACTGGTGTTGCATCTCTTTTGAGGATAAATGGTCCGTGAAATTAGGCATGATCAGCAGTAGTAGGAGCACTAGGGCACACTTTGACCAAATTCTTACTCCTTCACCTTGTTCCACTGGATATGGTTGAGCTCCGACCCTTTGAGTTGATTTGTTAGGTTCTGGCTGTGCTTGGAAAGTTTGTTATGAAATGGTTACACTAGCCCACAAGGCCCAGGAGAGTGCACAGTTCCTTTTTGGCCTTCAGGTTGGGAATGTTCTGGATGCTCTTGACATTGGCCGTATTCGGTTGAAGTGTACGTTCACCCACTTGGAACATCAGATACGTTGTATTGTATTGTAATGTAGCAGGATTTACAGAGCGCAACTAAGGCCGTGGGTGTCTAGGCACTGAGCAGTAAGTGGACATTTAGGGTGGGGGGAGGGTGAAAACCTAGTGTGCATAATAGATCAATTAGAAAAGATAGGTATTAAGCACCTTGCGAAATGGCATATACGCCTCAATTTCCCAAAGACAGAGAGGGAGCCCATTCCACAGGGTAGGAACAAGAACCGAGAAGGTGCAACCACCTAATCGGGTGCACCGATACCCCAGCACTCTTAAGAGCGCAAGGGAGGACAAGCACAGGTACCTGATGGGTTGGTAACGCTGCAACTTATTTCTGCCTTTACTGTGAAGAGCCCGATGTGTAACACACAGGGTTTTGAGCTCAACTTGGGCTCACAGGGGAAGTCTGTCTAGGTGTATTTAAGGCTAGACTGGCTGCTGAAACCTGTAGTACTTGCAGCCGCTGCATTGGATGTTTTGGTTGCCCCAATTAGTCCCCATTACAGTAGTGCAGTGATTTCATGATTGCTGAGGTGACCTTAGTTCGGCAGTCAGCATGGAGAAGTGGAAGAATCTTTCTCAGTACGTTAAGTTTCCCAAATTCGGTATTGCAGACTGCCGCAATCTGGGCTTCATGGGAGCCTCACCCCTAAACATTTCCTGTTTGTGCTAGGAACCGGGCAAAACTGGGATCTCCAGGTACAGTTACAATCTGGGGACCAAAACACAAGCAGTTCGTTTTTTTCCCCATTGAGCTTCAGCCAATTAGAAGACATCCAACTGCCTATGGTGGATAGGCAGTCTCTCAATTTGTCAGGGGGCTCAGTAGTGTAGGATTCGAGATGAAACACCAATTGTGTGTCGTCAGCGTACGTGTAAAAACGAACCCCAGACTCCGAAATAAGGTCTGCCAGTGGACGTAAATAAAGATTAAACAAAGGTTGGGACAAAGCTGATCCTTGGGGTACACCATAAAGAAGAGAAGAGGAGGAGGAGCGACAGGCCTGACAGGAAACAGTTTGTCTGCGCTCTGCAAGAAACGAAGCAAATCATGCCAGCGGAACCCCCTGAAATACCCACCTGCTTGAGGCGGGCCAGGTGAACGCCATGATCCACCATAGACAAGGCTGCAGAGATTCAAGAAGAATCAGTACTGTGACCCCGCCATGGTCCTGAAGAAGAGCTAGATCATCCAGAAGTGGGATCATGACATACTCCATGCCCATCAAGGGCCTGAAACTTGATTCATACGGGTGCAAGGAATTATTAGTTTATAAACAATTTGAAAAGAGTGGGGTGATCACAGCCTCAATAACCTTCAACAAGGATATAGGCCGGCAATTATCCGCTACAGTGGGATCAAGTTAAGGCTTTTTTTATAAAAAGAGTAGTCAGCTCATGCTTCAGGGAAGTTGGAATATCCCCTGAAGAGAAGAGTGTTGAAGAGGCACTGTGAACAGAGAGATAGCCTTTGGGGGAAGAGCCTTAAGAATGTGTAGAGGAACAGGGTCTAAGGGTTACGCAGATCTGAGCTGGTTCAGAGCCCTGGAAACAATTATGACATCCAAGCCCAGCTGGAGTAGGTGCAGCCGGGCCAGTTGGAGGACTTGTCTTCAGGACATCTGCACTAGGTGACTGGTTCTTATCAATAATGGCTTACCAGATGCGCCTAATCTTATCCAAAAAGGAGACGTTAATGGCATCACACTGTGCCTGAGAATCTTGCGCATTGTCGTCTATCATCAGAGGAAGCAAAGAACGTTCTTTGGCAACTTTAAAGAGCTCCCGTGAGGAATATGCTGTCTCAGTAATCTGATTGTCACAGAATTTCGATTTTACTGCGGCAATCAACGTGTGATAATGTAATAAAATATCATATCATGCCGCCCACTTGTAAACTATAAGAGCTCGCTGGTTGTAGTTCGTCCACCATTTATGCTCCAAGCGGTGACAGGATTGTTTGCAAGTTTGCAGATTAGTAGCAAACCAGGGTGCAGACGGCTTAGACCATCCGAACCGGAACTCCACTGGGGCTAATGAATCTGCTACCTTTGTTAGGGCATTAAGGAGGGCAGTGCAAGGTTCTTGCCCATCAACCACCATAAAGTGGTTGATAGCCTCCACCATGTGGTCCGCCATATGAGAAGGGTCCACCCTGCTCCAAAACCGACGGGTTTGAAAACAGTGAAAGGCCTTATGAAGGCAAAATAATGCAGTTACAGTAAAAGGTAACAGAAAATGATCTGACCATAGTAATGGAAGAGGGGTGTAAGTGGCAGTAAGATTATCTTCAGAGAAAATAAGATCAAGAGTGTTTCCACGACAATGTGTAGGAAGATGATTGCGTAGACTGAAGGAAGAATCATCCAGGCTCGTTACCAGGTTGTTTGCATACAAATCTGTAGGATCGTTGGGGTGGAGATTAAAATCCCCCAGCAAAACCAGATTGGGATGCCTCAGTGCTAGGTCAGTAAGCAACTGTGGAAAGTCTGTTACTAAATGAGCTAAATTTTGTGAGGGTGCTCGATATATCAATAAAAGAAAATTAGTTGACATGTTAGGGGTCACCTGTGCCCTTACCATAAGAAGTACACATGGCAGCGAATGCTCAACAAAAATAGGCAAATATTTAAGGGAGACTTGCTGAATTATCGCTAGGCCATACCCCCGCCCTGGCTAGGAGGGGGCCTATCACAACTTATTGCAGCGTAGGAGTCAGGCAGCATTTGGGGAACGTCCTGGTCACAGTTGGCTGAGAACCATGTCTCAGTCACACATAGAAAATCAGGGGCCATTTCCTCATTTACATTATAAATATCATTATAATGTGCCCCGGCCAATCTGGCATTGATTAAAAGCCCCTACAAGGGGCTGGGAGCCCCTGACTTTCCTCCCCTCACCAGTACTCTCCCTTCTAGAATCATGTCCCCTTCTTTGCTTTTAACAAACACATTAGTCATTTCTGTGAAGCATGACTGTATCCCATTGTAAACGCCAACAGGCAACTGGGAGCCAGGTGGGGCCACATTAAGGAGTTCAGAATGAGTGCATTTTTTACATACAACGTCTGACACCTTCCTACCTTAGCGTAGGATAAAAATCATTATTTTGGCATAATATTGGGCCCATGGCCCATCCTGCGCCTGGAGGGGCCCAGACACGCTTGACTTTCGTGTGACTTCGCCATGCTCTCGGCGCGTTCGCTGGATGCATCTGCCCCGCGTCTGCTCTAGCATGCAGTTAAATGCTGTTCAAGGCACAGGACTGTGATGCGGCGGCAGCAATGGAAGAAAGACTTTACGGAAAAGAGAACACTTGGAAGTCTTTCTATCAAAGCCGGCTCCTCTGAACTCAATCCACAATAATTACTCAGTGGCTGAAAATCATAAGACAGTATGATATGAGATGAAAAGTCATTTATAATGCACCTGTACACAAGTGTTTCTAGGCACGACAAGGCAAGGAAGGGAGGACAGAAGGAGGACAAAACGTGGAAGCGTCTATCGAAAAAGAAGGAGATTGTACCAAGACCGTACCATTTAAGTAGACATTAATGACGGTCTTGGAGGAGTGGAAGTTCTTAAAGGCTCAGAAGCGTGGACATAGCGTTGCGTGGTACGTATTGTCAGACAGCGTCTCCTGCGTACCTGTATCGCTCAACACCATGGTCTTGTCCTACATGTGCTTTGCCGCAGATGGTCACATCCTCGGTTGTTAAAGGCTCAGAAGCGTGGACGTAGCATTGGGAGCTACGTATCATCGGGCAGCATCAGGCTCAAAAGCTAAAAGAGGTCATTTCTAAATTCAATAAAAACTAATTCTTTTTTCCAGCTCCTAAATAATTTTTTGATTTAGATTTTCTGATTTTCAAGCAGATTTAATGATCATGAGCAGTCTTACCCCTGTCCGCCCCAGGTCCAGTCAGCAGTCAAATGCTGTCTAAGGCGGGGAAGCATGATGCCGGCAGAAACAATGGAAGAAAGATTTTCCCCTAAACAGAACACTAAGAAGTCTTTCGATCAAATACAGCCCCTCTGAGGTCAATCCACAATAATTACTCAGTGATTAAAAATAATAAGACAATATCATGGGAAAAAGCCGTTGAGGGGATCTCAACCCCCCCAGCATGCCTCCAAGATGACAATGCCACCCACTGAAGCAGCCCCACAGACCAAACTCAGATTACATCACCAAAGTAACCATAAAAAGGCGGCATTGCTGAACACACCCAAAGAGACATTAGCCAGGTGCAAAACAACACACATGAACTGCTTGCTGACACCGAAAAAGTGATTATCCACAAAATTGAGCTGGAGAACAAAGGCCATTCAGACAGATAAGGTTGTTCCCATCAAATTGAAGACAGAATATGAAAGAAATGCAACACAACATGAAGATGGAGAATGGAGTGTCCTTGCTCAAGGTTTGGGAAGTCAGAGGGGTGAAACAATAGTGGGAAGCAGGCAGTGCTCTGAGCTCACCTTCCCCACTCATCATTTTTGCTCACATGCTCGTACATTTCCTAAAGTAAGAAGGCTGGCACTGACCTGGGGGGTGGTTCCAGGTAGAGCTACCAGATCTAGCCAGACCAATCAAATTGTATATCACCTATAGACTGTAATTATGGCCATACTGTTCACCCATTCCCATTTCACCTAAGAGCAAGGAATGTATCTTTAGGTTGTGAGGTCACGGCAGCCCGAAAACCCACTGCCCGCCTGTAATTATCTGAATGCGTGCATTTGGAGCTGTAGACTCTGTGTGCGCATCCCTGCTTTGACTAAATAAAGCAGCAATTTGTCACATTTCTTGACTCCTGTTTTTGGGTATAAGGGAATTTTCCTCGAGCCTACCTCTGTTTTCCTAACTAAACTTCAAAGCTAAAAGAGGTCGTTACTAAATTCAATCAAAACAAATTATTTTTTCCAATACCTAAATTATATTTTTTATTTTGATTTTTTGATTTTTAAGCACATTAAATGAACGTGAGCAGTCTTATCCCTGTCCCTTACTGAGGATAAGGTCAGATGATACTGTAGGGACCATGCAAGACAATTAGAAACAAAAGCACCAGTTTAAAAACAAATGTGCGAGCTGCAATCTGTGCACATCATCAGAAAAATGACATTTCTCAGGGAATGTACAATGTTTGCAGGCCATCTACAATCAGAATGTATTTTCTAAGTAACTGACTAGGACTGAGATATATATTTCCAGTACTAAAAAGTATCCTGCCGCTTTTACTAACACTGAAAACAGTCCACTCTGAGATGATGAGACCACCACTGAAGCAGCACCACAGACCAAACCCGGATTACATCACCAAAGTAACCATGAAAAGGCGACACTGCTGAACACACCCACAGAGACATTAAAACTTTTGATATAGAGGAAAAACTGAATTGGGTCTTGAATTGTGTTTATTTCCTTTACAGGATTACGAATCAGTATTTTGAAATGAGGAAAACAATTTGCGAATGGAGTGTAATTGCAAAAAGTATGTTATAATATTGCTGTGTTTTGTGGAAATGTAAAAGCAAAGGGGGAAAGAAAATGTAACTTTAAAAGATACAATTGTGAACGAAACCAACCTGAATGAAGCTAGTCTAAACTGAACAATGATATCCCCAACCCACAAACCACATGTAATATGATGCAGGATATGGGGGTTGCTTTCAAAGAAGGAAAAGTGTTAGCATTGCCCTTAGAAAGTCACCCTAAAAAACATTATGACTGCTTGAATCCTGGTTCACAGAGACATGCCTAGGCAACAAAAACAAAGAATGCCTTCCATTTACAACTTTCATTTGTCTCTGAGCTTGGGCTTACATCCTTGAATATACATTGAATTTAGTCTGAGCATCAGTCAGTAGTGGCACCCTCTCATCTAATCTGATATGTCAATCAGCCAGGCTTATCCTGGAAGAAATTATACACATCTATCTGTCAAGACTAACAATCTGCCTTAAGTGATAGGAAGGGGCAGAGAGATCCTAGAAACATTCAAATGGAGCGGGAGAAAAGTCATGAATGGCTTGTCAGTTGAACTACAAAGCACATTTGTCGTGACAACAGCATTCACAGGAGTCATATATTCTCCAACTTTGAGCTGGAAGGAACTCACACCAGATGTTTTGTTACTGGGCAGAGAAACTGGAGTCACAGTGTAATATTTTGTAAATAAGAAAGAAATACACCATAGTAGTAACATTGGGAGTCATATTTCTGTTGATAACCTTTGGTCGTACTATCATAGAGATGTTTTTCTTTTAAAACAAATGTTTATCTTAGAAGTCATTAATGAGAAACCAGTGTGATATCAAGTTATTGGGGTCTACCTATGTCACAACCCTCATTGGGCCTGACAAAAGCACTCAAATAACTGCAGACAAAACATTTCAATATCATTTATAGTTTTTACGTTGACCATTTGAGGAATAACTATTTGAAATTTCACGAATGATGATCAACTATTGACCATATGTGGAATGACAATTTGGGAAATCACAATTCACATCATGTAACCTGTTTGTTTATAACTATATTTGTTATTTCCTTATGCTGTCTGTAAATATTTTTACTTCATCTCATTTACTCATTATATTGATTTTGATAATAAGTACACATGCCATATTTTGAACGTATAATGCCTATGATCTATCTACACTTCTTTCTCTCTTTTTTTGGTCTTTACAGAATTAACACATGTAACTTATTTCTGTTATTTAACAAAGCGTAACTAAGCTCCATTACGAAAATGAAATGTCGTCTAGTTCAGAAGATATCCAATGGAACCAACTACTTCTGCTACTTAAGTGATCGGAAGAGGCTGCAATTCAAAGGAGGGCAGGAGTAATTTCATAAATGGCCTGTCAGCTCAACTTCAAAGAGCATTTGCACAACAATTGGAGTTGCTCTGTAATATTTTGTAAATAACAAGAAAATGCACAATAGACTTTTTATTCGGGTTAATATTTCGGTTGATAACTTTTGAATAGACCCTCGTAGAGACATAATTTGTAAAATAATGTTCAGCTGTAAAAGTCCTATCAACTGGATACAACATTATTTTTATAATCTTACATTAATTATGTAAATTATGTGATTGTGGAAATCTATGCGCAGAAACAACATACATTAGTGACTCATATATCCTAGCAGTCATGACAGCGTACCTGTTATCATGAGATGGAAATGACATTTATTTTATCAAAGTATTAGTTAAAAAAAGACAAAAATCAATAACACAAACATCCCATCCCACAACAAGATGAAAATTGCATTATCTTAATTCAAGTAATGGAGAGCAATCTGATAAACTGATTAGTAATCACATGGTGGAATATGCTGTTATGGAAAGTTACACGTGTTTAATGCAGAAATCTCTAAGATGACATCACATCAAATGAGAGGGAAACTGGGTTTGGAAGTTACGCCCTTCAGACTGCCCGCTTCGTTAATAAGCTCACTAACCACTGAGAGGTTGGCTTAGTTTGATGTCACTTTTAGAACACTTAATATGCCTTGCTCTATGCAGGTAGGTACAGTCATTAATCAACACAATTGAGCAAGGACATAAAAGATCCAACTAAAGATGGGCCCTCCCACTCCTGAAGTTCAATAAAGTCAAATATCAATTGATAGAAAAAACTGCTGTTCTTATTTAATTTCTGCACAGTAGGTGTAATAATATACATGGACATTTGGGACATTTGGGACATTTGGGACATAGGATATACAACAAAACAGGATACTTGGTGTAGTACATGAATCAAAAATATTTGGTTAGTCACTTTGAGCAATTACATTCTCTATGCATCCTACTATGGGTCACATGAGACATAACTATAGTAATTGCAAAATAGAAGCACATATATGTGGTACAATGAAGAGTTGCAAGACAACACAGACACAAGTCAACACAACAGTGTTTCGGCCAAGTAGCTAGATTTGCAGAGCTGTAGTTAGGACGGTCTTCATCAGGACAGGTGAATTCAAAAATGTTGAAGAATCCTATGTGATCATAATCACGTTGCACATTGGCATAGCTCCTCTAAGTGTCTGAGTCCACTTAGGTAGACCGATAATTCTTATTCTGCTGGGGTCATTCCAGTCGCATTCATGGGTGTGGGATTACACCACAAGGAGTGGCAAATTAATGCGTTTGGATCATGCACAACGTAGAAGATCCAGGCTCCGACTTGAAACTCAGTAAATACAGTGAGCTCGCTGGAAAGCAGGAGACAGACTGACAGAGTGACGTCTTCAGAGTAGGGTGGAACACTGACCTATCACATACATTGACCAATTACATTAGAAAAATGATACACACTTATAAGGGGTGTGGTTTATGCTCTAAAAAAGTTAAAATCCATAGATTCTGAGCAGCCACTCACTCAATGACTGATGGGGGAGGAAGAAAGAGAGAAAGGAGAATTGATACAATGGTAACGAGAATGGAATAGATTGCCTTCCTTTTTGGACTCATTGTATGACTTAACAGCTGAATAATGTAAGAGAGGCCATAATGTAAGAGAGGCCTACCTGGAGTTAAAGACCTATTCCCTTCTTCAATGGAAGAGACAGCAGACCGGTCCCAATACAGAAAGAGAGAGACTGGACTGGGCAGTTGACTCCAAATTGCTAACTGCTGCTCATCTATCCCTACAGGGGGAACATTGTACCAGTCCTTATGATAATGCCCACCTGTCTGTGAGACAGCCAAATTAAACTTAAATGTAAGTATAATATAAAGTGGAAATAATCCCAAGGAAAGTGATACTGTAAAGGAAAATAGATTTAACCCCAGCCCCTTTTATTTGTAAGTAGGGAGGAGTGGGAGTACTTGATTGGACTAAACATCCTGGGAAATAAGTACATGTTTCAGATTCACATGTGCTTCTGGAATTATAGATTTGATGACATAGACCCTATGGTGTGTTTACTGGGAGACCCCTTGATGTGTTTCCTCTTTAATGTACAAGTACAGAGGAGCAAAGGACATCTCACTGTGTACATACCTAGAAAGATAACGTGATTGAAGTAATTTCCAGGTTACATCACCAAGCGGAGTTTGGTTACTGGTGCTTATCCATTCAAGAAAAGGGGGACAGGGTTATTAACTGCCACATATTTTCTCCGCCTTTAAGTTGTCCATTAAAGATGACAAAAGAACACTTTCACATTGTAATGCAATATAGACGTATCTGAAGGGAGTTTAATAAACCTATAATTTCATTTTGTAAGTAATTGCCAGGATTATGTTATTGCAACATAAACATTTTTAAACCCAATTTGTGCACAGCTCACATATGTGCGTGGAATCTTCGTTTGCATTTGAATTACATGGCATTGATACAACCATCTCATAAGGAGATACTAAAGTGTGCCCAGAAGTCTAAGAGGTTTGAATTTGGCATTGTAAATGATTGAGTGACTCATTCCAACTACCTAAAATGTTCTATAAACAGGCTGATCAACGTAATAAGTTTGATCCCTCTAGAAAGCAAGGAGTAGAGAGTTGTCTTACATCCCCTCTCCCAATTATTTCAGACCAGGAAGTAGCGCATTCCTTATTAGATATTGATGATTTCACGCCTGTACTAGAGATAAAGGGGAAGGTACCCCATTCAGCATGTCAGGAGTGGACAGGTTTGTAAATGAAGATACATCTAGACCTGAGGAAAAGTATCAAGAAGGATTGAGAGACTTAAAACTGCAGAAAAAGAAACTCAAGAGAAATCACGCCTTGAAGGAGAACAGATACCGATGTTTGATATGAAACGCAATTCAAATTTAAATGGCCAATTGATGCATTCTCGTTTTCCATCCCCAATAGTACTCAATCGTCACCCTACAGTATGGACCTTAGGCCCCCTTAAAAGACACCATCCATAAGATTCCTGTACCCTTTATAAATACACAATAAAACTGAAAGCTTCTAAAAAGGAAATCAAACATGGCATCTAAAGCAGTTCATAATAATAAAAAAATTATAATTGGATATTTATAACGTGCTTAATACCCAGAGGTTTCTAAGTGTGGATCCAGCATTCCAACCTGTATTGCTCAGCGTCGTCTTGCTTCCAATGTGAGTGCATTGTCCCTGAGCTATCCTCCCGAGACATTGCTAATTGTACATCGGCTAGAGTAATATACTGCATTGAATGTCCTTGTGGCCTCAGATATATTGGACACACTGCCAGACCAGCAAATATCTGCATTGTGGGACACTGGTACTGCGTTCGTTGTAAAAATCCAAATGTGCCATTAGAAAGTCATTTTTTGAACTCAGGACACACACCTGAAAATTTACTCTGGTGGATTGTAGAGTGTATACCCCACACACCTAATACAACACAAAGTCTACTGTACAAAGAGCATGTGTGGATCTACAGGCATGATAGTCATAAACATGGGGCCTCATTACGAGGCTGGCGGTAGCCCCATAGGGCTCAGTGGGAATGGGGAAGGAGGCAGCATCGGTACTGTTAATAACCGTTAATAACGGTACCGGTGCTACTGTCATGTTCTTCTCGCGGGTGCTGGTACGGCCTGGTGGCTGGAAAGGCACTCGCGAGCAGAACTCATTGTTTGCTGGTACGATAACAACTGTACCAGCAGGCTTACCGTTACCGTTGTTACTGTACCGGCAAACTCATAATGAGGCCATGGTCTTAATGAGGACTTTGATTGGGCTCTATTTACATAGCCACTTGTCAAGAAAATACATGCTCAGCTTGTAATCTGTATATTGCCACACAGGGTCCCCACATTTCTCTCCCACTAAACTATGTAACTATATCACACCTAACAGGCTCTGTGAAAATAACAGAAATAATTTCGAAGTACCATGAACTTCCTGTCCTAATCACTTTGAAATATTAACTGAAAGGAATATATTGAGCCTATCTGTGATTGCTGAACTAAACATAGGGGTTAACAGTGCAAGTATGTTAATGTAGCAGACCGCTTAAGATTTGGAGGACATTTGATCCTGCCCTTCAGTCAGATCTATTTAACTTTTCATTTTCATCTCTACTTTAATATTTATTTTTTGCTTTTGGCGGCATGTTTCCATGACCAATTTAAATAGAAACCTACTAAATGTGCATATGACGAGGCACTTCATTAGGAACGGTGCATTGGTTTTGGACTTTAGCAGAAATGTCATGATAGGTTTTATAGCCTACGCCATTGGTATCTGCAATTGCCTTTGTACATAGGAATGACACATATTGAAACTGAGCAACAACAACAGGTTCAAAATATAGTGTTTGTCCTCCCATTGATTACAAACAGGAAACATGCCTTGTCACTAACGCATTACACCGCGAAAACAATGTGCTTACTTCATTGGCCGGCCTGATGCGTATTAATACACTAGCCTCGGGCGATCCTTATGAACGTCCCTGACCTGTTGGATGAGTGCGCAGATCCGGAAAGAACTAGAGACAAGTACGTTTAGCAGGCTAGGGTCTGAATGTCTAAAGGGGGTAGTATCATTTTTAACCCAGTTAGTGAGACATTGCGTTTTCTGTCTGTGTTGTATAATTCAAAATTGGGAGGCCATTTTAACTATGCGTGTGATGTGGCTGCACACCGTCGGTGCACTAAACAGTCTACACTCTTAAAGAATAGGTCATAAGTAAGCATCTAGGGAATTACTTCTTGGTTGCCCTTAATGGGCTGAGTTTATGATTAGGTTGTATAATGTAAAGAAGCATAATTTAACTAGGGATTCGTCTCTCACTTTTTTGTCCTTTGTAGTGTGTGCAGAATTCTGAGGTTGAGAGGCTCCCATAATGTTGCCCTAATGTGGCTGTCGATGATTCCTTGTGACTGCAGCATGGAAGAGAGGTCAGTTCTCACCCTGACATATGATAATTCATCTCTATCTCCTTAATGACCACAATACCAATTGAGCTGTAAAGTAATTTTCCATGACAGATAAAAGAGGCTGATGAGAAGCTACTGATTAATCTATTTACCTGGACAAAGAAGATTTGAAGACCATAAATATATGATTTGATTCTGTCTCGTGCAAAAGGAACTACAAACATTCGGGAGATAGGGCTGGCAATGGTCCATTCCATAAATGAGCTTTTCATTTAAAACCAGTTCTGCCTGTAGGTCCTGATGAAGGCATTGAAATATAAACTGCGGAAACATCACCACATCATTTGATACTTGTGACATCGACCTTAGACCTTATAACGAAGGTGTTTGGTATTGATAATACCAGGATGTAAATAACTTTGACTGTTCTTATAGCGCAAGTATCTTTCTGACTATAAGATTACACCGTTTGTGCCTTGTTTTGTTTGCCTAGTTTTTGACGTCTGATTAAATTTGGCTCTGATGCTATTGTTATTTTCAAATGAGCACCTCAGAAAGAAAAATTGTGTTTGTCTCCCTATTAAACTTTGTCTTTTGTCATAATTGGTATCTATGTATATGCCTGTTTCAATTCATGAAATCACAATTAAATTCGTTTTTTAACTTTTTTCAAACACTATTAAAAACGTATAAATATGTATATACTTTTCTTTAAAAATAAATCGACTTATTTTTATTATTGCTTTCCTTTTTTGAATGTGAAGGAGGTCATTTATTAAAATTGATGAATTTGGTCTTTTTTTATATATGTCTGCATGATGAAACAATGCTCAACTTATATAGGGGATAAAGTTTAAAATTAGAGTTGAATGATACCAATGGAAGCGATGTTTGTGTATTTATCAAAAATTAAATCAGGCACATCAAAATGAGGGTTTGATCCAAGTATCTTCCCAAGATCTAGCCAATGAGAAAGATGAAAATATGCCCCTACAAGGTTTAATTGGAACAAATGGAGACAGACCTGAAACAGGCAGTCCAATCAAAATAAATCCTTCGAAATGCTGCAATGGCAAGAGAAAAATCTAGCGTAATTAAAAATTGGCAGCATGAGAATACATTTTTGCAACAGGAACTGCAGGCTAAAAAGGAATGATCATCCCATAGCAAACCATTGGAAGATAATCAGGCCAGTAAGTGTGTTATGAGAGAACAATGAGTCCAGCATGAGAAAAACATGATTATTGAAATGGAAAAATAGGAATAATTATACCAGTTAGCATGGCCCTACAACCTCACAGAAGAAAACCACAAGAGACAGCTGTTTTGGACAGGGGGGAGGGGGGTCTTTCCCTTCTTCCAAAGGCCTCATTCTAACTACCTAAAATGTTCTGTAAACAGGCTGATCACCGTAATATGCGTGATCCATCTAGAAAATAAGGAGTTGAGAGTTGGCTTACATCCCCTCGCCCAAATATTTCATACCAGGAAGTAGAGCATTCCTTATCAGACATTGATGACTCCTCGCCTATACCAGAGAGAAGGGGGGGGGGGTCCTCGTTCAGCATGTCAGGAGAGGACAGAGGTCGAAATGAAGATACATCTGGACCTGAGGAAAAGTATCAAGATTGTTTGGGAGAACTTCAGAGAATGAAACTGGAGAGAAATCATCTAGCCCACTTGGTTGAGAAAGAAAAACAAAACCATCTGCCCAGGCGGGGAATTGTAATGGTCCGGCCCAACAGGGATACTGGGAGGATTCTTCTAGGCCATCTAGGAGAAGAAGCAGTGTTTAATTTCAACCATCAGAGGAAGAAACCCACTATTATCCGACCTCTAAAATGGGATCCTTGGAAAGTCCCAGAAAAAAGAGCAAAGAGAGTGGCCCGGGCCCTTGCATCTGGAAAGCATTCCCGAAATCAGAATGGTAGGGAGGGCCTAGATGACGCCAGGGAATGAGGTTCCAGCAGAAGCTCTGAGTCTGAGGGAGAGTGCACTCAGGTTCAGGTCCTGCAGGCGGGACAGATCCAACGTAGTTTCCTTAAAGACTGTACAAAACAATGAAAACCATAAAATGTGCATTACGCCCTTATCACAAAGATGCAAAATATCCCGTCTGGGAACATCTAGAGTTCTATGAGCAAATGAGGTCCTCATTTGGAATAAGTAATGTTTTTAATAACATGGAGTATGCACAATGCATGTACTCTCCTGAGGTTTCCAGGTTCCTTGCAGGGCTGGCAGACCAAAGCCAAAGTTACCCATGAATTAAGGCAAAACAAACAGAAATTGCCACAGGCAGGAATATTTAGGAAAGGTGAAGTGCTTTCGAAATACTTAAAGCCATCTTAATACTATCATATTCTCAAAAAAAATGTCAATACATATATGAACAATAACAACACAAGGGGCATCTATACATGTATCATACAACACCACCACTAACTGATAAAGTAAAAAAGTCGACACAGTGTGTTTCAGCCACACTCGAGTAGATTCATCAAACTCGCTCTATTAAGGATGGCCTTCATCAGGACAGATCCATAAATAAAACCGATTGCAGGGATGCACCCATATGGCCAGTTTAGCTCCTGCATTCTAGTGCAGTTAAGTTTCATGCCAGTGAATATTTGATGCCATACCTTGGTGAACATCTTATCTCTTAAAGTGCATCGTCTTACTTTCCTCTTGGTAAATGCTCGGCTAATTCAACCTAATTGCATGCAGACACAGTGTAGAACAGAGTCTGTGTTTACATATTTCCTTCAATGGATGAAGAGAGTATATTGCCTCGTGTTACACTTTCAATTCCGAGCAACGTGCTCGAGAAATAAAGTACATAGCTGCGGTAAATGCATTTTTGGCAGCAAAATGTAGCCAAGCTCAATGTAAAATTGAATTAACGAAAGTGAATAATTGTACACAATATTATTGCCTTTACTGGGTTTACTTATGTCTTTTCAGTTATATAATTAAACATAAATGAAGCCATCATTTGTTTCTAGTGCAAAGACTTTACCATTTTGGAATGGGTTTTCAATGTGAATTCTGTTGTATCTGGTTTGGGTGTTATATTGTCTTGGAACGTCCGCAGCCCAGCCACATCTGCATTTATCATATCTGTTTAAATACCGGCATGGTGTAAGCCGTAAGAGCATATCAGAGCAGGCCAGTAAGGCCCAGTGAGGCATTGTGCATTTGTAGATGAAGGGGCAGCAAAGACATGTCAGAGAGCATGTCCCTTGGCAGAGAAAAACGCCTCATTCCCTACCCACGTACACACGACACAGCAGAGACGCAAATACAGGAGAAAGGACACACAGGGTGTTGCCTTCTTTCCAAGCTAAAGGTTGCCACCTAGTGGACAGATTTAAAGCAACATTTTGAACTGCTGAACCTTGGAGCGTCTTTGCCTTTGTGAGGCGATATCCAATGTTGAATGTGTGATCGGCAGCTGGACCACATCTGGCACCAGAAGGCGGTCTTAGATCGTCAAATGCATGTCCAGTATTTGTACTGCTTAATCCAGCCGCCGTAGCCCTCGTGGCCTCCAAAACAAACACCAGACATCATTTTGATCATCACCCGAGGACAGACAGAGACCGCTGCAATCCGCTCAGCTCCAGCCAAGCACAAGAGTTAAAAACCCTCTCTTCTATGCAACACCCCTACAATGCTCGTCCATTGGCTGAACACCTACTGAGTCAATCTAACCCCTCAATGATGGACTCAGTAATGCGAAAATGTAATCAGTAGAAAGCCATTTTCAAAATTGTAATATTTCAATACAAGCAATCCAAGTTGTGAATGTTGCCAGTAATGAGATTGCCAAAAAAGCTATTTGTAAATACACAAAAATACAAAGCTTGTCGCGTTATATTGAGGCCACCCTTAACCTGGGGAGTCCCCCCCACCCCAATCAAGGAGCCATGCAATACTCGCTTAAGCTATTTAATGCTGGCCTTACTGAAAACTCATATAGAGTCTCACAAATCTCCCCCCCTGTTCCCACAGTGAGCCAAGAACCAGGCCGGGTATAGGAAATATATTTGTATTTATTTTAATTATAGGTAATAGAAATCACACTAAACTAAACATGCCAACTTCTTTGTGCCTCACAATTAACTTTTTGTTACACAAGTGAATCACACCAATGGGTTAGCAAAAACACAAATTACAATAACTTTCTTTCTAGAAATTTCACTTCAAGAAATAATTAATCTGGTCAATAAACAAAAGTAAACAATAACGTGCGCAATGCTGAGCAATTTCGATTATCCTGCGTGCTTAAAAGGCTAGCAGTTTAATTTTAAAATTTGTGATAATGCATATGGGAATTATTATTTCTTCCACACTCTTGCTTTAAAATAAACCAGGGTGATTTAGCAGTTTGTTTTTCGGACTCCACCCCTACTTTGGTCTGTGTTGGGGAATTCTGACAAAAACATTAGCTTGATTGAAGAATTTGGGATTTTGGGCCCCCCCTCTACTTAAAGGCCGGTTTTGGGGAAGCTGGCAGTTTAGGGATTTTTTTTAGTATAGGGACAAAGACACCCCTCTTCCTAAAGAAGTCAGGGTCAACAGGACAAATAGGATCACCCAATTAAATGACAGTCTATAGTTTTCAGCGCACACCGGGAATGAGCTTTGTTTTTTAAAATTTTTTAAAAAGAGTATCCCTGTGGTGTCCCGTGAAGGGGAATTCATTACATTCATATTTATAGTTAACTAGGCTAAATATCTATACAGGTTTGCCCCCCGACCCACTACAAATGGAAAGGATTTAAGGGAAGCAGACTCCCCCACTTTGTAGATTCCCAGGGCTCAGTTCTACTTACATAGAAAGCCTCTGTTTAAAGTTCTGGAAAGCCAGCTGCCTTTCAGGTCCCTCTTGGAGGATAGGGTAGGGGTCTGGTCACTCCACTCTCAAGGATGGCCACCAGCTCTCCATCATAGGACCCAGTCAGCTTTTAGGACTTCCCAGAAATAGACAGATCCACCCAAATGAAAAAAGGGGGTGCTGGGTTAATTAGTGGGACTGTGGAAAGGCACATGCGAAACCTGTGGTGCTGATGGCAGTGTCGTGTCCACGGAAGGCCTGAGTGGCAGGTAATACCCCTGGAATCTGATTGGACACCCGATTATCCTAAATTAAGAACATTAAACTTTAAACACAGGAATGTAGGACACTAATGTTAGTAATTAAAGTAGATATGGGTAGTGGAGACAAATAGTAAATTAATGCTGTTCAGACGTGCGTGTGCGTGCGTGCGTGCGTGTGTGTGTGTGTGTGTGTGTGGATTCATGCTTGTACTTCATGCCACCCTTGGGAGGATAGCTCAGGGGCTGCAAGTATTTTAAAACAAACAGGGCCTCATTACACGGTAGGCGGAGGACCAAGGTGCTACTCGCACCTTGGTCCATGCCGGTAAAATACCGGCACCGCCTTGGTGGAAAGGGGAATTACCGCCCTATTCCAAGGTTGGCGGGGCGGTAATTCCCCCTTCCCCATTCCCATTTTTGCCCCATAGGGCTCTATGGGAATTGGGAAGGCGCTAATTACGGTGCCGCAAATTGCGGTACCGTAATTAGCACCCTGGTCCCTTTGCGGGTTGGTTTTTAACGCCTGCTAAACAGCAGGCGTTAAAGTACCTACCCGCAAAGGGACCTCTTAGTAAGGCGGTAAGGGTTTACCGGTACCGGTAAACCCTTACCGCCATCCGTGTAATGAGGCCCACTGTGTGCATGACCGAAGGCAGTGGCCACTGGTGTCCCTAATTGACTTCAAAATTTCGGCCAAATGCATCACAAAAGTCTAAAGTAATCAGCAATTCATTTATTTGAGGTTCCTATTGGAGTCAGACTCGCTTTAACTATAGGGCGGCGACCACCATCCCTACAATATACATATATATATATGTCTCTGGGTGTGGGCAGCGGTTGGGGGTGGGAAGCCTCTGGAGAGACATCAAAATTGTTCAAATTACCAGGAAGTAGAATGTTGTACATAAAGGAACATTTCAATTTAGGTTGACTCTCCAGGAGCAGGGGCCTGAAACCTGTGAATCGCCAGGTGTTTTGAACTATGACTCCCATGACCCAGAACCATTGACTATGCAGACTAGGGCTGAAGGGGGTTGTAGGCCAAAACATATAGCAAGCTCCCTGCTCAAATGAATCAGATCAAGCGTGTCCATTGGGTCAACCAAGGGATTGGTAACAGCCCTTTGAGTTGCAAATATCCCGACTCTCAGAGGCTTGGAAACCAAATCTAATATCCATACATTCTCAGGAGGATAGCTCAGAGGCAACATGCTCGCCTTGGAAGCAAGAAGACACAGAGATACACAGGTTCGATCCCCGGGTCTGTGCTTAGAAACATCTGGGTATTAAGCGCGTTATAAATAACCTATCATATCAGATCATACATTATTATATTTGGCCTTCGTACTGTCCTGCCTTTGTGATATGCCAGTGCACCTTCCAGACTGCTGTCCCAAATAGGCACTGCTTTGCACTGTGCACCACCAGAGAACAACAGTATGCAGATTTGGTGAAACACTACATTAACCTATGACCGTTTGCAGCAAAGATAATATTTTTTGGTTTATCTGGACAATAGATTACAATCAGTGTACACTGAAAATGTAAACATTGTTTTTAATGTACACAATGTCCTTTATCTACAGCATTATGTTGTGACCTGTCTTTATAGCGCAGGAATTACATTGGGGGTTGGATAATTTCTTACATTGTTTTTCACTAACCATAGAATACTTTCCAGACTTTTTACGACCTGAGTTAGATTAGTAAATAATTCAGCCCTTCAAGATGTAGAAAGTGTTTTTTTGTAGTCGGGAAATAAACATTGTCCCACCACTGATGTTTTAGCAGCATTGTAAAGATATGGAGCTCTACTATGTTAACTGTTTTGTAGTTATAGCTCTCACAACCCACCCTCTCCCACCTGACCTGCTCCATCCACCGATGTCCCACTGTTGAGACATCAACAAAGCTCTTGCAATGCACCTCTGTCTTGACTTGATGGTAGTTGTAGTCCCAAACAGCTAGCAAGCCAAAGGTTTCAGACCCGTGGCCTAGGTTTTGCCTGACCTGCATCTGCCTTAGTCAGCACTTTGATAAATGCCATGATGTTACGCCAGGGGCCTTAAAGCTTACCCATCATGTGCCAAAATCAAGCAGCAAGGTACTTCTAAAGCATGAGTAACCAACACATCACTGGAGCTAAAAATGAGACCTCCCAGTCCCACAATGCCCCCCTCCCATGATGCCTTTCCTCCAGGGTTTTGCAACGTGTGTGTCTCTCCAGATAGTTTTTCTTATGAAGCCCATGATCCCTCACCATTGCTGTGCTTGTTAGGGCTGATGGGAATTGAAGGCCAAAACATCTGGTAAGTCACAGGTTGCAAACCCCTGTCTCCCCGCAAGAGCTAAATGCTAATTCAGAATCATGTGGGTCTCTCACAAATGCAAGGTGGGAATCTAACCTAAGGCATATGCACCTTACACTGCCAACTATTTACCTGATGCTTTTTATTAACCATGCCAGTGTCAACATTTGTTAACAGGGAGGCAGATGTTGTCCAACTCCCAACCTTTTGAAACCATCCCCCACTCTCCAGCAGACGGTGACCAGGCCCGGCTCAAGATGTGTGGGGGCCTGTTTCAACATGATGGTTGGGGGGCCCTTGCTTAGAGTGGAAAAAGTCAGAGGGGGTGCATATATTACAATGATGACAAAGATAAGGTTAATAGCTGCTGATTATTGGAAGATGGCCAGCTAGCACAGATCTTAAACAGGATTCCGTCCTGGCCTTTGGCAAGGTGAGTGCTCTTATTTCCCCTTGTGACCCCTCCTCCATCTTGGCTCCATCTCTGTCTTTGCTTTCTCCCTTTCACCCTTTCTTCCTTTTCCCTTGCTTTCTCGCTCCGATCCTCTGCTCACTGACCTCCCTCCGCCATCTTTTCTCCATCGCTGTCTTTGTTTTCTCTCTTTTCACACACTCACTATTTTCGCCAGCTTTCTCGCTCTGATCCTCTGCCCTATGACTCTTGCATCCCTCTCCCAGATCCCCTCCCACCTCCCTCACCTGCGATTGGATGCTCCACCTGTTTCACCTTCCGCCTGCAACCAGGACAGTATTTCCAGCAGCAGGCCTGTGTGAGCGGGTCCTGTGCATTCCGTCCTGGTCTTTGGGAAGGTGAGTGCCCCTCTGTCCCCTCGTGCACCCTCCTCCATCTTGTCTCCATCTCTCTTTGTTTTCTCTCTTTTCACACACTCACTATTTCCACCAGCTTTCTCGCTCTGCTTCTTCTTCCCTCGCCTCCCTCCTCCCCGATTGGACAGTTTTGCCTGACTTCTGCCTGTATGAGGCCAGTGACACATAGTGCTACACCCACCATTCACATTGGTTACATTGCAATTAAGCCCTCCTCCACCGCTTGCAAAGCAGCCCGCTTGCTGGTTCTCCCTTTCTCTGCCTCCATTCCCCTGCAACTTTTTCCTGATTGGCCAGGGAAGGCCATTTCTAACCGGCAGACGTGGCAGCCTTGCCCTGGCAGCCCTGGGTGAAGGGTCCCATGCAAAGGGCAGCTCCTACAGAAGCAGCTCCAGATCGTGTCTGACAGTGTCAGCCAGGGAAGCAAGAAGCTAGAAGCCGTCAACCAACAGCGACTGTCACGGTTAGTGTGGTGTGGACAGGCGGTGCAGCTATCACTGCACCCTACAAAACTGCTCAACGTCTCTTATTAATTCACCCTATATCTTCCATACAGACACACTGTGTTTGTCCACCATAACTAGGCAGACTGTGTAGCTTAGCCACCTCTCTCATCTAGGTGAACTGTGTCCTAAATGTGGCAGTTAGCAATATCTTGCATCTAGTCCAGGCAGGGAGAACAACCATTACTGTTCCCCTTTGGGCTGCCACGCCGCTCTTGGTACCTAGCGGCATTAATGTGATGAATAAGGCCTGCAATGTTGTTCATATCCTGAACTAAAGCCATTATGTTAGCTAGCCATTCTGGATAACCCTCTGACCACTCACCTGCAGCATCAACAATTATCCTAGTCCCCCAGGCACTCTGCCTCCCTATGTCTGTCAGCCATAGTCAGCATTTACAACACTGGTACAAGGTAGCCATCCTACAACCAACCTCATTGTGTACGTTAACCACACTTCACATCATGTCAATGATGTTGCCCACCCACAGTTTGCACTGGAGCATGTACGGATGGGACAGCATTGTGAATTGACTGACATGCACCACATCTGCACAAAATTGCAAAGATAATCACGCATCCCGTCTAGATAGAACTGTGAAGATAACATTGCGTCACCTCTAGATAGAATTGTGAAGATAACCTTGCATCACATTATTGTATATTATTGTATATTATTGACTGCTATTCCTGTGTTCCTCTGTGTACTTTCTAAGATTGCATTCTCCCATTGGCTGTAACTATGCCGTGATACCCCCGGGTCTGGGCGTATAACAAATGTAATAAATAAATAAATAAATCTACATAGAATTGTGAAGATTAGCATGAGTTGCATCTAGATAGAACTGTGAAGATTATCATGCGTCACATCTAGATAGAATTGTGGAGATTAGCATGACTCGCATCTAGATAGAATTTTGGAGATTAGCATGCGTCACATCTAGATAGAATTGTGTAAATTAGCATGACTCGCATCTAGATAGAATTTTGGAGATTAGCATGCATCACATCTTGATAGAATTGTGGAGATTAGCATGACTCAAATCTAGATAGAATTTTGGAGATTAGCATGCGTCACATCTAGATAGAATTGTGGAGATTAGCATGACTCACATATAGATAGAATTGAGAAGTTTAACATGCGCCACATCTAGATAGTGATGCCCTTAACCAACCCTCTAAAAATCTCACCCCTCTGCATACACCTCTCATACTCAAACCCTCACCCCTCTGCATACACCTATCATACTCAATCCCTCACCCCTCTGCATACACCTCTCATACTCAAACCAAACACAACCTTTCCTCCAAGCATAACAAACTGCACACACTTCACTACACTGCAACAATAAAACAAACCATACATAGTCTCCCACAACAGGACATGACGGCAACCAACCGAAAAGCACACTGAATCTCAGCGAAGGGTGTTAACGGAACTGATGCTGCCAGCAGCACATAACAGCTCTCTTGCTCTTCTCCTGCTCAGTCCTACTAACCCACCCCACCCTCTTTCCCTTTCAGATCCGCCAGGGGACCAATTCGGTGGTGATAATGCACGGTATAAATATCCTCGAACATTAGCATCTAGGAATCTTAAATCTAGGTGTATTTTCTCATTGTTTCCCATTTTGTGAAACCTAGGCCTTTTCTTCCACTATCAAAGACAAAGAGGTAAGGAAAACCTGCTAACCCAATTCTAAAACCTCAACTTTCCGCATACACTTCTCATACAGAATGTCACACAATCACCTCTCTGCACAGCAATCTGCATGCACTTCACCATAGTCCAGCAACAGACTAACAACATATACCCCGGCACAACAGCACATAGGAAGTTGCACTGACCCAGAAACTGCACCTAAGCTCAGCGAACGATGCAGACCAAACTGCAGCCGCCAACTGGACATCACAACTCTCACTTTCCTATTCCCACTACACCCTATTAACCCATCTACTCCCCACTTTTTTCACACTCTCCTTTTCAGATCCGCCAGAGTGCCTGGGGACCACTCCGGTGGTGACGGTGCACGGTACAAATACCCTCAACATTAACATTAACATTAAATGCCCACTGAAGAACTATAAACACTTCTTTGTCAGCAAGTGACTGATGTGGAGGAACCAGTGTGCGAAAGTAATGATATGATAACACTTCTGCATATGCCTAGGGTGCTGCGGCTGGAAGGGCTCCAAGAAACACAGCTTGTAATGCGAGCGCTGCAAAGTGCACATTGTAAGCCCCCGAATGTAAATAACTAAATGAATATATTGCTGTGTTACAAGACTGCTGACTGGCAACATGGGGGCAGTTGCTGGGGGGCCCGCCTGAGGCTTGAGGCCCCTTTTATTTGATGGTTGAAAGGCCCTAACGCCGTCCCTTACTGTGACCCAACCTTATGATTTGCAAGTACTATACAAACCCAACAGTTGAACCCTCCCTCCCTGCACCCTCCTTTCCTCCGCTGCCATGGTCTCGCTGTCAGCTGCAAGGGGATAGCATTAGACATGATAGGATTATGGCTTCAGCAATATGAGTGTTTGTGCTTCGGCAAGCGTTCACTGGTACAGTTTCCTCCATCACTCTTAACCTGAGGTTTCACACTGATGTTTAATGGTTTGTAGCAGGCCAGCGACACACAATTGTGACGAATGGAGTAGTACAAGCGCTCTTGCATGGGCATTCTAAATTTGGGCACCACACCGAGGATGCTGTGCGGTGCCGTTCTTTGCACTTTACGAATGTGCTCTTCATTCAAGGGTATTCCTCTGTTTTCTATGACATTTCGATCGTTTGAAGCATTAAATCATATTGGTGAAAAAGTCTGTATTTGCGGTCTAAAATTAAATATATTTTTTAATATCGCTCTTTTGGTTGTTGCCCCTGAGCTTTTAACCAGAGCTATAACCAAAAGACCCAGGGCTATAGCCCCCTCAGCCACCCCCTAGCAACGCCTCTGCTCGCAGCCTGCAGTCTACTCTTCCGACATCCATAAACACGCAGAGATTCCCTGAACATCAACACAATCAACAGAAAAGGGGCACCCAGCGATGCAAAGGCCACTCCTCCCCCTCCTTTTTTGTACAAACCCAATAAACTACCTGTTTCCTGGAGACAGTGGAAATCAATCTTTGATGTGTACATGAATGCAATGGATGGAGCTGCTCTCTCTACAGGTAGGAAATAACCTGGGCATAGGTGGGCAAAGGATTCATGAAGGACTGCCTAATGTGGAATTTCTGGGACATCTGAGTAATGGTAGGATATGTCATTTATAACGCACCTGCACACAAGTGTTTCTAGGAGCGACAAGACAAGGGACGGAAGACAGAGGGAGGACAAGACAAACAATCTTACTAGGCCTTGTGTCATTCAGATCGTGCAAGTGCGAGAATGAGAAGTGCAAGGGGAAAGGAAGGGAGGGGAGTGCAAGGGAGGAGGGGCAGGGCAGCAATGCTCTGAGTAAGTGCAGCCAGGGCAGCGCGGCTCTGGGTAGTGCAAGGAGAACAAGGGACTGTTAGGTTACAGTTACAGCCCCTAAGTGCGTGGTAGGAGCAACCAGTCGGTACAGCAGACAGATCGGTCAACAGGGGAGGAAGAGAGAGAAAGCAGAGGAGAAGAGGAACGTTTTGAGCCTGCTCCTGGAAATACAGGTGGTCCGGCTCAAGTTTGAGAGGGGCAGAGAGGCCATTCCAGAGGGAGGCACCTGTAGAGGAGAGTTATCTACCCCACCACTCTCTTTCTGGAGAAGCATCTAACCCTTAGAGAGTTGAAGGTAGCTGAGCGAAGAGCTCGAGAAGGAAGGTATTTTGGATGAGAGCGTTGGATGTAGTTCAGGCTGCGGCCCCACAAAGCCTTGTGGACAATGAAAAGGGTCTAGATCTTGATCCTTTCAGCCACCGGGAGCAAGTGCAGAGATTTCAGGGCTGGAGAGATATGGTCCCTGGGATTGAGAACAAGTACAAGTCTTGCAGTCATGTTCTGGATTAGTTGCAGAGGGCAGAAGGTAGAGGAAGACAGACTGAGAAAGAGTTTGTTGCAGTAGTCCAGCCCAGAGAGAACCAGGGCTCTGGAGACAGTGAGCTTCTGTGGGAAAGTGAGAAAGGGAAGAGTCCCTTTGAGGAGGTGGCAATGTGTGAAAGGTCACAGTCCCTTTGAGGAGGTGCAGCTGGTAGTGGGACTTCTTGGCGTTGTCCGAGGTGTGATTCGAGAAGGAGAGAAGGGAGTCAAAGATGACAGCAACGTTTTTTGCCTTGTAGGAAGGTGAAGGAACAGGGCCCAAGGCGGGTGGCCAGAGTGAGAGTGGGAAAACAGGGGCAGGAGTCCCAATGAGAAGGATCTCAGTCTTACTGGCATTAAGGCAGAGATCATTTAAGATGCACAAATTCTGATGGTGGATAGACAGTCAGGAATGAGCGAGAGAAGTGAGGAGGCTGAGGGGAGCCTGAAGGAAAGCTGAGTGTCATCCGCATTGTTGGACCCCCACCAGGGCTTCTGGTGGTCCCAGCTATGGGAGGCCCCAACACATCCTATTTTGCCAAAAGAAAGGCAGCAGTGTTCCAAGCAAGCAGCAAAATGTGCCAAACTGTGATTATTTCTGGGCAGCAGAAAAAAAAACACACACAGAGAGCTTTGTGCACAGCGAAAATCCAGGCACCGTCTCCCCCGGGGCTGGCTCGCAAGCCAGTTTTGTAACACACTGCAGGCTGACATCACAGAATTGGACCACCTCCCAGAAACCCATCCTGAGATTGGCGGCTAAGCTGATAGGTAGCCTATAGTGCCCTTATAGGACGCCTGGTCATTGGACCTCTGGACTTTTGCATCAGTGGGCTGGTTTAACTGCGCCACTCCCATTACCTAATTCTAAAATTGTTGCATTATGAATTTGTTCCCATATGTTTTAGCTTGAACCGGCTTTTCGCCCCTGGGCCCTCAGCATTCATTGGCCAGAGCTGAGCCATTCTTGTTACACTTATGTTTCAAATGATGTGTGTGTCTTGCGAAAATGTCTTTCATTCCCAGCGAAAAAACACTGGGCCCTGGATGTTCTGCTCTGACTCACTAGTATTTGTGAAGAATTAAAAATGCTTGTCTGCAAGAGTTCACTGTCGTTCAAGGAAAGGAATCTTATTTTACTGTAAGACCTTGGCTTCTCCTGGGTTTGTGAGGCGCATTGCTAAAGTCAGCACGAATCCCCACTGCGGCTGCTGTTCAGTGAGACAAGTGTACTTTGGCTGTAATTTTCCTGAAACATGGCTTTACACTGTGCAATTAGGTCAGGTTAATTCATATAAGCATCTGCAAGCCTTTAAACAGGGGTTCTTGTATTTTGTAGATTCTGGTATTGCTGCATTGAGGCTTATGTAGCATGTAGGTTGCAATGTTGGTGAAGTGGGTGTCTTTCAGCATATTTGTCACCCATGGGCGTACTGGATCCTGGTGCAAATGAGGAGTGCGCTCCTTATTCTTCCTGCTGTTCTGTCTGTTGATGTGCCTGGGGTGAGGGGGCAGGAGTTTGATCTCGATTTTCCCTCTTCAGCATAACACTGAAAGTTAGAGGAGAAGGTAGAGATCAGGTGGCCAAAGGGGCCAAGTAGAGGTTGAAAAACCAGGGTGAGAGGATAGAGCCCTGGGGAACACCACAGGAGAAGAGAGGTGGCGGAGAGAAAAGGACCAAGTTGGACCGGGGAGGGGCAGTCCAAGTGGAAGGAGGTCGGCCACTCCAGGACCTGATCCATGATGCCCAGGGTCTCACAGAGTTGATTGATCAGGATTGCCTGGTTGACCGTGTCGAAAGCAGAGGAAGGATCTAGTAGGATGAGGACAGAAGGAGTGCTTGTATTAAGGTTAGAGAGCAAATCTTCACAGGTGTTCAGGAGAGCAGTTTCCGTGCATCTGGCAGCTCTGAAGCCAGACTAATGGTCATGGAGACAACCAACAGATTCAGTGTGGAGAGTAAGCTGGGAGTTGGCGAGCTTTTCCAAGAGTTTTCCCAGGAAGGGGCTAATGGAGATTGGGCAATAGTTTGCCGGGCAGGTAGGATCAGCAGGTGGTTTCTTGAGGAGGGGTTGCACAAGGGAGTGCTTAAGGGGAGAGGGGAAAGTTCCAGTGGCGAAAGACTGATTAAAGAAATCTGCCAAGGCTGGAGCGAGGGTGTCAATATGGTCCATGATGGTTCTGGGGGGGCAGGGGAGCCCCTGTTATCTGTTCAATGAAGCAAGAAAGCTAGAGACAATGCTTTGATTGTAAAGCCACTAGAGGAAGACACAGACTTACATGGTATGCCAGGAAACAAATAAAACACGACCCTATTGAGAATTTTGTAATTTCCTTCATAGAGTTGTACCTTGATGGGACTTCAAAGACAGCTCTGATTTGACGATAGGAGACATGATAATAGTGAATGGAAACAGTCTGACAAAAAGGTGAAGCTTTTACAACCTAATAATAATAATAATTTTATTGTGACTTAGTTTACAATGAAACTTTACACATAAAATATACCTTAAGTAAGAACAAAATTATAATGAGAAAAACATCAATAATTAACAAAAACATTGCATAAGAAATTACCAAGAAAGACAAAACATTAAATTCTCTAAATATACATTTCCTAAAAACCATATAAAACATCTTCATTTTAGATTCACATTTACAATAGTTCTGGAACCGGATCTTACCACATACTACCGCATATTCTCCAATGAGAGTTTCAGATGGAATATCAATCTAATTTCAGTATTGTTACAATTCCTATATAAAGAGTGGCCTGTATTGGCCAACAGCCCCTCATGGATTTCAACGATGGCTATACATCAACTCCTCTTTATATCCTCCTATATGGTTATGTTAAGTCTAATTTCCACCTTCAGCCAAACATTGTACAGTGCCATCAGGAGCCTTATACTGTTGGATTTAATACAGTGATGCCAAAATAGCTCCTCTTTAATGTAACCTTGGTTATGCACAAGCTGACCCAAGCCAAGGTTTATGGTACTTGACATTTTGTAACATTCAGTCAATACATGTCTGGCCGTCGCTAGCTGATTCACTCCTTTACATAACCGGCAAAGCCGTAATTCTGGGGGGATCATGTCTCTTCTGCCTGTTATCATTAAGGTAGGTAGTTGTTCTAGCCTTAGAAGTAATATAAAACGTCTAAGTCTCCTATCCGGGCATAAATTGAGATAGCTCTGCAGATTTTTGTAGTTATACAGTCTATACTGGACAAACTGATAGCTTTTCAGCTTCTGGAGATGAGCGTAATTCTCCAGCCAATCCCAGAGCTCTATGCGTTTGACCAGAGCCCTTTGCATTTCTACAGTGACACTGCCCTCCCTAATTTGCCACCCAATGGTCATCAGGAATTTAGACATTTGCTCCTTCAAGGGGCACAAGGATTTATCCTTCGAAATCTCTAGGTAGACCGCCTTGAGTAGCCCATTCTTAGTCTCACTCCTCATTCTAAGGTAGAGTAGGGCTCGCTTTTTTAGTACCATCGCTTTCAATGAGGTCAGCCCCATTTCCAGTCTTAATATTGCCATTGGGATTCCCGGTGGTAGGCCCAGGATAGCGCGCCAAAATTTCCCCTCAATCACCTGCAACCATTTCAGGTCAGAGTTGAGGAGGGCTTCTAGACCATAGGTGATCATAGGGGATAATACCTGCACGTACAGTTGTCTTATGCCCCAGATGGTAAATCCCCCCTGATTTACTGTGAATCTATGGAACAGTGCAGTCAGTTGGGTTGCCTTTACATTGCGTGACTGCTTGCAGAGTCCATAGTCGCCGATACTCTCAAATTCTATACCTAGATAGCGGTAATGAGGAGAATAGGCAATGGTATCTGAACCAACTCTGAGCTGTACACGAGTGGTGTTCTTGTTGGTAAATCTCATTGCCTTCGTTTTTTCCAGATTAATTTTAAGGCCGTTCCTCTCAGCGTATTCCCACAGAGCGATGGCCGACCTTCGAAGCCCACTAACAGTGTGGTCCAGTATAACCAGGTCGTCCGCATAGGCCAGGATAGGACAGATGGAATCTCCTATTTTCGGTGGGCAATTTGTCGCAGCCCTAATGGCCTCCGGGATGTCATGTATGTACAAATTATAGATCAGCTGGGCCGTGACACAACCTTGTTTGACCCCCCTATTTTCGAGCACACTTCTAGTAGTGTGTCCTTCCTGATCTAATTTTACTTTAGCAGATGTATTCTGATGGAGTAGTCTGAGATAATAAGTCAGGCCCTCCGGGCAACCCATTGCTTTTAACTTCCGCCAGAGGGCCTCTCTTGGAATAGAGTCAAATGCCGCCAAAAAGTCTATATAGAGGGCATATAGTGGTGGTTGCCCTCCTGATCTGGCTCGTGTTCTCAGGAGGTCCAGCACCATGATGTTGTGTGCCGTAGAATACCCTTGCCTAAAGCCACTCTGGAATTTGCAGAGTATGTCAGATTGCTCTACCCAGAGCTGCAGCTCCTTTAAAAGGAGAGAGGCAAATATTTTGCCAGTGACATCCAGCATTGCGAGCAGTCTATAATTGCTAGGATCCGCTCGATTACCCTTCTTGAAGACTGGTATGAGCACCGCTGTTTGCCAGGATCGGGGTATTCTCCCTTCTTTTAAGATCTTTTTAAACATTATAGCTAACAGGGATGCCCAGAATTCAGGATGCACCTTCATCACAATATTTGCTAGGCCATTTGGGCCCGGGGCTCGGGAGGATTTTAATTCTGAGATTGTATTCAGCACCATTTGATATGTCACATTAAATGGAGGGTTTGACGGCCTATTGATCAATGTATAGGGTTCCTCTGTATCTGCCTTGGAATTCCTATTTTCGAGGAAAGCTATCCATGTTTCAGCATTAATAGGGTTAGCTAATGTGCCTTGTACAGTACCTCGCGCATCACCCAACAGAGCCCAGATATTACGCGTTTTGCCTGTACAGATCGTGTTTACTAATCTTTGCCAGGCCATGATTTTGTCTAATTTCCGTTTGGCCTTGATCATAGCTCTATATTTGTTTTTGACGCTCCTAACCTTAATAAAATATAGGTCTGAAGGGTAAGCTTGTCTCTTGGCCAGCCGGAGTTCCGCTCTACGCTCTCTCTTCAGGTTTCTCATAGCTATGTCAAAGGGCGGCTTTTCCATACCGCAGCTAATCATAGACCCCATACGACAGACCGCATGTTTCTCAGCAAAGGTGCAGATCCAGTATTCAATGGCGTCACTCGACATCTCCTGGAAGTTCGATAACAGATTTAGATCAATGTTAGCCAAAGCTGCCACAGCAAGAGCGACATTTTTATCTGACCAGCTGATCCTAGTGCCAGCTTTATTTGGCACGATGTTACCCATGTTAATACTAGGAGGGGCTTTTGTCCCAATATTCAATTTGCATATGAGTGTAGCATGATCACTCCACTCATTAGGGGTTATTTGCATATCCTCCACTATCTCATACAGACTAGGGGAAACAAAAATGTAGTCTATGGTACTTCTCGAAATGCCATTGGACCAGGTATAATTACCTGGAGAGTCGCTCACAGTTTTACCATTAAGCATTTCAATGTCCCATAGGTCAAACAAATGTTTCCATCCTTGGCCTTCGGGATCATTTTTTTTGGTGTGTTGCATATAATTTTAAGCTTTTAACTTAGGGTTATAGGACTTCCCTATGTTACCGCTCATGTGGCAGTTGAAGTCTCCAACCACTATTACCCCAGTGTTCCCAAGTTTTAGCAGCCAGGTAGCCAATAGATTATGTAAGGCCTCCTGGAGTTGTTCTCTTATTAGTGCACCCGGGGGGTTATATAGATTAACTAGTAGAAAGTGATCCATTCCTGTCTGGTTATTATAGTCGACCTCAACTGCCATCAAATTACTGGGACAATCAGTTTTCACTAATTTAGAACCCAACATGTTAGCCACCCCTATGATAAGACCGCCATAGGGTCTTCCCTTTGTACCTTTATTAGCTGCCATTTGATAAATGACAAAGCCATCCAAAATCAATGGCTCCATTGCCCAAGTTTCTTGAAGGCAAAAACAACTATGTTTATCTAAAATCTTAATAGAGCCCTCAGTTGACACCAAATGAGAAAAACCCCTACAGTTCTAGGACAGAATAGACATATCTCATTGCTTTAACAGCACTTCAGGTAGTGAATCCGCAAGCCATTTTAATGCTTGTTGTATGTCTGAAATGTCCACATTTTTTCCTTCAGAGAAATTGGGGCGGGGGTTGGTTTCAGCTGTCAGGTCTATCTTAGCGGGCAGTTGTTTTAGGTCTGGTTCATTGAGATCGGCATCAACCTCCACATCAACCGCTTTCAATTCGGTCTTATAGTTCCTTAGCAATGTCGCGGTAGATAGGAACTTACAATGCAATGCTGAGACCTGAGGATTAGGGCCTTTTAGTGGTTCCACGAATTGGAAATCGTCTGACTTGAGGACCCTCAGTTGTGGCACATAGCTCAGTCTAATTAACAATTCTGAGCGAAAGAGCCATTTTGAGTTTTCACTTAGATATAGATTCTTTATAAGGCATATACGATTTCCTTCCATGGTAGATGTAGATTCGGTGGGACGAGTTATGATAGATGTTGCTGATAACTCTAATGGACTCCCGAGGTTGTCCTTGTCCACAATCTCCGGCCCTTCACTCGGATTCTCCTCCTCACATATATCCTCCACCTCCTCAGGCTCAATCATTTTTTCTCTGTCAGATATTAGCCAACTAGTCAAGCAGCCCTCACCACTGTTCTTCCTTTTCTTTGCTCTGGCTGCCCGTTTTTTGGCTTTCTTTGAGGGGTGTCCAGCGGATTCCTTAACAGACTTGGAGATGGCCATTTCTTTAGCTCTTTTAATCCCCGCTGCCCTCCTGGCCATTCTGCGTTGCTTACGCGAAAAGAATGGTTCTTCGTTTTCTTTGTCTGTCTCCAACCCCGGGCTTTGTAGCTCTTCTGAATGATGTTCTTCACTTACATCCGCCAGTTTTATGGCTTCCGAGAGATTGGACTCTGCTGACCGGTCAACTTCAGCAGTACCCTCTACTTTCTCTCTCGCGGCCATCTCTAAGGTTAGGGCATTTGAATTATCCAGAATTTTCCCCATCATTTTCAGTAAGACCTTAAGGGCAAATTGCAGTGATGCAACTGAGGACTGGATCTCAGCCTGTACACTCTCCACTGCCTCACAGCCAAGAAAAGAATTCCCTTCAGAACACCCTACATCGCCCACCACGCTTACCATGAGCCTGCCCAGTTTCCTTCAAAAGCACTCTCACACCACTGGGAGCTCTAATGTCCAGTAACGCCATGATAGCACTAGTTCCCAGCTCCAGCAGGAAAAAGTAGGGAGCCCTTCATTCTCACTACTGGATACCGAATTCTGGAACTCACTTCCAAGGAACTTTGAAACAGCTCAACATATGGCTCTTCAACTAATTCTTCTGAAATAAAACCTCTTCCTCTCTAAGTCCCGTCCAGCTAATCCAGAATAGGGCTGCAAGACTTATCCTTGGCCTCAAGCCCAGAGACCACATCTTTTCAGCCCTAAAAACCCTCCACTGGCTCCCGGTTGCTGCAAGGATTACACTCAAAACCCTCTGCATCATCCATAAGGCTGTCTGGGGCCAGGGACCACGCTATCTACAGCTGGCTAACCCTAACTAAACTCCATCCAGATCTTTATGTTCCTCCGGCACTAACTCACTGCGTGTCAAGCGATTCGCTAAACAGCGAACTGGTGGACAATATGATATGGCATTTATGATATGATATGGCATTTATAACGCGACTGAACACAAGTGTTTCTTGGTGTGACAGGACAAGGAGGGGGAAACATAGGGAGGACAGACTACGATCTTACCAGGCCCTGTGTCATTCAGATAGCGCAAGAGCAGGGAAGAAGAAAAGAAGAAGTGCCGAGGGGGGGTGGAGGGAGAAGTGCAGGTAACTCAAAAGTGCAGCCTGTGTGTGGCTCAGTGCGTCAAGAAGTGCAGCCATCGTGTGGCACATAAGTGAAGATAGAAGGGACTGTAGGGTTGCAGATACAGACCACAAGTGCTAGAGGAGCCGGGAGGCAGTGCGATGTGAAACTGGACATGTGAAGCCTGGGCCCAAGGTCAGAGGGTAGCCAGGAGGCCAGTGCGTGGAGCAGTCGGGAATCAGCTAGGGTGAGGAAGAGAGGAAGAGAGAAAGCAGAAGTTCCTGCGTAATTTCTGGTTGTGTGAGAGGTGCGGCTTGACTCCGTAGTTGTGCGTTCTGAGGTCCTTTCCTTGAATTTTTCATTCTGAGAGAGACTCAACAGCCAACAACATTGCTGGCAAAACGGATGCTGAGAAAATGCCAAGGAAAGTCATCACTTGACCAGAAAGTGGCCCGGAGTGGGTCCGGTGGGCCGTGAGTAAGGTAATTTTTGTAGCATCTTTGGCGGCCTATGATACCCTTCCTTACCTACCTACCCTACCCTACTGTTGCCCGCAACCACTCCCATTCAATACCGGGACCCGAGTGAAGCATAGCAGAGTGATCGCAAAGCTCCCAGCGCCAGGTGCCAGAGATTGAGGTACCGAGAGCCGAGAGGCATGGACTGAAGCGAAGTAAGGGTAAGAAAACTATTGTAGTGTGAAACAAGATGCACATGTCGGCGTCCGCTCCTGGGAAGGAGCCAGCGATTCTAAAACATCAGCTGCTGTTAAGCCCAACGGAGCGCATTCAATCACGGATCATGTACGGCGAGTTTTGAGCCAGGGAAGGAGATCAACCAGGGCGAGGGCTTGAGGGTGGAGCAGATGATCTTTGCTCGACCCCGTCCTTGGCAACGGAACCAACTTTAGAGCCTAATGCGGAAAAACAAGGTCGAACGGCAGCAGGACAAAAGTCTTGAAATCATTGTAACCATTGGAGCAAGGACTGAGAACCATATTTACATCTTGGAATTGAGGGGGAGGGAAACAAATTACAGAAGCTGACATAATAATCAGTCAAGGAAAGACTGAAGCAGCACTGAGTGAAATGAGCGAAATGAGTAATGACAAGCACCAGATGCAGGTTTCAAAACCGCTGAGGTGCGAGGAAAAACTAAAAACAAGGAAGCATCTAATCAGGCAATTGAGACGGAGAATGCTTACCCTGGGCCGGACGGTGAAGAAAACGTGGAGTGGGAATTTTCGAATGACAAACAACGACCTAGCGCGGAGGAGCAAGTAACTCCGGTAAGGCCCAGAGATCAAGACCCGGCTTCATTTACCATGAGATCGATGTCAAGTGCCAAAAGAAAAACAACACAGGAGTTAGAGGAATTATGGCCTAAAGGGCCAGGATTAGGGAAAGACCGGTTTACAATAGCTCCTGACACTCAAGATGCCACCCCACAAAGGGGACATTTTGTGAAACGCAGTAAAACTTGTAATGAGCCAACTGGAGAAAGTGGGAAGACAACAATAAGGAGATTTAATACTAAAGCAAACGGAGACCAGTTAATAAATCAGACAAAAGAACCAAACATATGGAAACCGCAGCTACTAACAGACTCAATGTCTATGCAGCGCTTTGTCTTCAACGCAAAGGGCTCCCAAGACACCCGCAACAGGTCGAGTATGGGAAACACATACAGATCAAAGAAAATGTCGGGTGAAATTGCACATGAAATCCAAGATGACTTATTATTGGAGACTTCAAGTAACATGGAAAAATATAACAGCGAAATGGTAAACAAACACCCAGTAGGAATAGCTAAGACCCCAAAAACCACAACACAAAAGGTATCAAGGGGAACAAGAGAGGAGGCGTCACAATTAGATGATTTGAGAAAAGAAGATTTAAATAATCCATCAGCTGTAAAGAAAAGCTCGAAGAACCAGCCACAAATAAAACGCGGGAAGGATCATCAGGGTACCCGGAATTGAGGGAATCGAGGGAAGAAAAAAAATGAGAGACAGCTAGCGGCGGGTCACAACAAAGATGAAAACTTTCTAATAGTAGCAACCATGACGGCGATATTAGCACCCTTCGTGAAGTTATACGAAGAGGTGGCCGAGAAGCTGAAAGATCAAGTGACGCAGCTTGCTATGGTCAACACGAAAATGATTTTCGTGGAACGATTTATCTCTTCATTACAAGGTAACATGGACAATACTTCTGCTCGGGTGGCACACTTATTACATGACATACCAGAGCCGATAATAAAGGAAAAAAGAGACAGAAAGGTAGCAGCAGTGAAAGATGGATCAGAATGACTGCTGACTGAACCCCCAACTATCTCAAATCAAAAGGAGACAACAACATAAATAAAGGAGTCAGGAAAGTCACAGAGCACAACGACCAACGAAGTAGATTACCTTAGGGGCAATCAAGATGCAAGCGAAATAATACAGAGGAATTTCATTACACAGATGAAAAAACAACTCCAACAGGAGCAAAACCCCCGACTAAAGAACCCTAAAGTGATACTTACACTAGAGAAAGAAGGAAAGAGGGGATTCGGAACGAGCTCAAGGTCCAACGGGGAAGGATGATCCCCTACCATGTCTGGAAACAGAAGAAAGGTGTAAGACTAGAAAAGAACAGGGAGACACCCCCAAAGTGAGCCAGGACCAGGAGAAAAATCCTCAAGTAGCAAACATCTGTGAAATTTTCAAGAAAAAGGGGAAAGATTAAACAAAGTTAGAATTGGAGAGGAGTGAAAAGTGTCACCAGTTGGCTAACAAACCAACTAAAAATAAAACAATGAAAACTGTTGCAAATAAGAAATATAAGATCAAATTACAGCGACAAAACAAACATCAAACAAAAGCCAGATCTTCATCAAAAACCTGACCATGCCTAAGGATAACAACCTTCTAACAAACTTGGAGGTGGGGGGGAAAGACAAAGGGAACAAAAACGGGCACCTAGAAAAGAAAAAAATGGAACCCATAATGAAAGAGGATGAGGAAAGTACGGAAACAGACCAGATGCACATATCCACCCACTCGGTTTCAGAGGAAGAAGAATCGGAAATCGAGGTTTCATTATTAGAAAACGAATCTAAGGAGGACCAAGAGGTGGTGTCTGACTCGGAAGATAGTGAAGGCAATGCTCCTATACATGAAGAAGATGAATATCTGGTAAGGGAGGTCCAGAAGTTAGCCTCCCAACTGGAACAGCAAAAAACAAACAGCCACAGATCTAAACCCCTGATAATTAAAGTACAAGAGCAGGACCAGGCCAAAGCAGTAAACGTTGACACTAACCGCAACAAAATTAAAAGTGGGGGAAAATTGATAAAAGGAGGAAAAATACCGGCAGTGACCCGAGATGACCAAACAGTGGAAGAGAGGCGATCTAGAGGGAAAAAAACAAGAGACCAGAGAGCCCAGGAAATGGCACAGGGGAGCCCGACAGAGTGGCAGAAGCTCCCGTAACAGATGAACTCATAAAAAAAGCAAATAGTAATCAAGGCAGCTTATCGCAAGGGTTCAACTTGGAAAGGATGTTGCATTATAACGACGGCTTGATCCTAAACAGATCAAACGTGGTGAGACTACTACACCACATACCGGCCCTAAGATTAATAACTTCCAACGACCTAGCAATAGTTGAATTTATGGAAGAATCAAGAACCGACAAAGTTTGTTTATATACAGTGTCAATATTGGTAAAGCAACTATTGCTAGGTGAAGCGCATCATCTTAGGCCTATGCACTTTGATCTATGTGAATCTACACAAGAGTTAAAAGAAATGCAACATCATAAAAGCCGGGGTCATGTTGCTAAAACGGGAACAAAAGAAGTCACTAAGGAAAAAGAAATAATTAGGTCAACAAAAATGGACAGTAGAAAGGCAGGGGAGGTGGGGGAAAGGAGAAATTCAATGAAGAATAATCAAGGGGACGATGCCAAGTGGAAATGGTTGGCAAGACTTGTGGCAGAAAAAAACAGCACCAATAATGCCAATCGAAAACCCGGCAAGAGTCATGGACCCTTATTAGCTGGAACACAAGGAGCTTTAACACCTTCTAAAAGGGGAAGAGATAGTAAAATTAAACCCCAAAGTCATGTGTTTTCAAGAAATATGGGTATTGGAAATGTAATAGAAGGTTACAGGGTTTTCTTAAACCCAGCCATCAAAGGCCCAAAGTGAAGAGGCCGGGTCTGTTGGTGGCCATCCATAATGACTTGAAATGGACGCTTCTTGAACCCAGAAACCACACGCCCTACATTCAGGTAGTCAGTCTTCAACTCGAAACACAAACCGCTGCCGTGACAAAACGAGTAATGACAATAGTCAATGTATATTGGAATCCGGCGGCAAAAACAAACAACAATATGCCAGAAGACATAGCAAGTATACTAGGTGATCAAAGGCTAAAATGGAAAGAGCCATTTTTGTTAACAGTGGGTGATTTGAATTGTTCATGCCTAGACGCGGACAACCAGGATTTGGACCATAATCATGTGGCGGCATCTGAAAAGCAAAAACAAGGCTTAAGCGGGAGGAATATGATACAGTCGAGAGACTGTGGGCCTCATTACGACCCTGGCGGAGAGGGAATTACGCCAGCGTAATGCATGGCGTACCTCTCCGCCCTACTACGAGATTCCTTACCGCCATGGAGAGTTTTCCGGCTGCTTTTTGCAGCCGGAAAAATCCATGGCGGTAAGGGACCTTGTTGTTAATTACGCCACCGTAATCTACGGTGGCGTAATTAACGCCTTCCCCACTCCCATTATACCCTATGGGGCAAGAATGGGAATGGGGAAGGGCAAAATGGGGATTGGGGATTTACCACTCCGCCTGGGTCGGAATGGGGCGGTAAATCCGCCAACCCCCATGGCGGTATTTACCCATATCCGCCAAGGTCCATGGTGCTAATTGCACCATGGACCTCCGCCAGGGTCGTAATGAGGCCCTGTGTCATTTTGAATGGCATCACCTCAGGGGATATCCCAGGAGAGCCAACTTGGAAAGGACTATTTTCAGCAGGAATTCTGGACTACATTTGCACATCATCCAACCTCTCTGAGAAAATGAAAACGCTTGAAGTTTTATCATCAGCATCAAGTGAACACAATCTACTAATGTTAACGTGTAAAAGCTTTGGTCATAGGGAGGGACCGACATACGAGGCACCATTGGAGGTCATCCCAGGAAGAATCAGATTAAGGATAAGACCTAACAAACTCTCAGTTCTCAATACCAATTTAAAAGACCTAATCATTCATGTGAAAGAACAAAATGGAAAACAGCCGATCGGCTACGCTCCATTGCTAAACATCTTTATTACAGCACAACGACCAACGAAGTAGATTACCTTAGGGGCAATCAAGATGCAAGCGAAATAATACAGAGGAATTTCATTACACAGATGAAAAAACAACTCCAACAGGAGCAAAACCCCCGACTAAAGAACCCTAAAGTGATACTTACACTAGAGAAAGAAGGAAAGAGGGGATTCGGAACGAGCTCAAGGTCCAACGGGGAAGGATGATCCCCTACCATGTCTGGAAACAGAAGAAAGGTGTAAGACTAGAAAAGAACAGGGAGACACCCCCAAAGTGAGCCAGGACCAGGAGAAAAATCCTCAAGTAGCAAACATCTGTGAAATTTTCAAGAAAAAGGGGAAAGATTAAACAAAGTTAGAATTGGAGAGGAGTGAAAAGTGTCACCAGTTGGCTAACAAACCAACTAAAAATAAAACAATGAAAACTGTTGCAAATAAGAAATATAAGATCAAATTACAGCGACAAAACAAACATCAAACAAAAGCCAGATCTTCATCAAAAACCTGACCATGCCTAAGGATAACAACCTTCTAACAAACTTGGAGGTGGGGGGGAAAGACAAAGGGAACAAAAACGGGCACCTAGAAAAGAAAAAAATGGAACCCATAATGAAAGAGGATGAGGAAAGTACGGAAACAGACCAGATGCACATATCCACCCACTCGGTTTCAGAGGAAGAAGAATCGGAAATCGAGGTTTCATTATTAGAAAACGAATCTAAGGAGGACCAAGAGGTGGTGTCTGACTCGGAAGATAGTGAAGGCAATGCTCCTATACATGAAGAAGATGAATATCTGGTAAGGGAGGTCCAGAAGTTAGCCTCCCAACTGGAACAGCAAAAAACAAACAGCCACAGATCTAAACCCCTGATAATTAAAGTACAAGAGCAGGACCAGGCCAAAGCAGTAAACGTTGACACTAACCGCAACAAAATTAAAAGTGGGGGAAAATTGATAAAAGGAGGAAAAATACCGGCAGTGACCCGAGATGACCAAACAGTGGAAGAGAGGCGATCTAGAGGGAAAAAAACAAGAGACCAGAGAGCCCAGGAAATGGCACAGGGGAGCCCGACAGAGTGGCAGAAGCTCCCGTAACAGATGAACTCATAAAAAAAGCAAATAGTAATCAAGGCAGCTTATCGCAAGGGTTCAACTTGGAAAGGATGTTGCATTATAACGACGGCTTGATCCTAAACAGATCAAACGTGGTGAGACTACTACACCACATACCGGCCCTAAGATTAATAACTTCCAACGACCTAGCAATAGTTGAATTTATGGAAGAATCAAGAACCGACAAAGTTTGTTTATATACAGTGTCAATATTGGTAAAGCAACTATTGCTAGGTGAAGCGCATCATCTTAGGCCTATGCACTTTGATCTATGTGAATCTACACAAGAGTTAAAAGAAATGCAACATCATAAAAGCCGGGGTCATGTTGCTAAAACGGGAACAAAAGAAGTCACTAAGGAAAAAGAAATAATTAGGTCAACAAAAATGGACAGTAGAAAGGCAGGGGAGGTGGGGGAAAGGAGAAATTCAATGAAGAATAATCAAGGGGACGATGCCAAGTGGAAATGGTTGGCAAGACTTGTGGCAGAAAAAAACAGCACCAATAATGCCAATCGAAAACCCGGCAAGAGTCATGGACCCTTATTAGCTGGAACACAAGGAGCTTTAACACCTTCTAAAAGGGGAAGAGATAGTAAAATTAAACCCCAAAGTCATGTGTTTTCAAGAAATATGGGTATTGGAAATGTAATAGAAGGTTACAGGGTTTTCTTAAACCCAGCCATCAAAGGCCCAAAGTGAAGAGGCCGGGTCTGTTGGTGGCCATCCATAATGACTTGAAATGGACGCTTCTTGAACCCAGAAACCACACGCCCTACATTCAGGTAGTCAGTCTTCAACTCGAAACACAAACCGCTGCCGTGACAAAACGAGTAATGACAATAGTCAATGTATTTTGGAATCCGGCGGCAAAAACAAACAACAATATGCCAGAAGACATAGCGAGTATACTAGGTGATCAAAGGCTAAAATGGAAAGAGCCATTTTTGTTAACAGTGGGTGATTTGAATTGTTCATGCCTAGACGCGGACAACCAGGATTTGGACCATAATCATGTGGCGGCATCTGAAAAGCAAAAACAAGGCTTAAGCGGGAGGAATATGATACAGTCGAGAGACTGTGGGCCTCATTACGACCCTGGCGGAGAGGGAATTACGCCAGCGTAATGCATGGCGTACCTCTCCGCCCTACTACGAGATTCCTTACCGCCATGGAGAGTTTTCCGGCTGCTTTTTGCAGCCGGAAAAATCCATGGCGGTAAGGGACCTTGTTGTTAATTACGCCACCGTAATCTACGGTGGCGTAATTAACGCCTTCCCCACTCCCATTATACCCTATGGGGCAAGAATGGGAATGGGGAAGGGCAAAATGGGGATTGGGGATTTACCGCTCCGCCTGGGTCGGAATGGGGCGGTAAATCCGCCAACCCCCATGGCGGTATTTACCCATATCCGCCAAGGTCCATGGTGCTAATTGCACCATGGACCTCCGCCAGGGTCGTAATGAGGCCCTGTGTCATTTTGAATGGCATCACCTCAGGGGATATCCCAGGAGAGCCAACTTGGAAAGGACTATTTTCAGCAGGAATTCTGGACTACATTTGCACATCATCCAACCTCTCTGAGAAAATGAAAACGCTTGAAGTTTTATCATCAGCATCAAGTGAACACAATCTACTAATGTTAACGTGTAAAAGCTTTGGTCATAGGGAGGGACCGACATACGAGGCACCATTGGAGGTCATCCCAGGAAGAATCAGATTAAGGATAAGACCTAACAAACTCTCAGTTCTCAATACCAATTTAAAAGACCTAATCATTCATGTGAAAGAACAAAATGGAAAACAGCCGATCGGCTACGCTCCATTGCTAAACATCTTTATTACAGAAAAAATGGGGGTGGGGAATAAAACAATGATGTCCTACTGGCATGCTTATGACGCAGAGATTGCCAAGAAAAAAAGAAACCTTAAAAAAAGCATAAACAAACTAAAGAGGAAGGAGGTAACAAGCCAAGCAATTGAGATTCACAAATTAAAACAAAAATATAAAAATTGGCTTCATCTCCACAAAAAAAATATGTTGAATCGAGACTCTGAGTCAATGCTGCAAAAGATTAAAACAAAAACACCACAGAAATCTGGAATATCATAAATCAAATAGAGGCACCACAAGAGGCAATGTTGACAAAACCCATCATGGCTTCAACTTGGTGTGAATTTTAGCAGAAGATGCAGGAACCCAATGAAATTTCTATGAAACGCATCCCATTGAAGGCCTAAGATAAGACAGACCTAGATATCGAAATGGACACAATTGAGTATATCATTAAACATCTAAAAAACTCAGGAGCACCGGTGCCCGATGGGCTTACAAACAAAATATTGAAGAGCAATCCAGTGGAATGGGCCATATTTTTCCATCATCTATTTAAATATATACTAGAGACGGAAAAAATTCAAAATTCATGGAAGGAGGCAATAGTAATGCCGATATTTAAAAAAGGGCTATGGACAAGCCTGGATAACTATCAGCCAATAGCCCTCCTGGATGTGGGTGGAAAAGTCTTTGGAGCAATCTTGCTGAAAGCCCATACAAAATGGAGTACAGCTACATGTCATAAAGACATGTGGCAATCAGGATTTGTAAAAGAAAGAGGAACAGCACTAAACATCTTCCTGATTAACCTATTGATAGCAAGAGCAGCAATAAACAAAGTGCAAAACATCTCTGTTGTCTTTATAGATTTATCAAAAGTTTTTGACACTGT